>NC_136982.1:8913987-9061487 GCF_032717465.1 Coenobita brevimanus | reverse complement strand
GTGTATGTGTGTGTGTGTGTGTGTGTGTGTGTGTGTGTGTGTGTGTGTGTGTATGTGTGTGTATTTTTGGCAGCCGAAACTACACATTCAAATCTCACCAAAACTGGCACAAAAATTGCAAAAAATTCGCTGATGTGAAAAAACTTGGTACCATGACGATTGAAAAACTTTTACTACATTTAATGAGTGAACACATTTTGACCAAAAAACGCCACTCCCGGCGCCCGGCATAGGATTTCCGTAGAATTTTTGCCCATAGCTGCAAATAAATTATACATTAGCAGTAGCCATGTGTCTGTGTGTGTATTTCGGATTTGCGTGCGGACAACTTGGGTTCCAATCCCGAAGCTGCAAATAACACAATTGATTGGTTAGCGGAAAAAATTCAAAAGACATCGTTAGACTAGAACAGTATATAAACAGATCAACACGGCACTTCGATGTCGCATTGACGGCCAAGAGTGACAATGTTACACTAGAACAGCACATAAACGTGAGAGCCCTCCGCAGGAGCAAGTGCGAGGGGCCCGAATGGCCTGGGAGCACTTGTGTGTGTATATAAACATATATATATATATATATATATATATATATATATAAAGACGAAGAGGGATTATAAGAGGTCCAAGAACTCTCTATTTCAGCTTTCGCAGACTAGCGCATAGTTTTTGTGCACAGTTGTTAACTATTACTATTACCAATGACCTCAAATGACCTCCGACCCGTGACCTTAAATGACCTCGGAAGTCAACCTCACATAGCCTATGTCTGAACCTGATATTATGAGTCTCCATGCCAAAATCTGGCTCCTGGGTCCAGTCATTCGAGTGTGTACTTCCAGTGACCTAAAATGACCTCCAACCAGTGACCTCAAATGACCTCGGAGGTCAACCTCATATTGCCTATGTCCGAACTGGAGGTCATGTAAGTCTCCATGCCAAAAAATTAAGCTGCTGGGGTACCAGATGTTGCCCGGGCCAAAAAAAAAGCCAAGCACTCTGCTGGAAACCTCAAAATGACAAAGATCTGAATTTTGACCCCCTAAAACCATCCTTGGGTCATCCTGATTCAGAATACATATGAGTCTAGGGATCTCTGACCTTGATCTGTGTGTGCTTGAAGGACAAACAAACAAACAAAGCGGCTCTCATATATATATATATATATATATATATATATATATATATATATATATATATATATATAATCAGCCGTTCAAGTATCCACTGCAGGACCGGCCTATCCCGACCGAAGTCGGGACGATACAGCCAATTTATCTCTACCAAGTGGCTTAGGCTTTCTGGTTGAGATTGTACGTAGGGTGAGAAGTGCTTGTAAGTGTACTGGTAGTGTTGTAGTGGCTTTGAATGTGTGTGTAGTCTGTGAACCAAGTGTAGTCGGCCCACACAAGCCGACTGGGTGCAAACATACTTTATAGTAAGCGACACTGGTTCAACCACAGCACCCCTTGTGTCCGCCAAAATAGTAAGTGGCTGGGTGAACACTCCCAAAGTTTATTACCCTGGCGGGACGCGAACCCTGGCCCACCCGTGTACGAAACGCATACTCTACCACTGTACCACAGAGGCTCCCACCCGTGTACGAAACGCACACTCTACCACTGTACCACAGAGGCTCCCATATATATATATATATATATATATATATATATATGTCATCAGCAGATTGAGTGTCCACTCCAGGACCAGCCTATCCCGACCGAAATGGGGACGATACAGCCAATTTATCAGTACCAAGTGGCTTAGGCTGTCTGGTAGAGATTGTATGTAGGGTGAGAAATGCTTGTAAGTGTAACTGTAATGTTGGAATGGCTTTGGATGTGTGTGTAGTCTGTGTACCAAATGTAATCGGCCCGTGCAAGCCAACTGGGTGCAAGCATACTTTATAGTAAGAGACACTGGTTCAACCACAGCACCCCTTGTGTCTGCCAATGCAGTACGTGGCCAGAGGAACGCTCCCAGAGTTTATTACCCTGGCGGGGCGCCAGTGGAGTACCTGGGGGGGCGGGGGGAGGGCTGTTTGAAACTCCCTCCCAGGCCCTTAATTGAGGGGGGCCCCAAAAAGCTTTATTTTTTTTTTTTTTAATTAATATTTAAAGATATATATATTTATCATCCCGACAATCCCGGCTGAGATATTAGATAAGTTTTGAGAATTAGGGGGGCTAGGTTCTTTGCGGGGTCCTCCTAGAGGGGGGCTCCATATATATATATATATATATATATATATATATATATATATATATATATATATGTGTGTGTGTGTGTGTGTGTGTGTGTGTGTGTGTGTGTGTGTGTGTGTGTGTGTGTGTGTGTGTGTGTGTGTGTGTGTGTGTGTGTGTGTGTGTGTGTGTGTGTGTGTGTGTGAGATAAGAAATATTCTTTTGCCATGGACTTATGTAATGGCTGTGTGTACATTAAGTGCATGACATGTTTTTTAATGACTTCCCTGTGTTTACACAGAGAATGTATGATTGTGTACTGTACAAGTATATACCAGTACCGGTACTGTGTATACGGTATGTGTTTTTCTTTCTTTTGTGCTCCACTTTGGACACAGGGTTAACACTTCGCTCATTGAGGCCCAGGACTCCTCCTACGTGCTACACACTTTAATGTGTGACCACTTCGGCACTGATAATCAACAACCATACTGGTATATGCATTGACATTTCATTCAGGACTGGTGTCATAATATTTGTGAGCTTATTTTCATCACCAGTTGGTATGTCACATGAAAGAGCATTGCAGTAGGTTTCAAAGAATATCACAAAACTGTTCCCAGTTCCAGTCAGGGATTCAACTCGTTCCCACACATCACGTCTCTAACCACTCCTAATGTCTATGACTCGCCATCCTGACCATCACCATCATTATCACTTTATTTTCAAGATTATCTTTACCACATTATTTTCCCCGCACCGTCAGTTAGACCGTGGGGTCAAGGGGTAGCAATACAAAAAAAAAAAAAAAAAACAAGGTAAAGGAGGGAGATGAGATGGGAGAAAGAGATCAGTAAGATGGAAGTAATGGAAACAATGAAGAAAGTCAACAAGGAGAAAGCCACAGGAATTGGTGGAGTCTGTGGTGCAATGTTGAAGCAAGGGAGAGACCGTAGTAGACTGGATAAAGAAATTGTGCAGATTTGCCTTGGAGGAAAGTAGAATCCTGGAGGACTGAAAGTCGGGTATAATTATACCCCTGTACAAAGGAATTGGGGGAAAAAAAGTGTGTGGTTATCATACAGGCATTTGTCTTCCTAGTGTAAGAGGAAAAGTATATGGTAGGATGCTTATTGACAGAGTCACGGAAATAACAGTGGTATTAATTGGAGAAGAAAAGGGAGGTTTCAGGAAAGGAAGAGGTTGTGTAGATCAGAGATTCTTTATTTTTTTATTTTTTTATTTATTTTTTTTTTTGGCCATCACCCTGAAGGGGCATTAGGCCAGCAAGAATCAATAATCATGAAAGCCAAAATAATGATATGAAATATTTGCATTTATTTCATACGAATATTAAGTTATTATTCATGATTATAAAACACAATAAGTAATAAAGAATACATCAGTATACATGGAGAGTACCAGGACAAATACTTCCATCTATACATCACATGTAGACTCATTACTATGCTACTACAAAATAATCAAATAATTATCAAATTTATGTAAAAAAAAATACATAAGAACATATACAAATTTACTGGTCCTGAACAAAAGAAAAAATAATAAACATTTATATAAATGTTACCTCCTCCTGCGGTTCACAAATCTATTAAAGTGTATTGACGTATTCACATATGTATAAAAACTATATCCCTATATACAAAATATATATATATATATATATATATATATATATATATATATATATATATATATATATATATATATATATATATATATATATATATATATATAAGGAAACCACAACCAAGTTCATAAAATAAATCACAACTCTCTGAGTAATCTGGTCTCTTTCAGGAAAGTCATCAATTTATTAGTCACATCAACGTCCTCATCACCCAAGACAGAATCAAGTGTGAAAGGGAGTGCATTTGTCCTACAGTAGGCAGCCAGAGAGGTACGTTCCCTAGCATACCTACTGCAGTTCAAAAGGATGTGACTAATAGATAACACCGCATCACAGGTGGTACAACGCGGTGGAAATTGTCTGTTAATATATGGTAACATATGTGTTATTAGGGTGGAATTCATGCGGAGGCGGGCTAAAGTGACCTCCTCCCGTCTGTTTCCTCGGGAGGAATTGGACCAATCACATATGGTCCTTTTGACTGATGGAATTGCCAGGTCGGTCCACTGACTTTGCCACAGAAGATTAATTGATTTTTTTCCGAAAGAGAGACTAGACTGTAGCTCACGAGGAACGTCCCAAGTCTCCTCGAGTTCTACAGCCGATTTAGCTAGTACGTCAGCCTGCTCACTGCCGTAAATACCACAATGACCAGGCACCCAGATCAGAGAGAAGGATTTAACACAAGTGTGCAGCTTATTGATAATGCGGCCCAGGACCTCATGTGAATCAGTCCTACATGAATGAATTGCCTGAAGGGCGGACTTAGAGTCCGAAAAAATGACAAAACTGTTGTGATCTGAACGCAAAGCAAAGTCTATAGCTTGATCTATGGCAAATAATTCGGCAGTGAATATAGACGCATGGGGGGGCAAGCGAAAACGGATGCGGCACTCCGTAGACCACACACTCGCACCCACACATTCATCCATCTTA
This sequence comes from Coenobita brevimanus, assembly GCF_032717465.1. Classification (NCBI taxonomy): domain Eukaryota; kingdom Metazoa; phylum Arthropoda; class Malacostraca; order Decapoda; family Coenobitidae; genus Coenobita; species Coenobita brevimanus. The sequence continues at coordinate 9,056,718 of NC_136982.1, read as the reverse complement.
GAGCCATCGGTGTACAAGTGGAATGACGCTAGGTGTCTAATGAGGATCATCCGGAACAACTGTCGTACCTCCACTTCCGGCACCTTGTACTTTGCGACGGGGAGCCAATCAGTGTTGAATGTGGTGGCAAGTGACTCCCAGGGCACTATTTTTTATTGTAAAACCTGATCTCCATTAGAAAGGTCGTACCCTAATGCCTCACAGAGGAGGTGAAGCCTCACAGCCACCGGCTTCAGGGCCACATACAGCAGGTATTCCCACTGTAGGAGGATCTGATAGGTCGGAAGGCCAAGTGAGCGTTTATGGTGGATGGTGATACCGTAAGAAAATAACAGGTGGTCACGTCGTAGACGGAGGGGAGGCACATTAGCCTCCACTTCCAACTGCTCCACACGAGTACATCGAAGGGCTCCGAGACATATACGCAAGCATACGTTCTGAAGCACATCCAGTCTACGTAGGATAGCATCCGATGCTGACCCATACACCTGTGAGCCATAGTCAAGCTTAGAATGGATAAGGGACTTATACACTATCAATAAAGACGTTCTGTCTGCTCCCCACGATTTACCGGAAAGAAACTTAAGGACGTTTACTTTTTTACTACAGGAAGGAAGCAAATGATTATGTGTGTTCTCCAACTGAGCCTACTGTCAAAATATAGACCCAGGAATCTGACTGAATTTTGAAAAGGTATTGGCTGATTATCTAAAGTTAAATGCAAAGGAGGTACGTTAAGTTTATAAGTAAAAACAACACCGACACATTTAGGGATGGAAAATTTAAATCCCCACTCCAGGGCCCAACGCTGAACAGATTCAAGTGCCAGTTGAATCTGCTGTGCCGAGGATTGTGCATTGCGGGAAGAGTGCCACACTGCACAATCATCAGCATAGAGTGAGTATCTAATCGTCCTGAGGACGGAAGCAGACGACAGAATGTCATTAATGGTAACCCTGAACAAAGTAGGGCTAAGCACACTTCCTTGTGGTACCTCGTTCTCTTGGACAAATATGTCCGAAGTTATGTTACAGGGTAACCTGACAGAAAACGTTCTGTCAGTAAGGAAGTTCCGAAGGAAAATGAGCAAATTACCTCTTAAACCATAAGCACAGAGATTACGTAGTATTCCGTTTCGCCAGGTCATATCATAAGCCTTATGAATATCCAGAAAAATTCCTATCATGAATTCGCGATTGGCAAAAGCCTCGGCTATGCAATGCTCCAGGTGCACTAAATGATCCAGAGTGGACCTGTAATTACGGAATCCACTCTGTTGATCATTTAACACACCCTTCGACTCTAAAACAAAAAGTAACCTTTTATTAACCATACGTTCAAAGACCTTACATAGACAGTCAGTTAGCGCAATAGGTCGAAACGAGCTGGGACTCATAAGGCAACCGTCTCAGCGAGGTATCGGTATGACGTGCACGTAGTGCCGTGAGTTTGGGAACGCGCGAGACGCCCAAATCTCTTTGTACACCGCTAACAGCTTATTCAGGTTGGCCTGAGTAAGATGCTGGATCATACCGTACGTAATGGTGGATGGATCAGGACTGGAGCCTTTACAGGATTTAAGGGCAAGGAGAAGTTCATCTAACGTAAATTCGGAGTTGTAGCTGGTCTCTCCGTCTTCCGTGGCAAAGTCTAAGGTTTGCAGCTCAGCCGTACGCTTATGGTGGAGAAAGCAAGGATCATAGTTGGCTGAGCTGCTTACCTGGGCAAAATGGTTGGCGATAGTATTGGCAATATCCACGGGATCGTCAGTGACATTCCCAGGCACCTTAAGTGTGGTGATTGGTGACCGGGTGTACTTGTTCTTTAGTACATTTATGGTGGACCAGACCTGACTTAGTGGAGTGGAGCGATTCACCGTGGACACAAAACTACGTCAGTTAGTCCATTTTGCCGCTTTAATTGTTCTCCTTGCCTCAGCCTTAGCTGCTTTGTAGGCAATAAAGTTTGATTCTGTTGGCTGTTTCTCAAAAATCCTGTATCTCTTGTTGCGCTTTGTGAGTGCTTGTCGGCAATCTGGTGTCCACCACGAAACTCTACGCTTGTTTGGAATTGTAAATGTCTTGGGAATAGCAGCCTCAGCTGCGTGTATAATGGAAGTCTGTAGGTGTGAAACTTTCTCGCCAACGTTATCTCCCGATATATCTAGATTGGCGACCCATGAGTAGTACCCCCAATCTGCTTTCTTAAAGTTAAATTTAGGTGGTGGAGGAGGATGAGAATCGTCGCGTGTATAAGAAAGACAGATTGGAAAATGATCGCTACCCATCAGGTCGTCACATGGGTCCCAAGAGATGTTAGTGTGTATATCGGGAGATGACAAGGACAGATCTATACATGACATGTTACCAGTGCGGTCATCTACACAAGTCGCTCTACCATTGTTTAGAAGACAGAGGTTTGACTGCAGTATGAGGTCAGCTACTTGCTCCCCCCTGCCATCACTACTCAAGCTTCCCCATTGACAGCGATGGGCGTTAAAATAGCCTAAAATTAATTTATGACCCGGAAGTTGATGGGTTAGTGAAGTGAAAGCATCACCATCAATGGGACCACGGGGAGGACAGTAGATAGAGCAAATCGACAGATACGTGTTATTAAATTTTACTCTGCACGCGACAGCTTCCAGAGTAGAACTTAGAATCACTTCCGTTTGTGGGTGTGATTTGTGGGTGTATATGGCGACTCCGTGACCATCATATCTTCTATACGAATGGTAGTGTTTGAACTGTGGAGGATCTGGGTGATCCACCAAGCGCATCTCCTGTAAACAAACAACATCTGGCCTGTGTATAGACAGCAAAATTGCTACATTGTGGAATTTATTCCCAAGAGTCCTACAATTCCATTGTAACACAGTGAATGTGACGGTTTAAGATTTACGAGTGGGGCCAGTGTGCTTAGCTTTTTTATACCGCCCGCTGCCAGGCAAGTGGCTACCGGGGGACCTATCCCGGTGCTTACTAATGGAAACCTCCATACATTGATCTTCAATAACTAGGCTCCCAGAGCTCTCCGAGGAAGAACTAAACTTTTTCTCCCTTGCTGGACCAGGAGCAGGAAGGACATGAGGACGTGGCTGTTTTGAAAGGGTGGTCATATTACTCTTACTAGAGTTGTCAGACTTCTGTTTAGGCTTTACTGACTGAGAGGCAGCAGCAGCCTGAGAGTAGGATGTTGCAGTGGGGATGTCACTTTGAGAGTTGGATTGGACAAGAGGCTGAGATGGAGAGGCAGAGTGTGAGGCAAGAGGAACAGGTTCAGGGTCAGTCTGTGTTTCAACACAGCACATCACGGGACGGGACATTACCGCCGAAGCATAGGACCTATTCGGCGTGGGAGTTGCATGCAACTCCTTCACCTTTTTCCTAGCTTCGTAGTAGGAAATGCCCTCTGTTGCTTTCACTACACAGGCCTCCTTCTCCTCCTTCCACTTGGGACAATCCCTAGAGGAAGTGGAGTGTGCGCCCTTGCACTGAAAACAATGTACCATCGCCGATGTACAGTGTTCAGCATCATGTCCCTGTGTTGCACATTTGCCACACACTGACTGGGAAGCCCGACAAGTCTTGTCACCGTGCCCATATAATTGACACCTTAAGCAACGAAGTGGATTGGGGATATAAGGCCTTACGTTAACAATTTCGTAGCCAATTTTGACATAGTCCGGGAGTGAAACTTTGCCAAAAGTCAAGACAATAGTAGCAGTCTTCGTCCTCACGTCTTCGGAATATCTAGTAATAAACCGGGCACCGATTACGTCCTGCTGAGCAAGTTCCCGTATGATCTCGTCCTCTTCCATAATAACCATGAGATCCCTGCAGGTGATAACACCTTTGCAGGAATTTATGGAATACGGGATCCTCGGCTCGACATCATATTCGTGGAACTTATGCAGTTTCATTAAGTCTTTAACCTGGGATGTGTTTACAGTTTTGATAAGAAGGTCTCCATTACCAAGTTTTTTTTACTTGTTCCACCTCCCCAGCACAGTAATCAATCACTTTCTTGATGATGAAAGGCTTGATACTGCTCAAGGGAGTGGAACCGAGAGCATGGAGAGTCACAAACTGGGCATTATGTACAGGAATGTCAAGGGTGGTTCGAGTCTGGGGCCGTTCTGTCTGGAGGCTGTCAGTCTGTGGTTCAGTCGGGTGTCGGTCAGGATCGCCTCCCCCCCTGAAGGGGGGGGGAGGCAGTAGGGGCGTCTGACATAGTACCACTCCCCCCTAACGGAGGAAGTGGGAAGGAGGAGAGAAAACGACCAAGGGACAATCAACCTGGGACCAAACACCAATGTCTGAGGTTGCCCTCTCAAACCACTCCAGGGAGGCCCGACCGTGTCAATTCACGCCCCAGAGCGATCAGTGGGGGGGGACCCTCCGTGGGTGATAAGTAAAGGTAAACTCAGAAAAAGACACAAACACCTATTGTGTCTCTAACAGGGAGGGGAGGAAAATGAGTACTATCTAGCCTAACTTTATTTAAAAAACACCCTAGTGGCTGAAAAAAACAAAAGCTAATGCCGGTGAGGCAGCCCTATGCTAGAGGAGAACTAGAAAACACGTCCACACTCTCCACGACCATGCATAAAAGTGAGATTCATCTTGAGGTATTGAGTGTAAAAGTTTCTATAGAAGGGGAAAGAAGTTGTATGCTGCCTTCATGGATTTTGAGAAAGTATAAGACAGAGTGGACAGACAAGGAATGTGGAAAATATTTAAAATGTATTGAGTAATTGGGAAGCAGCTGAATGCCATGAACAATATGAATAAGGGCACTACGGCTGTAGTGCTTGTGGTTGGTGAACTAACTGAATATTTCCATCTGAATGTTGGATTGGAACAGGATGTGTCATGTCGCCATGCTTTTTCAATATGTATATGGATAGGGTTATAAAAGAGATACATGGTGGGGCAGTGGATGTTGTTTGCGGATGATACTGTATTATTAAGACGAAAGGGAATCGCACAGCTTGGTAAATGAACTTGGGAGAGAATGTAAGTAACGGAATCTAAAGGTGAATGTTGGGATGAGTAAAGTTCTGTCTTTGAGAGAAATGAAGTCAGTGAATGTACAGTGAGGCTGGCTGGTGAGGAAATGGAAGATATGAGTGTCTTTAAGTACTTGGGTAGTATGATGAGTGAAACATGGACGTTTAGAGGATGAAATGCCTGAAAGGGTTCAGCAGGGAAGTAAAGTTGCTGGTTCACTGAAAGCGGTGATAAATGGGAAGTTGAGCTTGGAAATAAGAAAATCGCTGGATGATAGTAATGCGATAAGCGAAGCTTGAATCTTCTTAGAAGGATGTAAGAGTGAGGGCAAAGAAAATGAGTTATTTGAGAGGAGCATGTGGAGTTACATGGAGAGACAGAGTGATAGAGGAAATGAAAGAGCATTGTGGTGTGGAAGCGGGTGTGATAGAGAGCGTTAGGAGAAATACACTGAGGCGGTTTCGCCATGGAAAGGTTTGGGAGTGAAGACTAACTAGGGGAGTGTATGTGAAGTGGAAGGGGGAGACCGAAGATGAAATGGTGGAATGAAGTAGAGAGGTACATGAGTCAGTGGGGTGTAAGTTATGGGAGGGCAGCGAAATGGCAGGAGACAGGGTGACATGAAGGCAATTTGTTTGTGGCCTCCTCTTATGGGATTAAGCCTCCTGGCTATAAATAGAAATTTATCCACCCAAAAGGTCAGAACGCCGAAGTTTTAGGGACCTCGAATATAACCCTCACTAAATAGTCTAGTTCACAATATATTACCTTATTCATTTACACCAGTAATCCTATAGTGTCTGAATTTAGCATATTAAGATCATACCTCTTGCACTCACAACATTATATTAGACTTACGAACCCAGGCAGGTATTTTAAAATGTCTCATTCAAAACTGTAAATTTATATCTTAAAGGATTACTATACATCTCTCCCCCCCTCAGTAACAAATGCATCTTCATATCTTGATAATAAATTTGTTGCTTAGACTACTACTACTACTACTACTATTACTACTACTACTACTACTATTACCACAACTACTACTACTACTAGTACTAGTTGTAGTAGTAGTAGTCGTAGTAGTGGTAATAGTAGTAGTGGTGGTAGAAGTAGTAGCAGCAGTTGCAGCAGCAGCAGTAGCAGCAGCAGCAGCAGCAGCAGCAGTAGTAGTAGTAGTAATAGTAGTAGTAGTAGTAGCCCCAGGTTCATCTGAAATGTGAATCCTGTGAACTGCAGACTGAAGCTGTCCCCTCCGGCAGTCAACCATCCTCCTCTAGGGGAAAAGGGAAGGAACTGAGGGACGTTGCTACAACCAGGTAGTATTTCAGCCCGGGCATATTGGTGCCACCCCATGAAGACATCCCTCACCAGCAACACTGAATATAATTCAATACCACTTTAGAAACCTATTTTAAGTTTTTCCAAATTTATTACACACGCGAAGCAAGTGATGGTGTTATGTTCTGAGTCGTTTGTGTGTACGTAGGAGTTGTGTGTTTACAAAACTCACATAACCAACTTGAGGGACAGCATAAAAGGAAACGCACTGTTTAGAACAATAGGTCTAAGGATGAAGGTCACAGGCCCAGGTCAGAGACTGACCGAACAAAATCAGCCTAATCAGTTTTATATGATTTACAACAGACTTGGAGGAAGGGATCAGGGTAAGGAAAGAATGAAGTGAATCAGTTTTTAGAGAAATCAATCAAAAGTCAAGATCAATGTGCAAGGACAAAATTTGACCGTGTGTGTGTGTATATATATATATATATATATATATATATATATATATATATATATATATATGTGTGTGTGTGTGTGTGTGTGTGTGTGTGTGTATGAACAAAACGACTCAGTTTTAATCCAATTTCAACCAAAGCATTGGTTGGTGGTCGGCGAAGGAGTAAAAGTACTTTTTAGGACAACAGGTTATACATCATATTTACAAGTCAAGGCCAGCTTCAAGTTATCATTCGATTTAGACCATACCTTATGGAATATTTGATCATAAGGTGAGAACATAAAAATTCGATTTTTGGCCAGTGACAAAAAGTTCCATGTCACAGGGATATGTAAAGGCCAACGTCCTTGGCAAGATCAACATCTCTCTTTCATCTGACATGAATCAAACTTGTTGGAAGGCTCTGAAAAGAATGAAAGGACTAAATTTTTCCAACTACCAGTGAAATAAGAACGTTACTGGGCAAAGTCAAAGTTCGACCTGTGTGTCCGTCAACAAACAAAATGACTATAATAGTTTTGATTTGATTTGGACCAAACATGATAGATGAGCTGGGAGTCCCTGAAAGGTTAACCCGCCATGTGCCAGTGCCATTTTGAAACGGTCTGACATAATACCCCGGCCAGTGCCAGTGCTGGTTTAAAACTGCTTAAATTTCAAAAATTTATTGTGACTGCATTTTTCAAGCTCTGCGTGCAGAAACTGGTGTGCTTGTAGGGCAACACTTCCTCTATTGCCCCTCATGCGGCCAGGCCAATATACCCATGCGCTCCTGCCTCACGCTCGCTCAGCCTCACTCTGCTTTTGTCAGCCATACAGTGCAGTGATGTCTTGCTGCAGTCTCTCTGACAAGGAGATTCATGAGCTTCTGAAGGTCCCTTACACTGGAAGAGCGATGTGGAGGATAACGACATGCAAGATAATGACTAGGTCCAGCCTTAGGAGGAAAGTAGTAATCATGACGAAATTCCCTCACCACGAAAATAAAGGTATGTGGGCTACACTAGGGCAACATGTGGAATGAGATCACCTGCACGTCGTCGTCTTGCACATCATGACGATGAGGGGGAAGGGGAGGCGGAAGGTTGTCCAGTAGTTCAGGGGTGGTTGGGGAAACCTAAGATTTCCCTACGTGGGGAGGAATGTGTGAGGAGGAAGAGGGGCCGATTTGGGAAAATTCCATTGTTGTGGGAGAGTGAGTCATCTCGTCCACGCTCTCTCTCGCCTCCAGCTCAACCCAGCACCTCAGGACAAAGCATTGCCGCCTTCCCCACACCCAGCACCTCACGTGAAACTCTTCCCCCATCCCCCACACTTCCCCATGCTTCCCCACGGCCCGAGGACGACGGAGACGGTGATGATGATGAGGAGGAAACGACGTGGGAGTGGGAGGACGGGAGTGACTCTGTCCCCCACATTCACCCGTTCACCCACGAAAATCAGGCCAGGTGTACTGTTCCTGAACTAAACCATAGTTCAAGTAGGCTGGACTTTTATAGGAACTACTTCCCTGTTGAGTTCGTGTTGAAAATTGTTGCATTAACAAATGCCTTTGCAGCGTTTGAGCATGGGGGAATGACACATACACCACACAGCCGATTGTTCTAGCCTGACGTGACCCTGAATGAAATGTACGTGTTCCTAGTACTTGTGCTTTTGATGGGGATATTGATAAAAAAAAAATCAGCTTCCTTCCTATTGGACTGTTGATCCAGTATGGCGAAACCATTTTTTGGCAAGGTGATGGGGAGAAATTGATTTCAGTACATCCTAAGCCACCTACATTTTTTTTGACACCCTTGATCCAGCTAACTCTAACAACATGGACAGGATGAGGAGCTAGTCTCTGAACACCGAAAGAAATTCCCTACCTCCTCTCCATACCAAGACCTCTTCTTAGACGAAAGTCTCGTCTTATGGAGAGGTTATATCGTTTTCCGTCAGTATATCCCCAGCAGAAGACACTAATTTGGATTCAAAATCTTCGTGATGTGCGACTGTAAGACTGTGTATGTGCAGGACATTGTCCTGTACACAGGCGTTCAGATGGACATCACAGAAGACATGCTTGGGACTCTCAGGGGCTGTGGTAAATACAATGATCGAGGAATACCTTCACCGAGGGCATGTCCTCTACCTGGATAATTGGTACACAAGCCCCCTTCTCGCCAGGTACCTTCACCTGCAGGAAACTGGTCTGTGCGGCACCATAAAGAAGACCCGTCGGCACATGGTGAAGGTGGGGAGGAAGCTTCAGAAAAACGAGGTTGTTTTTTCCAAGGCGAATAATATCCTTGCAACAGAATGACACCACAACCGCGAAGTCTTCCTCCTCTCATCTGTTCATCGGCCCCTTGAACACCGCACGGACAGTATAGATTACAGGGCAGAAAGGCGGTGCCACGTCTGAAAACCAGAACCTGTCTTAGCTTACAATGTGAATATGCAACAGGTGGTTCAGTCGGACACCATGATTTCCAGCGTGGACTGTGCCAGGCCTACGATGAGGTGGTGTAAAAAATTATTCTTCCATCTCGACATCACTGTCCTCAACGCTCACTATCTCCATGCACATACCACTGGCATCCAGGAGACCTTCGAGGGCTATACTAGTGAGCTGGTGTGGGAGATAGTGGGGAGATATGGGGAAGACAGAAGTGCTGCACACCACCACCACACCACTGCCACACCTATCCGCCTCACCGCCAGACACTTGCCCAGGATTGTCCCTCCAAGTGCAACACATCAAAATCCCCAGCGGAGGTGTCACGTGTGTGCAAACAGCACTGCAAGGCCACGTACTCAGCGGAAGGACTAAAGGTATATGTGTGCAGAGTGTGACATAGGACTATGTATATTCCCATGCTTTGAGTAATACCACACTCTCGGTAACTATTGAGCAACAATAAATGGTAATCACGAGCGACAGAAAGACACTCAAAAAGTGTTGTAAGTACAGAAAAAGACGCTCAGAAAGCGTTATAAGTACTGCATACAGTGAAGGCATGTTTTAAATAATTTCTCGTAAGTGTAAGGACTGAACGTACTGAGTAAAGTTTTACATATGTTCTCGTAAATGTTAGACGATGTATTCACAGTGAGATGCACAAAAATACTCTTATAATGTCTGTGTATACTGAAGGCATGTTGTAAATAGTTTATCTTAAGTGAAAGGGCTGTACATTGTGAAGTCAAGTTGTGCATATTTTCTCGTAACTGTTAGACAGTGCATTTACTGTGATTCATACAGTGTTGCAGCAGTAAGTGATTTATTTGCGAAAAAGAAGACGCACCATTTATGAAATACTAAGAAAAAATTTATTTTTTGTGTGTGTTAAGTAGACAGAAAACTTTACAGAACATTCCTATACCTTCCCAGAGTCACACTGGCAAGATACCTGAGTTTGCCTTGCATAGAAAACGGGTTTTCTCTCACGTCTGCTGAGGATTCCTTGCCAGTACACACCTGCGGGAGGGTGGAGGGACTATGACAAACGCACATCTGACCTCCAGTGATTTTTTTTTGGTTATATTCGTTTTTTTCACATCAAAATCTATCATTTTAACAAACAAACAAAATCGATAATTGGCCGGCACAGGGGTGACACACAGGGCTAAAAGTGTCCGGCATGTGGCAGGTTTATTTAATATGTCAGTGAACAATAGATCAAAGATCAGTCTTACATGGCAAGATCAGCATAGGGATTTTATCCAACATAGACAAATCTTTCTACAAGGGTTCAACTAAAAACAAAAGCAAATGGAGTCAACTTTTAGTGCCACCCATCAGAGATCAAGGTCACAGGCAAGGTTCATAGGTAATGGACACTGGGCAAAGTCAACTCAGTTCTGTTTTGACTTGAACCAGGGTTTTTATATGTGTTACAGGTTAAACAAGAGTGAGGTAATTCGATTTTGAGAGTAGGCTAATCTGTCTAAGGCAAGACCACTGAGCAAAGTCAAATATTTGGCTCTTAGAACAATTAGTTGGCTCGTATGTTCGATTCTCTGAGTGCTGCTTTTTGTTTATGTTTTAAAACGGTAAAGAATATGTAAAGACTTTGAATATCTTGCCTAACGACGTTTTGGCGTATTCCCACTTATCCCTCAGTCGATCTGGACTTTAGCTAGATTATTGTGGTGACCATCAACTAGCTTCGATCGCTACAATCCCCTACATCAAGTCATTGTCATGAACAGATTTATTAGGATTGTCCCTAAGCAGTTTAACAAAGCGACCTGTCATAACTACTCACTGTGATGGTAATTTTTACCTGCATCACAGGACACCATGTACTGTAATTGATGGCAATGCAAAGTCATCTTGTTTTTGTTCTTGTTGTTGTTAGACGAAATCTTTCTGTACCTTCACTGTAATTAAATCATTAATCCTACAGTATCCATATTAACAAAGAATATCTTCATGATTTCTCCCCAACTCCCAACTCATCTCACGTGCTTCTTTGTTCCCCAAGCCTAGTCATTATCTACCCCTCCCCCCTCACCTTCGTTAGTTCCCCTCTATAAGGATATTTTGAAATAAACCTTCGCTGCGCTCAGTTCATTCGTCAAATAACACCTATTTTCATGCAGTATGTTTCTACCACCAGCCTCATTGCCCACTTAATTTTCAGCCCATCCCACCCATTCCATTATCCTCCAAACCCACTCATTTACTTACCCATCGTTTGACCACGCGACATGTTAACTATTCTGTGTCAGTGTATATAGGTTGTTCCTAGTTCACAAGTCTGGTTTACTTACATTTTCTTCAGCCATATGCTTCTCTTCGTGCCTCAGTCATATGTTTACCAGCTGCGTCATGAGTTGATGTGTGACGAATCCCCAACAGTTTAAATAGTGAGAAAACACCAGCTTAAATAGAAGAAAACACACACATACACACACACACACACACACACACACACACACATACACACACACACACACACACACACACACACACACACATACACACACACACACACACACACACACACACATACACATATAACTTGTACATAAATAACTAATAAATAAGTGTTGAGGATCTTCAACATTTCTTTAACCTGCGGAGTCCCGTTGATGTGAATTAACATACACACGTTTTGTCACTGCCAATCCCGTCGACGTACATAAACGCGAATCAATTGCAAGGTCCCTAATTTGCACAATTTTCAATTTTCGCGAGTGATTTTTGGTACAAATACACTGGACACCTTCCTCTACAAGATGCCAGACAGGGACAATTCCTTACCCAGCATGACCTCCCCTCCCTCTGCACGCCATTGTCTCAGCAATTCACCTGTTATCAGTGACCTGGCCAGTAAAGCCATGTCATGCCACAGAACGAAATTCAGGGCCAGAGTGATTCCCCAATCGATGACAATGTGAAGGACAAACTTTACATAGCTTTAGCCCCTTAAACGCGGCCGTGTACGGCCGATCCCCCCCGTGTGGCGGGGTTGTAGCGGGGTCTGAGTACCTGTGGGAAAATATTTGCCAAAAATCACAGATTAACCCTAGAACATTAAAATTTTTATAGCATATAGTACTTACATTCAGCTTTCTCCTGAGACAGATGTTGAGCCTTCGTGTACTACCAAAGGACTTGTGAAGACTTGCAAAGTTGGGTAACAAAGTCTTCACTTTCACACCTCCAGAAACCCGGTTTTCTTTCTACCACAGCCTCAATCTGTCACAGTACACTTTATACAACAACGTACAGGTAGTTTGGAATCCTTATTTGTACAATAAGCACTGAAAATAAGGCTATAATGAACGGAGCGCACGGCCGACATGCAGCGCGGCGGCGATCTTCCCGTCACTGAACACACATTTCCCTTTTCACGGCTAAAAACATGTATGCTACATTATTTTCCTTCATAGTACTTCGCAAAGGCTCGCTTGGCACTATTACGGCCCTAAAAATCACTGTCACTGCCAGTATTGTGAAGCTGGAATGAGGAAGACCACCGCGGCGCGAGTTTATTCAGTCTTACGGCAGGCACTTTATTCTCGCTCCGATCGGCCACTCGCACTTCATTTCTATCGCTCACTTTCACTCTAGCTGTCAGTTTTTTGCCTTATTCATCAGTGTCACTGTCATTTTTTATAAAAATAATATTTTCTACACAACAAACTGTCACTGTCAGAACATAGAATAGAAACATATGCTTTCAACTTCTTACACTGGAGTGACTTGTCACTCGCAATACTTATATTATTACTATGTACAATTATTTACACAAAAAAACACTGTCACTGTCAGTGCTTTTACAAATACATACACTAATTTACACTCATCAGACTGTCACTGTCAGTACGTAAAAGAAAACTAAACACTAGTATCACTGTCACTCTCAGTATTATTTTCAAGATTCTTACCCTTATTTTCAATAGCCAGTCAGGCTGTGGTAGTCAAAGAAACACGGGTAAGCACAGAGGGGAATTCTGCACTCTTTGCACTGCAAGGAGGTGCGCCTAAATGTTCTGTCCTGCCTGGTAGTGTGGCTGCACACATGACACCTCCTGAGTGCTTTTCCCCTCTTGGCAGTGGCAGGAAGTGGCTCCAGGCGGTGTCGCTGAAGGTAGGGCTGACACTGTAGGCGGTCTGGAGGTGTGTGTGGGTGGCGCCTGGGACATGATGGCAGTACCTGCCCAAAATGCTGAAGCAGCTGGTACACACAAGTCTTTGAAAATCGTCGGAGAGAGTAGTTTGCTGGCTTCCTGTTCTTGATCTTATACAGGATGAAGACGTTCAGCATGCACATATCAAGCAAGTGCAAGAACACCTTCCTGTACCAGCGACGGTTTCTCCTCAGGCAATCTATCTCTCCGATCATCATGTCAGACTTGTCCACCAGCCGCATACTGATGTTGTAGTCAATAACAGCATCAGGCTTTATCACAGGCTCGCCAGTCCTTCTGTCGACCTTCCCTGTGGCTTGCATTTCCCCCTTGTGAACTGTGGTGAGCACATTCACGATTCTCTTATCGTGCCACCTGATCACCAGCATCTTGTCAGTTTTCTTCAGGTGCACGTCTCCGCGCTTTGATCTTTCAGCCTCGGGGAAGGCAGGGTAGTGTGCCCTATTGCTACGGACAGTGCCACATGATCCGACGCCGTGTTCAGAAAGGCATTTGGTGAGTTTTGGAGCTGTATAGTAATTGTCAGTATACAGGACATGATTCCCGTCAAAGTACTTTTCCAACAGCACTTTCACCACAGAACCAGAGAATCCAAGGGGGTCAGTCTTGTCCAAGTCCACATTGCTGGCGGTGTAAATAACGAAGTCTAAGATGAACCCCTTCTTGCAGTCGCACAGCACGAAAAACTTTATTCCAAAGCGGTGGCGTTTACTAGGAATATACTGCACGAACCGAAGACGGCCCCTGAACAAAACCAAGGACTCGTCAATCACAACTTTCTTGAAGGGGCGCAGGAACCTCGTAAACTTATCCTTGATCAAGTTCAGGATTCCCCTCACTTTCCATAATGGGTCAGTTTGGGAAGGCTCATCATTGTTCGCAAAGTGAAGGTAAGTCATGAGTTGCCTGAAACGATCACGACTCATGTATTTATTGAAGATGGGTGTGGGGCAAAGATCGTCTGACCTCCAGTATTCCTCGAGCTTATGCTTCCAATTGTGGGGCATCAATAACATCAAACCAATAAATACAAACAGTTCCCTGATCGTTACAGGAACCCATGCTGCCATCCGCGACGTGGATGGCGTTGCAGCTTCACCTTCACCTTCACGAACTGCAGCAGATTGCCCCTCGTACCTGTTCGTCTCGGTACAAATCTGCTCCATTGCTTCGTTATCCAGGAAGGCCAACAGGTAGTCCAAGCATTCACCATCCTCTGGGACAGGGAAGTCAGCCTGTATTCCACACCCACTGGCATCAAAGGGCAGATCTTCCGGCACAAAATCTGAGCCCTCTGACCACACGAAGGCATCCAGAGTGCCCTGCCTAGGCTGGGAGGTGCTGGGGGCAGTGGGGGGTGAGGCAGGTCGTGTGGCAGTGGGTGAGGCAGGCGGTGAGGCAGTGTGTGAGGCAGAGGCTGTCCTAGGTCGTGTCGGTGTAGTGGTGGTGGTGGTGGGGAGATAAGCTGAAGGTTCAAGGTCACTCGCGGTGGCGTGACTGGCGAGTTGCCTAGTGCGAGTAACCTTAGCTAGTCTTACACTAGGAGACAAAGTTCTAGCCCTACTAGCACGAACACTGGGCCTACGGAAACCTCTTCGTAAACTAGACTGCCTACTTCCCTTCTGAGGTGGTGAAAGCGACTCCGAAGACTCCGGAGAAAGGGCAGCTGAAGATGACGACGAGAGAATGGGGCTGGGAGTGCGTGGCGGGCTGGCGGTGGCGTGACGTGGTGTAGGGGACAATGGCTGGGAAGCTGGGTCACCACTTCTTCTCCTCTTGGCCCCCTTTCCATTCACTAGGCCCCTTTTCACAGGAGCCTTGCCTGTTGAGGTGCTTGGCACAGGAATAGTCACTTCTGGCACCTCAGACTCAGCACTCGATAGCGTGTCCGACTCTGCCAGGCTAGATAAGACACCGACGTCACTTCCATAATCCATGGACGCTTTCAATAACTCACTAGCTATAGCCGAGTCACTAAGTCCCTTAGCAGTTCCTTGTAAGGGTTTGTACGGGGTGGAGGTCACAAAACCCTTTTTCGGAGGGCTGGAAGGCACAGACTTGGAAGAGCTTGAGTTGGACATGGTGTCACCTTGAAAGATTCGCGTGGGCAAACCGCGCGAAAAAATGCTAGTGTGACAACTGAGGAAACAAGCGTTTCCAAATAGCATAAAGTGCTTGCGAGAGGAAGGTGCAGATTGACACGTATGAGCCGTCCGCGCGCTGCTATATCACACGACGAGGGAGGGCCGGGCAGCAGTGCGTGGGTGGGTGAAAAAAAATGAAACTTGGCAACAGCCGAGGTCAGTAGTACAAAGGTCAAGTGTGCTAAAAGTAGCTCAAGGGTGGCGGTACTGATAGACAATACCAGCTGGAGCCTGCTTGACCACGGTTATTCAAAATTTACTAGAATCGCAAACGCGACGATCCGCCGTTATGTCCCTTTGGCCGAGCGTCGCAAATGAGACGATCCGCGTTTAAGGGGTTAGAGGAAGAAACGGTCAGAAATGATGATCAAGTAATGTGGCAAAAAGAGGTCAGGTATGGTGATGAGTGAGTGAAACAATGCTTATAATGCCTATATTAATGTTTGAAAACCAATATACTCTTGTATTACATATAAATTCGTACCAAGTAAATAAATAAATACCGTTTATGAGTAGTGTGAAGTAGTTACTCTTCCACAGAACTCGTTTTCTTTGGTGCCAGCCTGTTAGAAAACCCAGTAAGGTAAGGAGGTACTGCTACCTGGTTCGAGTATTTTAAACCTCAGGTGAGCGATTTCTCTATGAATTTTCGATGTTTCTCACCAAAAGCGGAGGTTTGAGCCAAAAAAATAAACAAAATCCAAAAATGGTCGGGATTGGGGGGAGTCAGTGGTGGAAAAGTGGTCGGGATGGGGCGGGTTAATGCACCTAGCTGAACTACTGAGGATGAATTCATCATGGTGGAAGAGCATAGTTTCGTAAGGGTGTAAGAGCAGAGGAGAAGTTACAAACGAGAATCGTGGTGGCAGCTACCATAAGTTAATGGTGTATATGAAAGCACAGTGTACCTATACACAGTCTGCCGACCAGCACTGGCAGCACATGGAAGCATGGTTAAGTGACGTCATGCAAGCTGTCCTACCGTTTGTCTGCTGAAAAAACTTGGACTGATATGATTAACATAAGTCCAGTGCACATGCCTACTAAAAAATTTTATTCCCAAGTACTTGTCTTGGGGGAGATAATGAAAGGTGTTCATGGTGAAAGTTTGCGAGAAGGAGCTAAGTGTGTATTGACTCTCACATCTGAAATGGAACAGGCTGGTGTTGATCTCCCAACAGAGTCACTTCATTCTTTGCTAAAATATCTGCTTTCTTTAGAATGGGATAATTAAATAAAATAATTACTATGAACAAGAGAAAATGTGGTGTAAACAGAGGGTCATTAAAAAAAAAAAAAAGGAAACAGTCACATAAATAACCAGTGAATGCCAGTTTTACTTTCTAGTTAACCAAGCTTGGTGTGTTCTTTATCCTTATCGTATGATTTATTCATCCATATTCTATCATATTCTTAGCTACTACTGCTTTGCTCCATATCATGTACAATTATTCTCATGTACATCTCATGTACAATTATTCTTATCTTGTATGATTGATTTAATGTAACTATTTCTGTTAAATCCTTCAGTTCGTGGACGTGCTTTTAATGTTTCCTTTTTACTTTACCCAGGGGTTTAAAACTGTCTTCCAGACAGTTTTCAACCCCCTTTACCTCTCAGAGGATCATTAAACTGAATAAAATAGTCTGGTGTTAGTAGGAAGAAATCATTAAAAGTGTCCTCGGACTGAAGGGGTATGTTGCTTTCCTGTTGTACTTTAACCCGTAGATTGTGCAATTACCCTTTTTTTCCCCCACCCCGTGGTGCGCAAAAAGTGAAGAAAAAAGTTATTTTTTTTTAGTTTTTGTTTATTATAAATTTGAAGGTAAACATCCAGGGCATCATCAGGAAAAAAAGAAAAACATTGTAATAATAATAATCACCCTCTCTCCGTCTTTGTGTAGGGCAATGGTTTCCAGCCTTTTCTAATTCTCACCCCCCCCTCATTGAATGACACGTTCCCTACGCCCCCCTTCCTCAAATACTGTATTTTACTGGCGTAGTTGGCACATGTCAATAAATATCATAGATTCTTAAACTATGAAATTGTTTATATGTTCAGATAACTAGATTTCTTATTCATATCTGAAATATTTTCTCCATATTTAGAAATTACTGAATTCCATCATAATTCATAGTGTCAAATATAATTACCCTCTTTATCAAGCCGTTGTGCCCCCCCCCAAGGCAGCCCTTCGTGCCCCCCTAGGGGCACGCCACACAGGTTGGACTCCACTGGTGTAGGGCCATGCATAAGTTTACGTGAGGGAGTAATGAAACAATGAAAAAATGAAAAAAAGTTTTTGTTTATTATAAACTATAAGATAAACATCCAGGGCATCATGTGATGAAAAGAAAACAATCTCCCTCTCTCCATCTTTGCATAGCGTCATGCATAAGTCTGAGTTGGGGTGGAGTAGTTAGCAGCGACGCACGGCCAGCACAGCCTGGGCTGTGGCTCTCAACGTGACACTACTCAGCCTGAGCTGTGGCTCGCAATCCACGGGATGATTTGTTTAGCAATGTAGTAACCAAAAAGCCTACTGATGTCTTTGACATACCAGTTACTACTTATATGATTATTATGATTATTTATCACGTTTATCTTCACTGAAGAAACAGTGAGAAACAGACATTGAGGGATAGCAGCATGTACGATACAAACAGGGGATACAGATAATGAGAGCTAGTGGGAACTCCAAAGCACAGCTAGCACCAAGTCATGCTCCAACCAGGCTCAGTTTGGTTCAGCTGGCTGGCAGACTGCATGAATAGGTCGACTGTGTATGTAAGCACCTCAGAGGTACCTTCGTCTTTTTTCGTCAACGTCATGGCAGAGGCTCTTCACACTTGCAGGGATATATAAATCCACCAGTGTTGAGTGTGTCCCAGGCATGACAGATAGAAAATAGAGATATATGACGTCTAAAGCTAAGAAATTCGCCAAGAAGCAGCAAGGTTTGGCCGTCTCTCTGTCTTTCCCGGGGATAGCTCAATGAGATTCAAAGTATTCAGTGAACACTGAATGAAGATGTGATTTAGTGGCTTCTATAATTTGTCAATGGTGACTAGTTGAAGGATGAACTGATTTGTGCCATGAACTGTGGTCAAAATTTAATAAATACAGAATGAGTGATGAAGCTTCAGTGAAAGATTACATGATGGAATATAAGAAACTTTAAAGGTGATGAAATATGGCATAGAAATATCCACTCCCACACGGGCATCCAAGATGCTTGATGATGTATGCCTGTCGCAGAGGAACAGACAGTTAGTGGTGAGTGGAGTGAATTTCAGCAAGATACACTTCTGGAACAAATTTCCACTTAGCTTAAAAAAAACTGTAAGCAGACAATACTACTATGAGAAGCTGCAATTATTGGAGTTACCGTTGACTGTACGTGTATCATTTGCTAGCCCACCACCCACAAAGTGGTGTGACAGAGGCAGGGAACGACGAAGTGGATGGCCAGTGTCCAGATAGAGAAGCCTACAGCGGTAGAGGGCTGGTGTGGAAACCCATTGGACGTTCAGGGCAGACCAACATGATGTCGAAGCTGTGATTCTACATACCACTACACAGGGAAATGCCCCGAGAGAAGACAGCAAGAATTTGATGCATTCTTTGCCACTGAAGAAATCAGCTCTGAGGAAATATTGGTCACAGGAACTGATCATTGCCGTTGATGAATGTTTATACTGAATGTTTGGTTGGCGAATCTCTAAATTGTGCCATCCTGGATAGTGTCTGTACCTAAACAGTTTGTGGTTTGGATTGGACTGAATATTATCCAGATATACTGAACAGTGGTATACTGAGTAAAGTTAAAGAAATTGCCGGTTTATGTTTGGCAATGGGAATGCTTTAGAGTTTTTAAAGCAGACTGTCATATCATGTGTCATTGCAAGACGGGAATGGTTACTTAAAACTGATGTAGTGAACAATGATATCACATTTCTTCTAGGTAAACTTCCTACGAAAAATGCTGAAGTCAAATTAACTACCGTAATGGACAACATATTTTTGATAAACAAGCACCCGTGCAGTAAACACCATCAGGTCTTTACTGTATTCCCACAGTGAAGCAAAACAATCTCCCTTGGATGTGAGACAGGAAATGATGGGAAATGAGAATGATAAGAATGAAAGGAAGATTGCTTTGAAGCGTCACAGACAATTTGCTAAGTTTTCTAGCAATATATTTAAATATCTGCTAACTAATACTGGGATTACAGATTGAAGATATAAAACATTAATAGGTGAAATCAGTGACAGTTGGAATATTTGTAAGACATATAAAAGAACTCCATCCAAGGTCTGTAATATGTCTTTCTCTGCTCCGACACTTTGATGAAGTAGTTGCCATGGATCTCATTGAGTACAATATGAAAAGAGGTATGTATTTTCTTCACTTGAGAGTTGTATCTACGAGATTTGGTATTTCTTCAGTATTATGCAAGTAGGATAAACACACTGGTAGTGATCTGATTATATAAAAATGGATGGGCACCGGCCATGGCCCCCCAAAGTTTTTCACTGATGATGGTGGGGAGTTTGCAAACGAAGCTTGGAGAGATAGGTGTGAAAATTTAAACTTTACCTCTGTGTGTTATCTCAATAAAAGTAAGTGAAAACAAAGCAGCATTTCATTTAGAAACAACAGATTTCAGGCTCTAAGTTATGTTGAGTGTGACATTGATGAGCTGAATGAGACTAACAAAAGTGGTAAGAGAATCAGCGAAGGTAGTAGGGAAAGTTAATACAGCCAAAGCCAACAAGTATTCAAAAATGACCCTCCAGCTCATGGAAAAACAAAGAAAGTAGAGGAAATTTAAAACAAAGTAAGATGAAAGAGAAACAGCGGAATTAAAGGAGGAAAAGCATAGATCAGATCAAAGAAACCATCAGAAAATGAAAAGTCTGAAACAGGTCCAAAGTAAAATGGTACTAGGATGGTAACAAATTATATCACTTAAACACACATAAAATGGTGACGTTGTTAAATGCAGAGACAGGGTGATGCGAGTTGAAGAATTTACAGAGAACTGTATTCATCAAAGACAATACCACGAATACCAAACTTTTCAGTTGACACAAGGAAAATGCCAGTTGTAACACCAGCCAAAGTAAACATTTCTCTTAAAAGTATGAAATGCAGGAAGGCTCCAGGTGAAGGTGAAATAGCAGTGGACTTACTCACGGATGCAGGAGTAGGAGTACAAATCACACTCGCCCACTTTTTACTCAGTGTATAAAAAAGAAGAAAATTCCCAAAACATGGTGTTATGCAAGTTACTGTATTTTGCATTACAAGAAAGGTGACTCAGTAGATCTCTGTAACTCTCGACCCACTACCTTACTACCGCTTATTCACAAACTCTTCATTGAAGTCCTTACAAACATAATAGCAACAAATTTGGAAGCAAACCAACCTCGTGAACAGGCAGGATTCCAAAGCGGGTATTCGACTATTAGTCATCTACACACAGTGAATCAGCGAACTGAGAAAAGTACAGAATATAAGAAACACTCAGCTTACATTATGTTGATTATGAAAAAGCTTTCGACTCAGTGGAGGAAATAGCAATTATAAATTCACTGTGAAAAGGAGTAAATGAGAACATTGTAAAACTGCTCGAAACATAAAATGAGGGAACTGCTACAGTTCAATTACATAAAGCCACGGAAAAAGTTAAGACTGAAAAGGGCGTGCGTCAGGGAGATACAATTTCACCAAAATTATTTACAGAATGCTTAGAAAGTATTTTGAGAGAGCTAGACTGGGAGAACAAACGATTAATCTTTCATGGAGAAAACTAAACCATTAAAGAATTTTACATTTGACTCTTAATCTCAGTAACAGCTAAAACATTGCAAGAAATATTAAATGACCCAAATAGAGAAAGTCTCAATGCAGGGCTAATGATGAACTGGAGAAAAATTAATGTTTAATCCAAATAAAACAAACAGCATCATCACAATAAACAAAGAAATTCTTGAAGAGGGTCGAGTACTACAAAAGCATGAGGCAAATACTAAAACTAACGAAAGACCATGATAACCAAATAAAAAGACATTTCACTTGGATGGAATCCTTTCTGCAATCCACCAAACATCATGAAAAGAAGCTCTCCAGTAAAAATGAAATGAAAAGTACTGTATATAACGAATGCATAATCAAAGCAATGACATACGGTTGTGAGAACTGGAAACTGACAAAAATGATGGAAATTAAACTAATCCGTTCTCAAAGAGCAATGGAAAGGTCAATGTTTGGAATATTTTTAAGAGACCGAAAAGATCAATTTGAGTGAGAGAGCAGACTAAAGTCAAAGACACAACAGAAGTTATGACAGAACAAAAATGGAGGTGGGCAGGGTGGGCAGGTTGTGTATCCAGAACAAGGGATAAACGATGGAGCAAGAGGCTGACTGATTGGACTCCAAGAGATTGTTAGCATAGTAGAATACAGCCAGGCAGCAGGTGGAGATTTTAGATAGAGAAGTTTGCAGGTAAAAAATATCAGAAGCAGGATAAAGCAAGGAATCCTTGGAAAGCTGGGGTAGGTCTTTGCTCACCATAATTATATATATATATATATATATATATATATATATATATATATATATATATATATATATATATATATATATATATACCGTATATAGATAGATAATAGATAGACAGACAGACAGACAGCTAGACAGCTAGATAGGTAGATAGGTAGATAGATAGATAGATAATGCTAAGTATCATACAAGTAACATTTCACTTTGGTATAAGCTATATCACCTGATTCATAGTTCTCATTCACCTGGCTTTCTGTGGTGACGTCCCTGGAAGCCAATAGCCATGTAAGCTGTGGTGCTGGGTTGCCTCCATTCACCATACAGTGCAGGGTGAGTGTGTTGCCCTCCCGTGTGGTCAGCCTCGCACCCGCTGCCAGCTGGGCACCGCCGTATACCATATATGGACGCTCAGGGGTGACTGTGGGAGCAGAGGTAATACGGTTAATAACACCGACAAGAAATTTCAATCTCTTCAGGCATGGGACGTGATATAAAATATTCTTCTGCTGTTACCAGCCAAGTTTATTCCACTAAAGGAAGCATCGTACCAAGAAGCTGATTTTATCATGGGATATGCTAGGAAGAATAAAATAAACAATTTTTTTTTTTTGCCTATCGACCATTGGGTCCGAAACCCCTGGTCGTTGATTAAGGAAAAACACACACACACACACATACATATATATATATATATATATATATAGAGAGAGAGAGAGAGAGAGATACATAGATAGATATTATGTATGTATATATAAAACGTTTCATTTATTGATTTATATTTTTATTGGTAATTTATTCCCTTTTTTCTTTCTTTCCATATCACTCAACTTGTAAAGAAAAAAAATCTATTCTAACATCCTAAAACTGATAAACCAAGCAAGCAAATTACTAACCTATACTAAAGCCTAAAGATACAAATACCTATATTAATGGGAAAAATACCTCAACTAACGGAATACCATCAACTGCAGATATATAATGCATTCAATGCAATACACACCTGCGCTCATTACCTGCTGACTGTTGGTCGAGGCACATGTATTAATATAGAGGACATCGGTATTGAAAGAGAATCACAAGAATCCAGAACTATTCCATATACGTCATCTGTC
The DNA here is from genome assembly GCF_032717465.1 of Coenobita brevimanus. Lineage (NCBI taxonomy): Eukaryota > Metazoa > Arthropoda > Malacostraca > Decapoda > Coenobitidae > Coenobita > Coenobita brevimanus. The sequence goes on along the minus strand of NC_136982.1, from coordinate 9,033,484 downwards.
GGTCCAAATTTAGAAAACTTATACACACAGATGGAAACAATGCACATATTTACAAAGAGTTAAGTACCTCGTCCAACAGAACACCATCGACTGAAAATTCCCAATAGCTTTTTGTATTGCACACTTGCACTCATGAACTCGTGACTGTCAGGCGAGGCATAGGGTTTAATACAGTGGACATCAATCTAAGAAACCGTACATTCAGAAACAGGAACTATTTCAAATATGTCAACTGTCAACCTCAATTAAATAATACAATATATACATATAAACTGTCGATAGAAACTATAACTATACAATAAAAAGTCATATCAATCTGACCAGTCTGGTCTCCCTCAGGAAGGCCATCAATATATCAGTCAACAATATCTCCATCACCCAGGATGGTGGAAAGGGTGAAGGGAACGTCTTGCCACAGTAAATTAGTATTGAAGCACGTTCACTTATAAATCGCCCACAGTGCAGGATTATATGACTGATAGACAAAACCACATCACAGATGTCACAATGTGGTGGAAGTCGCTTTTCTATATAAGGGAACCTAAGAGTAATATGGGTTGGCTACTGTTCAAATGTAAACGTGCTAATACCTTTTATTCCAAGTGACTGGATCGATTAGCAGACGCTTAATCACCAAGCGTTGGTTTGCATGTTTCTGTATTGAGTCAGGTTCACAGTCTGTTCCACAAAAGATTTACTGATTGCTTTCGGATGGAGTGACTCAACTGTAGGTCACGAGGAACGTCCCATTTTTAATGGACCTCCATACCCAGCTTTGCAGGTAAGTAAGCCTGTTCATTGCCATATATACAATGACCAGGCACTCTGACCAGCGTGAAGGACTTGTTGCCCGAATGTTATTTATTTATGATGAGGCCCTGGATCTTTCATAAGAATCCGTAGTGCAAGAAGCATTTGCCTGAAGGGCTGACTTTGAATCTGAAATATGACAAATGAGCCTTGTCTACAATTAAGAGCATAGTCTACGTCTTGATCAATAGCAAAACGATTAGAGATAAACACAGGTGTGAGTCGGTCCCGAAACTCGAGGGTACATTTAGTCGACCACACACTACCACCCACACATTCAACCGACTTGGAGTCATCGGTGTACAATTGGTGCAACCCCAAAAGATGTACGATGACGGTACATAACAAATGGTGGACCGCCACCCCCGATGCCATGGATGAGACATCAACATTAAAGTTAGGTGGCTTCCAGGGCGCTATATTTTCAAGCGCCAACTTGTCACAGTCGGTAAGGTCCACACAAAGCTCCTGAGTCAGTAAGTGGAGGCATATGGCAAGTGGCCCAACAAACCCCCTCATAAGATGATGGTGCTGATGAAATGGGTCACAGGCCACACTGCCAAGATCAATTTTCATAATATTCTCACACCGTGTGGAAAAAGCAATTGGTCCTGGCAAACATGGAGGGGAGGTACACTCATGATTACTAATCTCTGACCAGACGTGTGGCGGGCAGTGTCATGACCACACACGAACCACGAATTCGAACACAGCATCTACACCAGTGGGCAGGGCAATGAACTGTTACCAGGTGATCCGAAGCTTTCTACTCCTCATATCTCTGATATTACCTTATTTTTATGGCTCCTCTTCCATAATATTGTACTTTGCATTTATTGACAGGGGCTGATATTTCTTCAGTCAGTCTGTAATTGGGCAATTTCCAAGAAGTAAATAAACATGTGCCACTATATGTGGGTATCTGCATCATATACACCGTTATAATCATTTATGAATTAACAACATTTATTGGCACATGTTATGACCATAGGGAGCATGCAGCTAAGACGTTATGTTGGAATAGCGCAACCATTCCTACTGAATGATATGGGGCCTGTTATAACAGGAAAAAAAAAAAAAAACATTCAGTTCAAACGAGTAAGTAATGGTTGAACTGGTAGAAAGGCGCCCTGCAGTCTTATTGGACCCGGGATCGAATCCTGGCTGGGGCAGGGAACAGTCTAAGGATTTGAATTTCATAAAAGCAGACTTCATTGCTCTACCAGAAAACCTGCCGAAATGTCGTAAAAATACCCCTGCTAATACCAGTACACCAGCCCTGTATGAGACAGCCCTAGCATATATTCAATATGGACGGTAGGTGTTAGTGCCAATGTGCTGACATGTGGACTCGTGGAGGTGTGTAGGAGGACTACTGGGCCTTGGAATGGGCCCTGAAGCCTTTTCCCAGAGTCGGACATTATATATATATATATATATATATATATATATATATATATATATATATATATATATATATATATATATATATATATATATATATTGTTACACGTTAAGTGAGAATATAAATCACTACTGTCCCGTAAAGTTCCAGGTTCAAAACAAAAGAGTTAGGTAAAATTACAAGTTAAAGTTTAATGCTCAAACTAACAACAAAACATTCAGGACTCATAAGGATAATGTAATGGCAAAAAACAGGTTAAATAATTTTATGGTTAACTGCAATAGCCTCTATTAACACGAAACTAGCAAGAGTAAATTTACCTAAGTCAGCCCTGATAAAATGAAAATACACTGGGTAATGCTCAGTTAATGCAAGATAAATTATTACAGATACAAAATATTATTAATGATGGCGGACAACCAGAACCTTACATAAATCACAAAAACCTTACTAGGCCTAAGAATTAACCTTATGCTACACAGTACAAGAAAAAATGCAACAACAGTTATACTCAAATTACACACAGCTGCTAGATGGTTGGAGACTTCCTGAGCGCTCACAATAATAATAACAGTACAGGGGAGGGCAGAGATGTGAGCAAAATGAGTAGTAGATCTAAGTGGCAATAATGCAGAGACTGAGCTCATTATATAGGGGCCAGCAGAGCTTGATACAACTTGTAAGAAGGACGCGCAAATGAAGCCATAGGGGACAAAGAGCTGACAATCCTACTCTGAACAACAGAAAGGACGACTTACTATACTATAACGGTAGAAGGGGGGACTGAGGCAGAACACGCTCGTGATCAAACAGGCAGCACACTGTACGTTAGAATTACACAAAGGATGATGAAATCATAGGCTATGTAACACCTCCCCACAAAGAAAAAGAAATTTACAAAGGAAATTTCTTATTACTCTAAAACAATTTGTCTAAAGTCTAGATAAGCAATCTGCAATAACATTTTCTTTCCCCTTGACATGTTGTATGTCTAATGAATACTCCTGAAGAAGTAGACTCCATCTTGTCAATCTCTGATTTTTATCTTTAAACTTACTAAGGAATTTCAGTGGGTTATGATCGGTATAAATAACTATGGGGTCAAAACCAGAACACAAATAAAATGAAAAATGCTGTAAACCCAAAATCAAGGCCAAAAGCTCTTTCTCAATAGTTGAGTAGTTCTTTTGAGGTGGAGTGAACTTCTTACTGTAGTAAGATACAGGGTGTTCAATACCCTGATCATCCTCTTGCAGCAAAACAGCCCCAGCTCCTGTATCACTTGCGTCAACAGCCATCTTAAAAGGCTTAGCAAAATTTGGAGTAGCGAGCACTGGCTGACTTAATAGGATAGCTTTAAGTTTGTTGAAAGAGGATTCACAGGTATCGGTCCAGACAAATTTAACTCCCTTTTTCAGTAGGTCTGTAAGTGGTGATACAAGAATTGAAAAGTTAAGAACAAATCTCCTGTAATAACCTACCATTCCCAAAAATCTTTGTAGCTCTTTCCTACTTTTAGGTCTGGGAAGATCACTTATAACCTGAACCTTAGCTCCTGGTGGTGCAACATGTCCATCACCAATTACGTACCCAAGGTACTGAACTTTAGCTTGACCAAACTCACACTTTGATAAATTAGCTACAAGATTAGCCTGAACCAAACGCTCAAGAAATTTACTGACATGGCGTAGGTGATCTTTCCAGTTGTCACTGAAGATTAATACATCATCAATATAAACAACACACCCTGCCAAACCCTCTGTTACAACATTCATGAGCTTCTGAAAAGTGGCTGGTGCATTCTTCATACCATATGGCATTACAGAACATGCAAAAGTCTTTCCTAGTGTTACAAAACATGAGATCTCCCTAGCACGTTCAGTCATAGGTACTTCCCAGTATCCCTTTAACAAATCAAACTTACTTATGTACCTAGCCTTTCCGATCTTGTCTATGCAATCTTCCACACGAGGGAGAGGGTAAGTGTCTGTTTTGGTTATCTGATTAACACGTCTGTAGTCAATGCAAAGCCGCTGTGACCCACCTGGCTTAGGGACTAGAGTGACAGGAGAACTCCACTCGCTCTGACAGGGCTCAATCATCTTGTGGTCCAACAGGTAGCCAAGCTCCTTCTCCATGAGAGGAACTTTCACTGGGTTCACACGGTAAGGAGACAATTTAATTGGCTTTGCGTCTCCAACATCGACATCATGCATCAACACAGTGGTTCTTCCTGGAGTGGCACGGAACACTTGCGGGTACTCCTGCAGTAATGCCGAAAACTCCTGCCTTTCCTCGGGAGGTAGATGAGAAAGCTTAGTCTGGAGATCATTCATGATATCAGGATTCTTCCCCAAACTATCACTCAGGCTCATGCTGCATGGGAGAACTTCACTTGCAGACTCGGGTGGAACAGCTACAGTGCAGACTGGATTATTTTCGTCCCGCCTGTGATATAACTTTAGCATGTTGATGTGACATAGTTGCTTGTTCTTTCTACGATCTGGTGTGGCGATGACATAGTTGACATCACTGAGTTTCTTCTTCACGAAATAAGGACCACTAAACTTGACTTGAAGAGGTTGCCCATGAATCGGTAGCAGAATCAAAACCTGATCTCCTGGCTGAAAGTGGCGTAACCTGGACTTCTTACCATACCAAGTCTTCATCTCCTGAGCAGCTCCTAAATTCTCTCTCACCATCTGTAAAGCAGTGGACAGCCGTTCTTTGAACTTCATCACATACTTCAGCAGGTTGACGTCATCTTCCTCCGACAGCCAGCATTCCTTGAGTAGCTTAAGGGGTCCTCTTACTTCATGGCCAAACAGTAGTTCAAAAGGTGAGAAGCCCAGTGATTCATTTGGAGATTCTCTTGCGGCAAACACAACAAATGGAAGACCTTTATCCCAGTCTTTCTGATGTTCCAAACAGTATTTCTTGAGCATCGATTTGAGTGTTTGATGATATCTCTCCAACGCTCCTTGGGTCTGGGGATGGTAAGCTGAAGACGTGATCTGGGTGATGCCCAACTCTTTCAGAGGCTGCTTGAAAACATTTGACATGAAATTACATCCCCGGTCTGACTGTACCTCCTTGGGCAGACCAAACTTTGTGAAGAACCCTAGCATTTCCTTAACCACGTTCTTTGCTGAGATATTTCTAAATGGAATGGCTTCAGGATAACGAGTAGCCATATCAAGCAGGGTCAACACATAAGAAAATCCTGAAGAAGTCTTAGGAAGAGGGCCCACAATATCCACCAACACACGGGTGAAAGGCGCCTCAAAAGGAGGAATGGGAACTAGAGGTGCAACCCTTTTGGTCTGATTACACTTCCCCACAACTTGACAGGTGTGACAAGACTTACAATACCAGGAAACATCCCTGAAGATACCTGGCCAGTAGAAGTGTTTCAAAATGCGTGCCACAGTCTTCCTCACTCCAAGGTGTCCTGCCAAACTGGAATCATGAGCCACTCTAATGATATCCTGCCTACAAACACTAGGGATGACAACTTGATGTACAACCTCCCATTCACAGTCGGCTGATGCTGCTGGGGGTCTCCACTTCCTCATAAGTACTCCTGACTTTATATAATAACAAGTAGAAGCACCAGCTGACTCTTCCTCACTGCAAGCAGAGTTAGCTAGACCTTTCAACTCAGGGTCAGCAACCTGCAACTCAACCAACTCTTGACGAGACAAATTATCAACACTACGGGGTACTGCCTCATCTGGTGAGTGGTCCAAATTAGCAAGAAAAGTGTCAGCTAGGATAACATCATCATCATCATTATCCTCTAAGTCACCAGTAACTTTAGACTTAGCCCTAGTGACAGCACATGCAGGGAACACATCAGGGACATCACAACCCTGGGCCGCAGCCACCGGCTCACTAGACAACTGAGGAGCTGGACACACTTGACTTCCACCAATATCATTTCCAAGTAAGAAAGTTACACCTGTCATTGGGAGTGTCTCAACCAACGCAACCATAACGGAACCATTAATAAAACCAGACTCAAAATTCACTCTGCACAGAGGGACAGAGAAGTAATTATTCCCTACACCTTGTAAGATTACAGTTTCATCAGAGGAATTAACATTAGAGCCTAGAACACTGGTCAGCATAAGGGATTGGCAAGCACCTGTATCACGATATATTTTAACTGATTTCCTGTCATTACTGTCCAGAGGACTGACAAAACCATCAGACAGGAAATTAGCACATGAACTCTTGAGAGTGTCACCCACGTTACTGTTCAAAAGAGGAGCTCCATCATGAGAATTTAAGTTACCCCTCAAAGCAGGTTCAGTTAACTCAGTTAAAGAATTCTGGGAACTCTCAAGAGTGGACACTAGACCAATTGACTGAATATTTAAAGACTCCTTTTTGTTCACATCACGCTGTCTCCTGAAACATTTCTCCGTAGTATGACCAAGCTTACTACAATAAGTACATTTACTTTTCTGAAATCTAGAGGTGAAGCTGGTATTTACTTCCTGAGAAACATCATCTTTATTCTCTTTCCTGTTACCTGTACTCTGAGTAGAGGCAACATACTTACTCTCAGCTTTCCTTTTTTCTCTAGAATATCTCTTGTGAGTGAGAACATATTCATCAGCTAAAACTGCAGCATCAGACAAATTATCTATTCTTCTCTCATCAAGATATAGGCTTACATCTTTATTAATACACCTCTTGAAGTCCTCCAGCAAAATCATCTGCTTAAATTTGTCAAAATCAGAATCCACATTCTTAGAATTTAACCACTGCTCTAACAGATCTTCTTTGATTTTTGCATACTCAACATGGGATTGTTTATCTTGCTTGTAAGTTGTCCTAAATTTTACTCTATAGGCTTCAGGAACAAGCTCATAGGCCTTAAGTATCAGGCTCTTAAGTACATCATAATTATCAGATTGATCCTGAGGCAAAGATGCATAAGTTACTTGAGCTTTACCGGTGAGAACAGTTTGAAGGAGTACTGGCCAATACTTTTTGGGCCAATTAAAACCTGTAGCTACCCTCTCAAACAACTGAAAATACTTCGTTAAATCAGATTCATTAAAAGGTGGGACAAGTTTAACATTTTCAGCCACATAAAAATCATCAGAGCTAGATGATCCAGTTCCACCTTGTTTCATGCGATACTCATGGTCTGCCTGAATCCTAGCAAGTTCAACTTGTGCCTCAGCCTCCTTAGCACGAGACTCCGCCTCCTTAGCCTGAGCCTCCTGCAGGGCTAGCTGTAACTTAGCTAATTCAATCTGCGTTTGCTCATTTGGAGGAGTTACATTAAACAAGCTTTCATTAATCATGTCAACAATTTGATCTTTAGAATGATGAGAGCGAACAGCAATTCCCAATTGTTGAGCAACAAGCTTAAGTTCATTCTTTGTTCTGTTTTCTACATCACACACTGTTTGCACATTTGACAAAAAATCTTTGGCTTCATCAAGTGTAGTAATAGTAGACATCATGAATAAGTAACAGTCACAAAATATCAAGCAATATCCTTATGATAATATCCTGAATATCCTGATAAGAGGTCGCCAAATTTATGTTACGGAACAGAGAAAGATAATGTACACTTTAAGTGAGAATACTAAAAATCACTACTATCCCGTAAAGTTCCAGGTTCAAAACAAAAGAGTTAGGTAAAATTACAAGTTAAAGTTTAATGCTCAAACTAACAACAAAACATTCAGGACTCATAAGGATAATGTAATGGCAAAAAACAGGTTAAATAATTATATGGTTAACTGCAATAGCCTCTATTAACACGAAATTAGCAAGAGTAAATTTACCTAAGTCAGCCCTGATAAAATGAAAATACACTGGGTAATGCTCAGTTAATGCAAGATAAATTATTACAGATACAAAATATTATTAATGATGGCTGACAACCAGAACCTTACATAAATCACAAAAACCTTACTAGGCCTAAGAATTAACCTTATGCTACACAGTACAAGAAAAAATGCAACAACAGTTATACTCAAATTACACACAGCTGCTAGATGGTTGGAGACTTCCTGAGCACTCACAATAATAATAACTGTACAGGGGAGGACAGAGATGTGAGCAAAATGAGGAGTAGATCTAAGTGGCAATAATGCAGAGACTGAGCTCATTATATAGGGGCCAGCAGAGCTTGATACAACTTGTAAGAAGGATGCGCAAATGAAGCCATAGGGGACAAAGAGCTGACAATCCTACTCTGAACAACAGAAAGGACGACTTACTCTACTATAACGGTAGAAGGGGGGACTGAGGCAGAACACGCTCGTGATCAAACAGGCAGCACACTGTACGTTAGAATTACACAAAGGATGATGAAATCATAGGCTATGTAACAATATATATATATATATATATATATATATATATATATATATATATATATATATATATATATATATATATAAGGATGGAAGTTTAGAGGGTGAAGTGCTTGAAATGGTGCAACCGGGAAGAAAGGTTGCTGGTTCCTTGAAAGCAGTGATAATAGAGAAGTGAGCATGGAAGTGAAAAAGCTACTACATGACAGTATTGTGATACCAACTCTAACTCTTGGATGCAAACCTTGGACCTTGTTGGAGGGACAGTAGTCAAGAGTGAGAGCAGTGGAAATGAGTTATTTGAGAGAAGCATGTGGAGTCGCATTTTTTTTTTTTTTTAATAACAGAACGGAGGAAGGAAAAACAAATGGGGAAAAAAAATAATCCATACACCAGATTACTGGTGTCCTCTATTCATAAAATATCTGTAACAGTTAGAATTGAATAGTTGTGGGTTGAAATTTGGAGGAAAAGAACTCTGGGGAAGCGAGTTCCAGAGAGATGCAGTTCGGGAATGAAAGAATTCTGATAGGCAGAATTTCTGCAATATGGTTGAGTGACATTCCAGTCATGAGCGCTACCAGATACCTGTGTAGCACGAGGGAAGGCATGGAGAGGTGGCACCATGGACGCAACTTCGTCTGAGCATTTGCCAAAAAAATATCTGTAAAATAATGCAAGGGAGGCAACATTCCTTCTTACTTGCAGGGGAGGTAGTTTATATGTAATGGCAGGGTTGTTAATGATTCTAACAGCTTTATTCTGAATTTTGTCTAGTTGTCTTAATGCAACCTCTCCACAACCATTCCACAAGGGTGAGCAATATTCAAGCTGAGAGCGCACATGACTCTTATAAATTATAGCTAACTGCTCATTGGCGAAGAAGTTACGGACTCTGTACAATAATCCAAGTTTCTTTGAGGCGGTTTTAGCAAGTGATCTGACATGAGAGGTCCTGCTGAGGGCACTGTTAAGTGAGACACCAAGAATTTCAATACTTTTGGAGATGGGAATATTAGTAGCACTGAAGGTAATGTACGAATCTGGCAATATCTGTCTATTAGTAAACTCTATATATTTAGTTTTACTAGCATTAAAAGAGACAAGGTTGTTTTGTCCCCATTCACTGATTGTAGCTAGATCTTGATTTATGGAGATGGCTGTACTAGGTTGAGAGGTAGAGATATTAGACTTTGTAAATGGATGTCTGAGTGTGAATGAACTATGTAGTGTTGAGTCATCTGCATATGAGTGAATGGGATTGTGAGTGACAGATAAGAGATCATTAATATGAACCAGAAATAGGGTTGGCGCCAGAACTGATCCCTGCGGCACGCCAGCATTAACTGAGTGGAAATTCGAATATACATCATCTACTTTTACTCAGAGAGAGACAGACTGACAAATGAGGAAGTGAAGGAGTGTTGTGATGTGGATGTGATAGGAAACGTTAGGAGAAACACACTGAAGTGGTTTGGCCATGTGGAGAGAATGGAGAGTGAGACTGACGAGGAGAGTGTATGTGAGTGACGTGGAGAGTGGAGAGGGAGGGGGAGGCCAAGGATGAGATGGAGGGATGGAGTGGAGAAGCATATGAGAGATGGCGCTGTGAGCTGGGAGCAGGACGATGAAATGGCGGGGGATAGGGCGACATGGAGGCGATTTGTTTGTGGCTACCCCTTATGGGATACATACATATATATATATATATATATATATATATATATATATATATATATAAAGCATACTTAGAGTATGTCGTTTGGATGTGGGCTGCTGTGGTAGTCGTGAATATTTCTCCGTTATCACCTATCAACAGTCCTGTTAAAGGCTCGCCTCAAGAAATAGGTCAGTAAAATAATAGACAGATTTATAAAACACAGTATGAATGTCAAATATCACGCACTCATTACACACTAATAAATAACAGTTATGACCAAATTTCATGTCTGTTTCTTAAGATGCATATATATTAATTGAAAAAGTAATAAAATATGTGAAGCGAAAGTGATTCAGTGATACTTAAAAAATTGTTCATTGATGCACTAAACCTTTCTGGAACGATGGCTGAGCGTGTCTAATTGTGTAGCCTACGCCTGGCCACAGGTTTGGCTAACTCTCTGGTCAGAGATTAGTAATCATTAGTGTACATTCGCCTCCACTTTCATACGAGCCACACACATACACCTCAGGGCTCCAAGACATTCGCAAACATTTATTCTGTAACACATCCAGCCTCCTCAATGTGGCGTCAGATACTGACCCATAAACCTATGAGCCATAGTCCAGCTTAGATCCAATAAGAGACTTATACGCCATTAATAAACATTTTCTATTGGCATCCCAAGTAGTACCCGCTAGGTATTTAACCCGCCTCATCCCGAACACTTTTCCACCACTGACTCCCCTCAGTCCCGCTCATTTTTGGAAAAAAAAAATTTTTGGCTCAAACCTCCGCTTTTGGTGAGAAACATCGAAAATTCATAGAGAAATCACTCACCTGAGGTTTCTAATACTCAATACAGGTAGGAGTACCTCCTTACCTTACTGGGTTTTCTAACAGGCTGGCACCAAAGAAAACGAGTTCTATGGGAGGATAACTATTTCACACCACTCATAAACGGTATTTTTTTATTTACTTGGTACGAATTTATATGTGGTACGAGAGTATATTGGTTCTCAAGCAGTAATATAGGCATTATAAGCATTGTTTCACTCAGTAACTCATCACAATACCTGACCTTTTTTTGTCACATTACCTGATCATCATTTCTGACTGTTTCTTCCTCTAATGCTATGTAAAGTTTGTCCTCCACATTGTCATTGATGGGGGAATCACTCTGGCCTTGAATTTCGTACTGTGGCATGACATGGCTTTACTGGCCAGGTCACTGATAACAGGTGAATTGCTGAGACAATGGCATGCAGGGGGAAGGAGGAGGAGGTCATGCTGGGTAAGGCACTGTCCCTGCCTAGCATCTTGTAGAGGAAGGTGTCACGTGTATACGTACCAGAAATCACTCGCGAAAATTGAAAATTGTGCAAATTTGGGACCTTGCAATTGATTCGCGTTTATGTACATCAACGGGATTGGCAGTGACAAAACGTGTGGACGTTAAAGAATGTCGATGGGATGCCACGGGTTAAGAACATTTAATGGTTTATCACAACGAGCAAGTAATTATTTACATGATATTTAAAATTCAATCTCCGATCAAAATGCAAACACAGAAATTTGACAGAGTTTTGAAACGGTACCGCCTGATTATCCAAAGTCAAATGCAACTCAGGAACGTTACGAGTGGTAAAAACTACAGTGGCACACTTAGGAACGGAAAACTTAAATCACCATTACAAGGCCCACTTTTGGACGGAATCAAGGGCCCCTTGAATCCACCCAACCGAAAATTGTTCATTACGGGAAAAGTGCCATACTGTACAATTTTCAGCATATGGTGAGCATTTAAGATTCCTCAGTATGGGAGCTGATGATACAATATCATTGATCATAATGCTAAACGAAGTGGGACTATGCACATTTCTCTGAGGCAAACAAATGCATAAAAAAAAAAAATAATCCATACACCAGATTACTGGTGTCATCTGTTCATAAATATTTGTAACTCTTAGACTTGAACAGCTGTGGGTTGAAATTTGGAGGGAAACAACTCTGGGGAAGCGAGTTCCAGAGAGATGCAGTTCGGGGATGAATTCTGATAGGCAGAAGTTCTGCAATATGGTTAAGTGACATTCCAGTCATGAGCGCTATCAGATGCCCGTGTAGTGTGGGGGAAGGCACGGAGAGGTGGCACCATGGACGCAACTTTGTCTGAGCATTTGCCATAAAAATTTCTGTAATATAATGCAAGGGAGGCAACATTCCTTCTTACTTGTAGGGGAGGTAGTTTATCTGATGTTATGTTACAGGGCAATTTGACAAAGTTTAGTCCCTTAAAAAATTGAAAAAAAAAAAAAAAGTGTAAATTACCTCTTAAACACAGAGCTTCATTGGTATACTATGCTGCGACATCATGTCATAAACTTGATGGATGTCCAAGAACATCTCTACCATGAATTCTTTTTTGTCAGATACTTGAGATACAGTGGTCCAATTTCATTAAATGATCTAGTGAACTTCGATCATTAATAAACTCTTCAACACTAATACAAAAACAAGCCCTTTTTTAATCATTCATTCCATGACCTTGCATAGACAAGACCAGCCTGTTTGGGTATTAATATGGCGTGTGGAAAGTGCTATGAGTTTGGGAACGTTTGAGATGCCCAAAGTTCATTGTACATTGTTAACAACTTAATCAGGTTGTCCTGTTTAAGCTGCTGGACCATACTGTACGTGGTATTGTCTGGTCCAGGACTGGTGTCTTTACAGGATTTAAGGGCATGGAGAAGTGCTTCTATAGCAAAGACTTGATTGTACGGGAAGTCTACATCTTTTGTGGTAAAGTCTAATATTTGTAGCTCAGCCGTGTGTTTTGATGTTGAAAGCACTGGTTGCAATTACACTAGCTGAGCTACTTACATGAAAAAAACTCCTGCCAAGGACGTTAGTTACGTCCACGGGATTGTCATACTGTAAATATAATTGTCCACCTGCAGAGCGGTCACAGGGATGCTGGGGTGTTTATTATTTAGCATTTTGATAGTGGACCAGACCATATTGGCCTTCTAATTATTCTCCTTGATTCAACCCTTGCTGTTTGTATGCAATAAAGTTTTCCTCAGTAGGCTGACTACCAAAAATCCTGTATCTCCTATTGCATTTCCTTAATGCCTGTCGGCAGTCAAGTGTCCATCAATGAGCTCTATGTTTTGCCTGAATTGGAGAGGTCTTGAGAATAGCAGTCTCAGCCACGTGTAATATGGAATAGGTTAAGTTTTGGACTTTTATATCTATGGTCTCCCCAGATATATCTAAACCGGGGATTCTTGTGAAGGATCCCCAGTCTGTTTTCTTATAGTTTCATTTTGGAGATGGAAGGTTTGAAATAAAGTCACGTGCATGAGAAAGACAGATTGGTAATTAATCACTTCCCATGGAACCGTAAGAAGGGTCTCACGAGAATTCTTGATCATACCTGGGGAGGCCAGAGATTGGTCAACAGCTGAAAAGTACTAGTTCAATCATCTACACGAATCTCTCTACAATCGTTCAGAAGACAGAGGTTTGACTGTAGTACTCCCCACGACCATCAATCCACAAACTACCCCACTGATAGTAATGGGTGTTAAGGTTGCCCAAAACTAACTTATTTGCCAGGGAGTGTTCAGATAGGGAATTTAAAAAGTATCACTATCAATGGGGCCATGTGGAGGACAAGAGAGAGAGCAAATAGGCAGGTACGTGTTATTAAGTTTTATTTTGCATGCAACAACTTCCAGAGCAGGATTTAGAAACACTTCCATTGTGGGTGTGATTCGTGTGTGTATATGGCTACTCCATGACCATCGTATCTTTTTTATGAGTGATAATGTTTGATCTGTGGAGGATCAGGGTGATCCACCGTGTGAGCCTCCTGTAAGCAAATAACGTCTGGCCTGTGTATTGATAACAGGAGCGATTATGTAATTTATCCCAAGAGTCCTACAATTCCACTGTAACACAGTAAATGTGATGGTTTAAGATTTAGAAGGCAGGCCAATGTGCTTAGTCTATGCTGCCCGCCACCAGGCAAGTGACTACCGGGGTACCTATCCTGGTGCTTGCTAATGGAAACCCCCATACTGTCATTAATAAGGAGATTCCCAGACTCCCCCGAGAAGAGCTAACTCTTCTCTCTCTCATTGGAGCAGGAGCAAAAAGAACATGTGGATGAGACTTTTAGGTAGTGGTAGTCAAATTAATCATACTAGACTTGTCAGACTTTTTTTAGGCTGTACTGATTGAGCGTCAGCAGCAGTCCGAGAGTATGATGCTGCAACTGGGATATCAGAAACAGAGTTAAAATGTACAGGAGGAGCAGACAAGGGGGCAGAGCGAATGTTAAGAGTGATGGAGACAGGGTCATTCTTAGTCACTACTGTGCACATCACGTGACAAGACACAACCGCCGATGCACAGGAGATATTAGGCTTTGGAATCGCATACAACTCCCGTACCCTGTTCCTAACATCGTAATAGGCTATGCCCTCAGTTGCATACACTGTTTAGACATCCTTCTAGTTCAACTTTGGGCAGTCCCTTGAGGGGATGGAGGCAATGTACAGACTCAGATGCTTAGTTTTCAGCATCGTAACCTTGAGCTGCACACCTGCCACACAGTGACTGAGAAGCCCGACAAGCCTTGTCAGTATGTCCATGAAGCTAGCATTTAGAGCAGTGAAGGGCACTGGGGATATAAGGTCTGATGTTAGGAATTTCATATCCAATTTTTACACTCGAGGGGAGTGTGACCCTGCCCAAAGTTAAGGCAATAGTAGCAATCTTCTTCCTCATGCTTTCCGAAAAACTGGTAATAAATAACGCCTTAATTACATCTTGTTCAATAAGTTCACGTACAATATCGTCCTCTTCCAAAACGATGAGGCCCGTGCAGGTGGCAACTCTCCTGCAGGAATTCATGGATTTAGGAATCCTTCTCTCAATATCGTAGCAATGAACCTTGAGCAGCTTTAGCAAATCTTTAACTGGGTTCAATTTATTGTCTTAATAAGGAGATCTCCACAAACAATTTTTTTTTTTTTACCTGTTCAGCTTCACCAGCAGAGTCTTCAATAACCTTCATGATATGAAGATTGAGATTAGCCAATGAAGTAGAACCAACAGAGAGTAACAGGATATAAGTAGCAATATGTACAATGATGTCAAGCAGGGCTCTAGTTCGGGGGCGGTCATTTCATAAATCAGGCGTTGCCGCTGTCATAGGAGGGAGGGGCAAACAAGGGGGTTGACATAGTAACTTCCCCCCCCCCCATCTCGGGGGAACTGGGAAGAAAGTGACAAGCAAGGGATACGATACCTGGGTAAAACACTGAGTCTGAGATTACCCTCATAAACCCTCTCAAGAGGTCAGGTCTGTGTCTGTTCACACCCCAGAGCAATCAGTAAGGGGATCACACCAGACGTAAGTAAGTAAAAGCAGTCTCAGGAAAGAGATACAAGCACTTACTTAATCACTAAACAGGGAAGGGAGGAGAATGAGTACCACCTAACCAAATTTACAAACACCCTAATGATGCACAAAAAGCTACTGCCAGTGAGGCAGCCCAATATCTAGAGAAGAGCTCAGCACACACGTCCGCGCTCTCTATAGTCATGCATCAAAGTCGGATACATCATCAGCTGAAGAGGATAATTATAGTTAACTTACTGCCCACATAGAGACACAAATCAAACCTCTGACAGAAGTCTTAAACATTTCATTCATACTACCGCTGGGTTGACATGGAATAACACTGATGGAATTCTTAGCCTAAGAATTAATACATGTTTTGTATCGTATTTTTAACAGCACAAAGTGGTGGTGAGTCGGGGCACCCACCATTCACTCACTTGATGTATGCGGCCTACTTCTTCCTTCATGTCAAAGATTATATTCGGTTTGTCCTTTCCTCTTCATATTTCTCCAATCCTTCTTGTCACTATTTGTCAATCATCTCTCAACTTCAGTTGGCTCTAAACTGAGTGGAAAGTCAAATAGTTTCCTGTAACTATGGAAACCATTTAAAAAGTTGGGTGGTAAATATAGAGCCAAATAAAGGGCTGACAAGGGACTTACTAGGGTGTTCCTATTAAAAAAAATGGGTGGAGAGATGCAAATGTGCAGTCCATCCGGGAACCCAGCCTACACATTAACCTCTAAACCACGGGGTTGTTTTAGCTCGACTTGCGTGTCCCACGGGCATATTCGCACTCCGACAAACTCTCTAAAAATATTTGCCAAAAATCAGTTATTAGTCCTAGAATATTATAATTAAATATGCATATGGCACATACCTTTAGCTTTCTCCTGAGATGTTTGATGAGCCTTCGTCGAGTACCATAGGACTTGTGGAGACTTCTGAAGTTGGGTAACGAAGTCTCCACTTTACACTTCCCAACACCCCGTAATATGATTACCACAGCCTATTCTATGATTTTCAAATAGTTTGGAATCCATACTCCAAAAAAAAACACTGTGAAAGCAATGAAAATTACAAGGGCGTATGACCTACCCACTTGCGCTCATTCACCGTTGGTATTCTGTCATTTATTATTCATAAAAACACTCACACTTTATATTTCTATTACTATATAACACTTATGTATATCTGCAGTCTTTATCCATAAATTTCCTTCAGTAACAGTAGTTTATTGTCACTGTAGGCATTCAATTACTCTTTCAGTAAAATACGTAACATTTACTTTCTCGTCCTGTATACTAGAGTTGAGAGCGAATCTGTCACTTTCACTTCCACTTTCATAACTCATAGTATTCATACATGCTAGAGTGAAACTTTCACTTTCATTACTCCTAGTATATATACTCGTATTCTTATATTACTACTCATTTACATTTCTGTTTACATTCTCTATTTTATTTACATTATTTACATTTCTATTTTATTTACACTGTGTTATGCTCTGTCACTTGCAGTAACATATAAAACAATTTTCCACTGCTCACTTATATTTACATTCATTTCTTTCACTTGCTGTTTACACATTATTTACACATTATTTACATTTCCACTTGCACTGTTTTACTCACCAGAAAGATCATAGTCACTGTCCATCATATTCATTGATAAATTAGCCATTTCACTTTCCATAGCAGTCACTTAGCCCTTTACCCCTTTCCACACGAGGTTTAGTAGGGGTAGAGGTCACAGGGCCCTTTGCATGAGGCTAAAAAGCGGCGGAATTGGACAGGCGCGAATCCGACGTGGTTTCACCTTGAAAGACGACAGTAAACTGAATGCTGTGGTGGCCTAGGGGGAGTGCAATGCTGCCACTGTCAGCGTGGTGACAGCTGCTAATATATATGCTAGGAAATGATTGGCAGGAAATCTAGACAATACATAATAAATTAGGTAGTTCCAGGTGAATGTAAATATCACTTAGGCTTCTCCCTTCCTTTCTAATATATATTTTTATTATGAGAATTGATTATACGGCATATTTCAAGGGGAAATAAACAGGGAAAATTAGCGAACGAGTGCACATGAGGTGTTGTCAGGTGATAATTAGCCAATTCCAGGTGTATGGCATTATCACTTACCTTATTTCCTTTTTGTATATATTATTTGGTAGAACAATAGGGCATAGGGCTTATTTCAATGGATGAAATCAGTGGAAAATTCCGGGGAAGATTTACTTAGTGGAGGGTGGCCGGGCAGGTGAGAGGATAGGGTAATGGAGGAGGGGTAGGGAGGGGAGTCAAGAACGGGCAGAAATGGCTAAATTGTCAACAATGGATGGGAGTACAGATGAGATTAGGAGTGTTGACTAGTGTTAGACATTGGCAGTACTGATAGATGATACGAGCCACCACTTGAAAGCCAGGGCGAATTCAAAATAACACAGAATTACAAAAGTGATGCCCCGTGCTATGATCCCTTGCTCCCAAGTGTCACGAAAGTGATGCCCCGCGGTTAAGGGGTTAATCCCTGCAACTCACTGTGGTGAGGCGTGGTCATCCACATGAGAAGATCTGATCGCTGCAAAGGGCGACCCTGTAAGGGCGGTTGCTTGCCTGCTGTTGGTGGGTCTTTTCAGTCATGGTCGGGTAGCACAACAACTAGAACAACAACAACAATAACGACAACTACAAGTAGCACCAAGTGATTTTATTTAGTTTGTGAGAGACGTCTGAATATGATGTTGACATAAATACTTTCCATAAATCTTACCAATATATGAGATCATTTCTGAGTTGAACAATCATGTTTCATGGTAGCAAGGTTGAGAATATATATATATATATATATATATATATATATATATATATATACCATCATACTCAATGTGCTAAACCTCTAGCAGAAATTTTAAGAGAAAGAAAGAGAGAGGTGAAAGGCAAGGAAAATGGTGAAGGGAGAGTGGCAACCAAAGGATGACCTAGGAAGAACTAGAGGAATGAATAGAAGATGCAAAGGGAGGGAGAGATGAAAAAACAGGGAATGAAGTGAAGAGAAAGTAACTGGTGAGAGACAGATGATGGGGGGTTAACAATAAACCTCTGGGTGAAATGGGCGGAGAGAGAGAGAGAGAGAGAGAGAGAGAGAGAGAGAGAGAGAATCAGCAGTCATGTTTTGAGGAAGGGGAAGAAATAAGCAACATGACTCGAAAAGTGAAGAAGATACAGACTTATGTTTAACCGTTTCAAGCCAAGGATATATTTACTGCTACCAAACTATTTCATTCAGGTTAGAAGAGCCATCTACACACAGCAATATGTATTGTAATGGCAGACATACACACGCCTGTCACTGACGAGAAGCTATGCTACTGTATTGTATACAAGTTCAGGCCGTATTTTACGCATCATGAAGGATAAGTGATCCAGAACTTCATGCACTCCTCATCAAATGGTGTATGCATGTAGACTGTGGAAGACTTATGGAGGGCAGGGTGCGACACTGACTGTAGATATTTTGTTTTAGTAGCTAAGTTTGTGTGGGAAAGAGTCTGTATATGTCATCAAGGGAACTCGACGGGGTATGAACAAGCGATAATACAGAAAAGGATGTAATACTGCACCCTTTTAAGTGTCAGGCCCTTGGTGAAACTGAACCCAGGTCATTAAAATGATTAGTAGAGGCGCATGCTATCACCCAACCTCAGAATATATGCTCTCTCTCTCTCCTCTCTCTCTCTCTCTCTCTCTCTCTCTCAACACCCAGAATGTCTGGCCAGGCAGACCCATCAACCACAAGTGGACAATTGTATTTTCGAGGCCGTCCTACAGGTACATTACAGTACATACTCCGTATACATACAAGCGCCCCCTTGTTATTGACAGCACCTCATCAAGGTCGAGTAGAACCATAGTCCTTCCCACGTAGAGATGCATGGAAATATGGGGTAGTCTGGCTCCCTGTTGGACGCTGCAGCTATTCCTCCCAGGGTGAACAGCACCATCACTTGTAGGCCCTTCTTCAGTGCCTCCAAATTTAGGAGACGGGTTGAATGAAAGCTAGACCTATATTTGACTATATCAGCTCAAACATGAAGCGGTGCCAAGGCACAGCAAACCCCTCCCTGGCAGTCATTTTACTGCTGCCATATAAACACAACAGGGTATCTAGTCAAAGATGTCACATATCAAATTTGGAGTAAATCGGGTGAAAACTGACGATTTCAAGCCCAAATTTGACAAAATTCCACACAAGTCTCCTTCAGAAGCTAAAGACACATGGTTTCAGCGGCAGTGTTCTCGGGTGAGTAGAAGGTTGGCTCACCGGATGATAGCAAAGAGTTGTAATATATGGAAATGAGTCAGACTGGATAAACGCTGCAAGTGGAGTGCTGCAGGGTTCAGTATTAGGTCCTACTCTTTTCTTAATATATGTAAATGATATTGATGAAGGATTGTGTTGTAAGATTCCAAATTTGCTGATGGTACTAAAATAAGTAACAGAGCAGATACAACACTGCAAACGCAGGCAATTTAGAGAGATCTTGATCAACTGTTTAACTGGGCCCAAGTCTGGCAAATAAATTTCAGTATTAATCAAAGCATAATGCTAAACATTGGCAGTAAAAGTGTAAGAGCTAGTTATAGCGTGAATAATGTCCAACTTGATAGGGTAAACCATGAAAAAGACTTAGGAGTTATAATAACAAACGTTTTTAAACCAAGCAAACAATGTACAGAAGCTGTGAAAAAAGCCAATAAATTGACTGGATTCATAGTCAGAGCATTTGAATATAAATCCGATAATATCATCCTCACTTTTTAGATTTCCTTAGTATGCCCGCACTTGGAGTATTACGTTCAGTTTTGGTCACTGTATTATAAAAAGGATATAGAAAAGCTTGAAAGAGTGCAGCGAAGGATGACGAAGATGATACCTTGATTAAGAAATAAACCATACGAGGAACGTTTTGAAGCCCTGAATCTCTTTACCCTGACTAAACGGAGGATACGAGGAGATTTAATTCAAGTACTCAAAACATTCAAAGGACATAATAACATGGCTGTCGATAAATACTGCATAGTTGATCACTCGAATTATACTAGAGGCAATAGGCATAAATTAACTGGCAAACGATTCCAGTCACATGAAGCTATGCATTTCTTCTTCAACAGAGTTGTAAATATATGGAATAAATTGCCCTCCAATGTAGTAAATTGTAATACAGTACTAACCTTTAAAGGTCGTCTGGATCAGTATTTGTTGTCTAACCCCCAGGTTAACATGGTTACTCCTGAATAAAACTCTTGAGTATGTATATATATTTTTTATTTTTTTTATTTTTTAGAGCCTGGATCAACTTATTAAATGCAAGTACAGCATATGCACAGACTAGGATATGCACAGATAGCCCTGAGTTAACGGTCACTACTCATACTTTCGACCTGTGATGGGCTGTGGATCACTAAGGGTCCCCGTTATTTTCTTTTTTATGTGTTCGACTCTGGGCATAGGCTTCACAGCCTGCTTCCAAAGCCCAATAGTCCTCCTACACATCATACACCTCTTAATGTACCAGGAGTCACTGCTGCAGAAGGTGATTTGTGCTTGTCCAGCATGGGAAAGCTCCTAGTCTCAGTGGAATGAATGGAGCTGGGGCCTGATTAACTGCTGCCTACCTTAAGAGCGCCAGGCAAGGCTGCCACACCAACCCTGAACATCCACACTGTGCACTGTGCAATTTCCACGCTGTGTCCACAGACACCCCGTTAACTCAACGTACCTGTACATAGTGTCATGCATTATTTACTTATTTATATGACTATCCATTTTACTTTACTACTTTCTTTCAGGTTATTCATACTGGTAGCTTATAGATAATGTATTACAGAATGTAGCTTTTCCTTTTCAGTCTTTCCTATGAAATTTCCATGTCAGTTTTTCCATGTTGCTTTGGTGGTTTTTCTCACTTTTTCTTGTCAGTTTTAACTGGAGGGTTCGGAGGTGGGGGGAGCCTTCTTGCTTTACTATCCTTATCTTTCAGCATGTAGAGTTAGATCTCGTAGTCATAGTCTGCTCTGTAACAAACAGCCTCGATAGGACCATAAGGTCTGTTGCTGTTTGCTTTCCTTTATACTTTGTACTCCTTTGTACTAAATGCTGATATTGTTCTGGGGAGCTCGACTGAACAATAAACTGAACTAACACGTCAACGTAGCAAATGGATAATATTGTTACGTCCTCACCACACTGCCACAGGCTCCAACAGCAGTAGTACAGTACAGGAAGGACGTTGCCCAGTGAGTTGTTCTTCCTAAGGTCAGCCTTAAGGTGTACAGTACACAAGATCAGCTGAGGCGAAAATAAACACTGGCTCCTTAAAGTTCACTGTCTTTATATTCCAAATAATTCCACTTAATGCTTTTCAACTTCACTGTTCTCACAAGCAATGGAGCTATACACACTTTACTAACTGCTATTACACTTAATGCTTAACAACACTTCACAGTTATTACACTTAATGCTTGACACTTCACTGTTTTCTCAAGTTCCAATGATATACAAACTTTAATAACCCGTCACTGTTTGCCACTGCATTCACAATTACCAAAAATATACAATCTTCACTGACACTGACACTGCACTACACTCAGACTGAACCAAAACCGACTTCACTTCACTCAAACTGACCTGAAACCCGACTGAACTTGTAATAATCTCTACCCCATCTTATATAAGTTTGCATTTTTCAAGAGACGTCTACATTCTACGAGAACAACAGTTGCCAACTCGGAGATACGAAAACATGCTAGAGTTTTCTCACATTACATAGCACTCTAAATCATTTACCATATGAACTTATACTAAGTAATATAACAAGCAATCACTTAAATAAAACAATATAAAGAAAAAGAGCACAAAAATTAATGCATAGCTTACGAAATAATAACGTTCACAAACAGCAAACAAACTGGCAACTCTCTCTTACCAGAACCGGAACTAGCTACCTTACACGAAACGCCGAGAAGCTTCTCGAGCACCCAGCTGGCAAATCTCACTTCTTAACACTACCACCTCCCTAGTTCTTTCTCGTCCCAACAAAACTACACAATATATCCAAACACAAACCTTAATCTTAATAAAACATCTAACTACACATGATAATCCTTTAACTTATCAGGTCTTCTTCTGTGTCGCTTCTGACGATGTCCTTCCTCCTCCAAACAGTCCACTCCTCCAGGAAGGTCTTGATCCTCTTCTTGGCTCGCTTTTTCTCTTGGGGAACTGTTACCATCCTCTTGCACTTTAGCTCCTTGGTCCTCCTCAGCATCCTCGGCTGTGGGTGAGCACAATTCCTCAGAGACATCCCAGCTGTACTGTCCTGGCCCATGGTACTGCAGATGATTCACGTGTACCACCTTTAGGCAAGACTTCCTGCCTCCCCAAATCCGATATATCACATATGATAGGTGTCCCAACACAGTGTAAGGCCCGTCCCATGGGCTTTGCAGCTTTGGTGACTGTTCCTTCTTTCGCTGAGGATTGTATAACCAAACTTGGTCACCATCCTTGAAGCTCACCTCACTTGCCTTGGCATCATATTTGCACTTCGTTACCTCCCCTGAAAACTTGCAGGCTCCTCGCACTTGATGATGTACCTCAGCAATCCTTTCCTGAAGGTGCTTCCCATAGCCGATGTTGTCTGTAGGCAGTTCTTCACCAGGTGGTCTCCCTATTAACAAGTCAATGGGTAAACATAACTCATGGCCCAACATTAGTTTTGCAGGAGTGTAGCCAGTAGACTCATGGGATGCAGACTGATATGCCATCAGCAATGCAGGTGATTTCTGGTCCCAATCATTTGTCCATCAATGCAGTACTTGGCCCGTTCTTGCCCCAGGGTTCAGTTGATTTTCTCCACCATCCCATCTGACTGTGGACTTAGGAAGGTCGTCCTAGTCTTCTTGATCCCCAATAACTTGCAGCACTCACGGAACACAGCAGACTAGAAGTTTCTTCCCTGGTCTGAATGTAGCTCTTGTGGCATCCCAAAACGAAAGAAAAATTGATAAACCAACACCTGAGCAACAGTTCCAGCCTCTTGATCGGGGATGGCATACGCTTCTGGCCACTTTGTGAAGTAGTCCAAGGTGACACATATATACCGGTTTCCTCTTTCAGTAAGTGGCAAAGGTCCAGCAATGTCCACCACGACTCTTTTCATCGGTGCACCCACTTGGTACAGCTGGAGAGGGGCGCAACCACGTTTCTTGGGTCCCTTCTTGGCACAGCACACATCACGGGCCAGACACCACCCTTCAACATCCTGACGCATGCCAACCCAGTAGAACCTCTGTTGCAGCCGGCTTAAAGTTTCCTTCACTCCCAGGTGCCCACTAGTGATCTGGTTATGGGACTCATCCAAGATCTCAGACCTCATCTTCTTCGGAACCACCAGTTGCCAGCACTTGTTGAGGCCATCGGCTGTCTCCCACTGATGCTCCAGTATTCAGCTGTTCAAGCGAAGAAGGTCCCACTGACTCCAGTAGCTCTTGGTAAAAGGGCATAACCTGGAAACTTTTTCCCAAGATGGTCGCACTGTACTCTTCTGCAGCCACTCTAGCACTGGTTGTAAATCTGTATCCTCCATCTGCATCCTCTTCAGGACTTCATCTGTCACTGGCCCTGTCATTGCAGTAGAGCAGCATTTCTTCCTATGATTCCCATTTTTATTCCACTCCTTGCTGTCTGTTCTTTTGTCTACTTGCACACTATTCATCAAGGTTCTCCTGCATTTCTTCAGTGGTGGGTCTTCTGCAGCCTTTTTTCTTATCATCCCAACCCTTCTGATCCGCAAGTAACTCAAACTGTGCACAGTAAGCTTCCCGAGATACTGTACCATCAAATTCTCGAGGTCTCCTTTTAATTGAACCCCCACTTCAGCCATGCACTTTACTGGCTTGGGGCCTAAAAACTAGGGCATCATAATTAAGGCCAGAGCTTAAATTTCCTACATTCTGATTATTCAACCCTGCAATGCCGTCTTCAGATGCCCAGGATCCGCCAACATTCACCAGGCACTATCTACTCCTTTCATATGCTCTCTATACACTAACCTAAGGCTCAGCAGTGCAATATTTCTCTACAGCCTCCATATTCTCACTAATTATCTTCTCATGATCGACTACATGCTTCAACTGGCTATCTACATGCTGTCTGCACTCTATCACAATTCCTTCACTAATCTTTAGCTGATTGTCTACATGCTGTTTGCATTCCGTCACTATTTCCTCATTAACTGTCTTCAGCTGTTTGTCTACATGCTGTTTACACTCTGTCACATTATTGCTTACCTGATAATTCTGCTGCTTTAGCTTGGCATCTACTTCCTCCTTAAGCTGTTGCTGTTCTTCCTTGATTTCCCCCATGAATGCATCTGGCTGTCCTTGCATCCCCAGTTGTAGTTCCCTCCATTGCTCCTCTGATGCCTCTTGAAGTTGTTCATATCGTTCTTTTTGTTCTTCACGTTGTGCCTCCAGTTGATCACTCTGTGGCTTCAATTGTACACTTTGTGCCTGTAATAGTTCTTTGAGTTCTTTCTGTGCTTCATTCAGTGCCTGTATTTGTTCTTCAGTATTGTTCCTGAGCTCTTTCTCTTCTTCAGGTTGGGCTGTAACAGTTCTTGGAGTTGTCGACTTTCTGCTTGTAATAGCTCCATAATTGCCGCCAATGGCACCTCGTCCTCCTGCCCAGCTCGAGATATTGTCTTCACACCTTCTGCTTCCATGTCGAAGGTTAGACTCACTGCATCCCTAAATAATCCCAATCTCCTGACACCAGTGTTACGTCCTTACCTCACAAAGCCACAGACTCCAACAGCAGTAGTACAGTGCAGGAAGGATGTTGCCCAGTGAGTTGTTCTTCCTAAGATCAGCCTTAAGGTGTGCAGTACACAAGATCAGCTGAGGCGAAAATAAACGCTGGCTCCTTAAAGTTCACTGTCTTTTTTTTTCAAAATAATTTCACTTAATGCATACCAACTTCACTGTTCTCACAAGCACTGGAGTTATACACACTTTACTGTCTGCTATTACACTTAATGCACTTCACAGTTATTACACTTAATGCTTGACACTTCACTGTTTTCTCAAGTTCCAATGATATACAAACTTCAATAACTCGTCACTGTTTGCCACTGTATTCACAAGTACCAAAAATATACAATCTTCACTGACACTGACACTGCACTACACTCAAACTGGACCAAAATCGACTGCACTTCACTCAAACTGACCTGAAACCCGACTGAATTTGTGATAATCTCTACCTCATCTTATATAAGCTTGCATTATTCGAGAGACGTCTACATTCCACGAGAACAACAGTTGCCAACTCGTTGATATGAAAGCATGCAAGAGTTGTCTCACATTACATAACACTCAAAATCATTTACCATACAGTACGTACTTAAACTACATAATTTAACAAGCAATCACTTAAATAAAACATTATAAAGAAAAAAAGCACAAAAATTAATGCATAACGTACGAAATAACTACGTTCACAAACAGCAGGCACACTGGCAACTCTCTCGTACCAGAACCGGAACTAGCTACGTACATGAAACGTCGAGAAGCTTCTCGAGCACCCAGTTGGCAAATCTCACTTCTTAACAATATCTTTCGTATATCAACATAAAAGAGGATGTTAAAGAGCAAAAGGCAAAACAAATCGCTGAGGAAGAGGTGTTACGAATTCTCCTAAGCCAACGAGAATACAGCCCTTTGTAGACGATCCACCAGTGACTTCTTGGAGAACAACATCAGGTAACACACAGACAAACTAGCTGACAGAGGTAGGTACCATTTAAGTCAATACACCGACAGCCTGTATTTCACCTTCAAGCTTCCATAAAAGTTCAGTTTGAAGCACAGAACCAAATAAGCAGAAATTGTAATGAGGGGATGAGGAACGAGGGGAAGGGTGTGAAAGGGTGAATGATTATGTGAAAGAATGGGAGAGAAGTGATGAGGGTGGAGGTGAGGTAGGGCAGGCAAGGGTGAGGTAGTGGGGGAAGAGAGAAAGGAAGGCAGAAACGGGACTGATCGAGTGAGAAATGGTGGGGGAGATGGTAGGATAGTGAAAGTGGGAAGGGGTTAAGGGAGTGGGAGAGGGGGTTGAGAAGGAGAGGGGGGGATAAGACGGTAAGGAAGGAGGAAAAGGGGTAAGGGTGTGAGTGGAAAGGGGTGGGTTAAACTGGGGGAGTGTGAGTGAAGAAATAGGAGAGACGAGAAAGGAAATGAAGGGAGAGAGGGAGAGGGAAAGATGAGCGATGAGGGAAGTGGGGTGAAGAGGGGGAGGAGTGGGGGAAGGGAGCACTAAAATTGGAGAACAGTCTTCATGAAGAAAGGCAATGAAGGTAAAGAATCTGCAGGACATCAACTGAACACAGGAAATTAAGTGGTAGGTGATCCCTTGCGAAGAATTACTTCTTTTGTATTATATCATTTTTTCTTGTAAACGATTTTAATTAGCTTTCGAGATACCGTTCGTACTAAAGGGATTATGACTGGAGGCCAGAATAATGAAGGCCGAAAACGCTGCCAGGCTCAGGCATCCTAGCCTAAACTAGCCTTAGTTAACCTACAGTAACACAGGTAATCTAACCTAACTTACCAATGCACAACCCAATCTAGGCTGTTTAACATTAATCTAACATTCCAACCTAACTGAAACGAGCCTAACCCAAACAAGCCAAATTTGATATAATCTAACTTAACCTAAGCTAATTTAACCTTTCCTACCATAGTCTAAGCTAGCGTAATGTATCCTAACCTAATATATACGAACCTAACCAAATCTAAACTAACAAAACCGAAGAAAGTTTGTTCTAAACTAAATGAACCTTTCATCAGAAATAATCTCGCCTAATCGAACTTGACTTAACTCGCCCGAATCCAGTGTATCTCACATACCCTGATGTAACCTGCGGACAGTAACTCAGTCCAGTCCAGCCTATGTAACATCTTACCTCATTCAACTAAGTCTCATCTAACCTAACTAAACAAACTCCAAATAAATCAGGCCAACTCATTCCAGCCGGTTCTAACCATAGCTAATCCACCAGAACCCAGTGATTTAAATTAACCTGTCTTTAGATGGCAGTGGTCTTGTGAGAGTGAACCGGAGTATATTCCAAAGTGAACACACCGATCATCCTCGACCCTCATAATCCATCATTACACTGATCTCGCCATGCATCATTACCCCTCCGTTGTTAACCATATTAACTCTCCACCACCACCCCTAACCTCATCTCACCTCACTCCATTAAACCTTTCCTTCGTCACCCACCCCCACCCATCCTCCCTCAACTTATTAAACAAAGCAAAAGAGCACTGGAGATCCACATTGTTAATACATGCAAATCAAATCCTAAAGAATTTTACAGTTACATTAGAAAGAAAAAGGTTATGACTACATCAATAGGTCCTCTAGAAACAAACAATGGCAAACACACTGAAAATGAGGCCGAAATGGCAAATATTCTTAACGATTACTTTGCGTCTGTTTTTACAGTAGAAAACACCACCAGAAACCTATTGTTACCCACAAACCAAGCAAATAGCACAGTCCTTAGTAACTATGCTATCCATAATAACGATATCCTTTCAGCCATAAATAGTACGGACATAAACAAAACCCCTGGCCCCGATAAAATATCACCGAGAATTCTCAAAGAAGCAAAACATGAGTTACTGCTGCCACTCTCTGTCTTATTCAATAAATCATTAAGTACTGGGAAAGTTCCACGTGAATGGAAACTAGCAAATGTAACACCAATTTTCAAAAAAAGGAAATGAGTCGCACCCAGGAAATTACAGACCAATCAGCTTAACATCAGTAGTGTGCAAGTTAATGGAAAAAATCATAAGAGATAAAATAGTTAATTATCTAGAAGAAAATAATATAATTAAAGACTCGCAACATGGATTTAGACATCGTCGTTCATGCTTAACTAACTTACTGGACTTCTTCCATGATGTTTACAAATCATACGATGACTCAAGAGCAGTAGATATAATTTACCTCGACTTTCAGAAAGCATTTGACACCGTCCCTCACAAGCGTCTCATGAGAAAAATAGAAGCACATGGAATAAAAGGAAAGACGCAAAAATGGTTACAAGACTGGCTGTCAGACCGAAAACAGCGAGTTGTGACAAACGGAAAGGAATCCAAATGGCGTAATGTGATCAGCGGCGTTCCCCAAGGCTCAGTACTTGGACCGATACTTTTTATTATCTATATAAATGACATTGATGAGGGTCTAAATTGCAAAGTATCCAAATTTGCAGATGATACTAAAATAACCAGTAAAGTCACTTCAAAATTACAGTGGCAGCAGTTACAAAATGACCTTAATACTTTAGCAAGCTGGGCAGAAAAATGGCAAATGAAATTCAACACAGAAAAATGTAAAGTACTTCATATTGGAAGTAACAATGTCCATGCAATTTACAAAATGAACAATATTCAGTTATCAAGTACAGATAGTGAAAAGGATCTTGGTGTGATAATATCAAATGACCTAAAACCAAGCAAGCAGTGTACCGATGCGGTTAAAATTGCAAACAAGCTAGTGGGTTTTATTGGAAGAACTTTCGAGTTTAAATCGGAAAAAGTCATACTTGCCTTGTACAACTCGCTAGTGCGCCCCCATCTTGAGTATTGTGTGCAATTCTGGTCTCCGTACTACAGAAAGGACATTGAAAAATTAGAGAAAATTCAGCGAAGAATCACAAAAATGATACCACGACTTAGAAACAAACCATATGAGGAACGCCTTGAAGAACTTAAATTATTTAGCCTAACGAAGCGCAGGTTAAGAGGGGACCTAATTGAAGTTTTCAAAATCATGAAGGGATATGACAACTTAGACATGAATAAATATTTTGATATAGACCGGTCGAGTCAAACCAGAAGTAATGGCTGCAAAATCATGGGAAAGCGATTCCAATCCCACGAAGCAAAATACTTCTTCTTTAACAGAGTTGTAAATATCTGGAACAGATTACCCTCAGATACCGTGAACAGTATCTCAATTGAGATATTCAAAAACAAATTAGACAAGTATTTGCACGAAAATCCTCAGCTGACTCTTTTTCTGTCCGAATAACTTGCTTTTATAGCTACGGTACATGTAAGTTCATGCCCCTTTAGTCTACAAGACACCCCGTAAACAATGTACCCGTACATAGTATTACGTCACGATATTATACATTTTCAATTTATTCGGTGCAAACAAAGCAATATAAGCACAGATTAGGATCTGCACAGATTACCCTGAGTTAACGGTCACTACTCTTACTTTCGACCTGTGATGGGCTGTGGATCACTGAGGGTCCATGTTAGTCAAGTGACCACCATCGGGATTTTTTTAATGTACCAGGGGTCACTGCTTCAGGATGAAACTTGTGTACTTGTCCCATATGGGAGAGTTCCCTGTCTCAGTGGAGTGAACAGAGCTAGGGCCTGATTGACTGCTGCCTACCTTAAAAGTGCCAGGCAAGGCTGCCGCACCACCCCTAAACATCCACACTGTGCAGTCCCCTCGTGTCTACAGGACACCCCGTAAACTTAACATAGCGTCACGTCACGTCATTATACGTTTTTCGATTTACCCAAAGCAAATGAGGTAATATACAGTAAGCACAGATTAGGATCTGCACAGATAACCCTGAGTTAACGGTCACTACTTTTACTTTCGACCTGTGATGGAATGTGGATCACTGAGGGTCCCTGTTAGTCAAGTGACCACCATCGGGATTTTTTTAATGTACCAGGGGTTACTGCTTCAGGATAAAACTTGTGTACTGTCCCACATGGGAGAGTTCCTTGTCTCAGTGGAGTGAACGGAGCTATTGCCTGATTGACTGCTGCCTACCTAAAAAGCGCCAGGGAAGGTTGCCGCACCACCCCTAAACATCCACTCTGTGCATTGCACATCCACACTGTGCACTGTGCAGTCCCCTTTTATCTAAGACACCCGTCCTATATACTTTTCAATCTCCCCAGCGCAAAAAATCAATATAAGCACAGATTAGGATCTGCACAGATATCCCTGAGTTAACGGTCACTACTCTTACTTTTGACCTGTGATGGGCTGTGGATCACTGAGGGTCCCTGTTAGTCAAGTGACCACCATCGGGATTTTTTAAATGTACCAGGGGTCACTGCTTCAGGATGAAACTTGTGTACTTGTCCCACATGGGAGAGTTCCTTGTCTCAGTGGAGCAAACGGAGCTAGGGCCTGATTGACTGCTGCCTACCTTAAAAGCGCCAGGCAAGGCTGCTGTACCACCCCTAAACATCCACACTGTGCAGTGTGTAGCTTCCACGGTATGTCCACAGACTTCCCATTAACTCAATGTAACCGGTTTATAATGTCATGCCGTAACTATTATTTTATTTGTTTACTTTCTCTTTCAGGTTACTCTATCGGGTAGCTTATAAATAAAGTATTATAGAATGTGACTTTTCCTTTCCAGTGTTTCCTATAAAATTTCCATGTCAGTTTTTCCATGCTGCATGGTGGTTTTTCTCACTTTTTCCTGGAGGGTTTGGTGGTGGGGGGAGCCTTCTTGCTTTACTATCCTTATCCTTCAACATGTAGAGTTAGATCTTGTAGTCATAGTTTTCTCTAACAAGCAGCCTCGAAAGGACCATAAGGTCTGTTGCTGTTTGCTTTCCTGTGTATTCCTGTGTAACTCCCTGTCAACTCATTTCTAAATCTAGTCCTTACTCACTCTCTCCCACTGACACCCACTCCCACTCTCAAATCTCCGGACCCCTTCCCACACCGTCCTTATTCTCCCAACACCCGTTTTTTTTTTTTTTATGCAAGGAAGAAGGAACTACAGGCCAGGAGCCACCAAAACCGTTCCTTCTAAGAAAAAAAGAAAAAAAAAAGGCAAATTCAAGATCCGTTCAATTCGAGATATGGAATGTAAGGGGAGCGAATGATGAGGTGAAAGAGAGAGAGATTGTCCAGGTGCTTGAGGGTGCGAAAGTGGATGCATGTGGAATAACTGAAACAAAATGGAGAGGAGAAAGTGTGAGAGAATGGGAGTATGGATGGGGTATATGTGCAGGAGTAGATGAGAATGAGAGGGCAAGGAAGGAGTATGTATAGTTGTGAGTAAAAGATGGAAGAGGAGCATAAGACAGTATGGATCAGTTGGGTCTTGGATTGTGTGGGTGAAGTTGAAAGTTGGAATACAAATGTGGGCGATTGTGTGTGTGTATGCGCCAACGCAAGATCGTGCTAGAAGAGTGAGAGAAGAGTTCTGGACAAATGCAGAAGTGTGCATGGAAAAGTTTGGAAGGAATGAGAGAGTGTTTTTGATTGGTGATATGAATGGTAAAGTTGGGAATGTGAAGGTGGATGGAATAGTTGGTGAGTGGGGTGTGCCTGCTGAGATAGATGAGAATGGGAGTGCGTTAGTGGACATTTGTGCTGGGAGGGGGTTGGTGATGGCCAATACCCTCTTCAGGCATAAAATGATCCACAGGTATACATGGCGAGTGATGAGAAGGGTGGGTGGTGAACTGAATGAAAGGAAGGCAATGATTGATTATGTGTGTGTGGATGAAAGGATGCGAAGATGTGTAATGGATGCAAGAGTTTATAGAGGTTGGGGGAGTGGACTTTCTGACCACTACTTGGTGGTGGCCAGAATTAGATTTCAAGTAAGATGGAGGAATAGAAGAATGGAAAGACGAGAGGAAGGAATAGTGGCAAGGAGAGTGGAAAGGTTGGAAGAGGATGAGAAAAAGGCAGAGTATAAGAGAGAAGTGGAGGAACGATTGGGCAAATATGAATTGGAGCAGATGGGAGACGTGGAAGGTGTGTGTAGCATATTTACAGAAGAAATATGTGCAGCATGTGATGTGGTGTGTGGAAGGAAGAGAAGACGGAGGGGGGTGCAAGGAACAGCGTGGTGGACTGAAGAGGTGAAACAGGCTGTGGCACAAAAGAAGAAAGCATACAATGAATGGATGAGAAATAGGGGCGTGGAAGAAGTTGAGAGGCGGAAGAGAGAGTTATATGTAGAAAGAAAGAGAGAGGTGAAAAGATTAGTAAGAGAAAGTAAGAAGAGAATGGATGAGGAATTTGGAAGGAATTTAAGTGTAAAGTGGAGGGACTGTAAGAAAATGTTCTGGAAAGAGGTGAAAAGAGTACGACAGGGTGGAAGTGAAGTTAGCAGGGGATTGAAAGATAAAAATGGTAGATTACTAGTGGAGAAGGGAGAAAAAGTGAGCAGATGGAGAGAACACGTTAAGGAATTGTTGAACGTAGAGGATGGAAGTAATGCGAGTATAAGTGGCTGGGGAGTGGCTGGGAGAAGGAGGGAAGTGAGAAGACAGAAAGAAATCAGTAGGATAGAAGTTGTGGAAGCAATGAAGAAAGTTAAATCGGGGAAAGCCTCAGGAATTGATGGAGTGTGTGGTGAAATGCTGAAGCATGGGGGAGAGATAGTAGTAGAATGGATGTGGAAGATGTGCAGATTGGCCTGGGAGGAAGGTAGAGTCCCGGAGGATTGGAAATTAGGTATAATTATTCCCATGTACAAAGGAAAAGGGGAAAAAGAAGTGTGTGGTAATCATAGGGGCATTTGTCTTCTTAGTATAATAGGAAAAGTGTATGGTAGGATACTTATTGACAGAGTCAGAGAAAGAACAGAGAAATTAGTTGGAGAAGAACAGGGAGGCTTTAGGAAGGGAAGAGGTTGTGTAGATCAGATATTCATTCTTAGATCTTTAGTGGAAAAGTTTCTAGAGAAGGAAAAGAAGTTGTATGCGGCTTTCATGGATTTGGAGAAAGCATATGACAGGGTGGATAGACAAGGATTGTGGAAAGTGTTAAGAATATATGGAGTAGATGGGAAGTTGTTGAATGCTGTGAAGAGTATGTACGATGGTGCGAAGGCTGCAGTGCGTGTGGATGGTGAACTAAGTGAATTTTTCTCTTTGAAAGCTGGGTTGAAACAGGGATGTGTCATGTCTCCATGGTTGTTTAATCTGTACATGGATGGGGTAATAAAAGAGGTACCAGGTAGGGTAGTGGATGTTGGAGTGTCCCTGGTGAGAGAGGATAGTGTTTGGAAACTCCCTGTACTGTTGTTTGCAGATGATACTGTGTTATTGAGTGAAGACGAAGGGGAGCTGCAAAGCTTGGTGGATAAGTTTGGAAGAGTGTGTAAGAAACGGAATCTAAAGGTGAATGTAGGGAAGAGTAAAGTGAGAGAGGTGACATCAGTGAATGTACAGCGAGGTTGGATGGTGAGGAATTGGAAAATGTGAGTACGTTTAAGTACTTGGGTAGTGTGATGAGTAAGGATGGAGGTTTGGAGGGTGAAGTGCTTGAAAAGGTACAGCAGGGAAGAAAGGTTGCTGGTTCTTTGAAAGCAGTGATAAGAACAGGGAAGTGAGCATGGAAGTGAAAAAGTTACTACATGACAGTATTGTGATACCAACTCTAACGTATGGAAGTGAAGCTTGGACGTTGTTGGAAGGACACAAATCAAGAGTGAGAGCAGTGGAAATGAGTTATTTAAGAGGAGCCTGTGGAGTCACATGGAGAGACAGGCTGACGAATGAGGATATAAAGGAGCGTTGTGGTGTTGATGTGGATGTGATAGGAAGCGTTATGAGGAACACACTGAGGTGGTTTGGCCATGTGGAGAGGATGGAGGGTGAAAGACTGACGAAGAGAGTGTATGTGAGTGAGGTGGAGGGGGGAAGAGGGAGGGGGAGGCCGAGGATGAGATGGAGGGATGGGGTGGAGAGGTATATGAGAGAGGGGGGTGTGAGCTGGGAGCAGGGCAGTGAAATAGCGGGGGACAGGGCGACTTGGAGGCGATTTGTTTGTGGCCACCCCAAACGGGATTGAGGCGTCTGGCAATAGACAGATAGATAGATTATTTCGAGATGCCTGGACACACTGCATTTGAAAGACTGGAGTTCATAGGAAGTAGGAAATACAGACAGAGAGAGACAGTTCCAGAGCTGACCTGTTGCATGAATGAAGGACTGGGAGTAAGGGTTAACTCTTGCATTAGAGAGTTGAACAGACACGGGATGAGAGTTTGTTGCTAGACGGGTGCTAAGCGCCCATCTTAGAGGTGAAGAGATACAAACACACGTTCAGAGGAGCAGTTACCACTTACGTAGTGAAAGAAAAGAGATCAAGATGGAACAATGTGGTGAAGAGACAGAGGATGAAGGGAGCCAGTAAGAGGAGGAGAGTTAATGAGACGAAAGGCCTTTGACTCCACCTTATTGAGAAGAACTGTATGTGGGGAGCCTCCTTACACACGAGAGTTGTAAAATACACAGGGGTGAATAAAACCTGTGTATAAAGTCAACAATTGTGAAGGGGTAAAGAAGGTATGGAGTCGGCTTAGCACATCTAATCTCTTGAAAGCAGATTTTACAAGAGATGTAATATATATGATCTTTCCAAGATAAATACAGAATGAAATCCCAAGTATGTTTAAGGATGATGCAGGACTGAGCTGGATACTGTTAAACATTAACGGGTGCTCCTGTGGAAGATTTTGTCGAGTTGACAGGTGTAAGAACTGAGTCTTTGATGCATTAAAAACAAGATTACTTTTACCCCAGTCAGAGAATATGAGCCAAGTCAGACATAAAGTGTGCCATAGCCTCATCCTTTGTTTGTTGAAGCAAATGCTGAAATGGAAGTTTCGAGAACTGATTGGAAATGTGAAGGGTGGAATCATCAGCATATGAGTGGATAGGGTTAGATGTACAGTTTAGAAAGTCATTGCTGAATAAAAAGAGAGTTGGTGATAGGACAGAGCTCTGAGGAACACCAGTGTTGATAGATCTAGAAGAACGGTGGCCATCTACAACAGCAGCTGTATAACACCAGAAAGAATGCTATAGATGACGGCACAGATAGAAGGATAGAAACAGTAAGAGGGCAATATGGAAATTAAAAATTTATGCCAGACTCGATCGACAGCCTTTGAAATGTCAAGTGCAATGAGAGAGCTTTTGCCAAAGTCCAAAAGGAAGATTACCAGGGGTCTGAAAGGAGGTGCGACGATCGCCTGTGGAGCGTCCCTTATGCAACACATGCTGACGATCGGAAAGAAGGTTGTGATAGGAAAGATGCTTTAAAATTTTTCTGTTAAGAATAGACTCGAAAACTTTTGAGACACAGAATGTTAAAGCTATTGGGCGATAGTTAGAGGGCTGGGAATGGTCACCTTTCTTTGGGACAGGCTGAATGAACGCAAAATTCCAGCAAGAAGGAAAGGTACAAGTTGACAGACAAAGCCAAAAGAGTTTACCTAGGCAGGGTGTAAGCACAGAAGCACAGTTCTTGAGGACAACAGGAGGGACCCCACCAGGCTCATGTGCCTTGTTAGTACTGAGGCCAATGATGGCAGAAAATACATCAGCTGAAGAAAATTTAATGTCAGCCATGAGGAAGCCAAAGGGGGGAAGTGATAGAGGAACTGCACTGGAATCGTCTAAGGTGGAACTGGAGAAAGTCTGAACAAAGAGATATGCTTTATCAGTAGAAAAAATTGCTACAGAGCCATCAGAGTAGAAAAGAGGAGGGAAGGATGATGAGGTAAAGTTGTTAGAAAGGTTTATGGCAAGGAGCAAGAAGAAGTGGGAAGAATTCAAGTTGGACAGTTGAGAGCATTTAGTACGGATGATATAATTTTTAGCAGAGCAAAGAACAGACCTAGCACAGTGCCAGACAGAAGCATAAAAAAGATATGATTCAGGGGTGGGTTGGCTCCGGTACCTTTTATAGTCCCTCTCCTCATCGAGGACAGTATTAAAACAAGCGTGATTAAACCAAAGTTTATTTGCATTAGTCAAAGGATATGAGAAAGCAATGTATGCTTCCATGCCCAAGAGAATAACCTCCATAATATACAAGGGATACCCAAATGGCTCCCGGCCATGGAAGTAATAATCATTCCAGGGAAAATCAAAGAAGTACTGCCTGAGGGCCTCCCAATCAGCATCTCCAGAGTGCCACAAATGATGTTTCTTTGAAGGGTCCACAGGCCGTACTGCAGCGATAGGATAGGAAAGATCAACAGAGTAAGCAAAATATTATTTGTAAGGAGTGGTCAAGTATGTGGGGATACAGGTAGGGTGCTGTACAAGCTGCATTAAGTCATTAAGGATAGAAAAGATGTAGGCTTGTTCACCGGGTGGGTCAGTGAAACAAGAAGAGAGCCAAAGGTGGTGGTGAACACTGAAATCTCCTAGAATGGAGATTTCACAGAAAGGGGAAACAGATAGAATGTGTTTCATCGTAGAAGACAGTCGAAGAATTTTTCATAGTCAGTAGAATTAGGAGATAAATAAACAGCACAAATATGTTTAGTCAGAGAAAGACAGAAAAGCCGAAGCCAGAGAGTAGAGAATTCGGAAGAGCCAAGTTTACGAACATGAGAGCAAGATAAGTCATTGCATACATATACACAAGAGCCATCTTTGGTTTTGAAATGAGTATAGAAAAAGTAGAAGGATACAGATAAGGGATTGCCATCAGTTGCTTCAGACAATGAGTCTCAGTTAAGACGAGAAGGTGAGGTTTAGAGAAGGAGAGGTGGTGCTCAACAGAGAGAGAGGAAAGGCCGCGAATTTTGCAGAGACAAAGAAGAAGCGAGTCAGACAGTGGTTCCAGGCAACTCGTTGAGTCGTCACTGGGAGAGGGGCGGATGGTGGTGGCATTTATGGTTCCCCACCCTGGTGACTCTGAGGCTTGGTACGATGACGCCCTTTTTTTTATTTTGAGTAGGAAGTGCAGTGTTTGATGTGAATGTAGTTTGGTTTTGACAGTTAGAGAAACTTGTACTGGAGAGTATGCTGGCCTACTCTCTGTGTTACTGAAACACTGAGGAAGTAAAGCAAAGGGGGATGGTCAAGAACTAGTCACGAAGGCTGAAGAAACGGGAGCTCCAGTTCTCCTTGTCATCAGCGCTCCATCCACCCTGTGAGTAATGCCTTGCTCGACTGGTGATACAGTCTACTCCCTGCCCTTACCCTCACTCTTACTCCTTCCCACCATCCCTCACCCCTCTCTCACTCTGCCCCCTCCCCCCGTCCAATCATGCCCGCTGTCAGTCATTCCTGCCATCACTCCCGCACTCACCACTATCATCGATTTCTCTCCCTCACTCCCTCACCCTCACAAACTTCACTTTCACACTCATAGCTAGGGGCCTGAGGGCAAAAAAAGGGCAAAACATTTACACGGCGAACAAAAGCACCAAACTTTTGTTGTGGTTTTATTAGGTCATTGTGAACAATTATTGAAGGGGTGCCCACGGCAAACAGCTTCTGGTGGCCATCATGTTGGATTGTTCATAATGGCCACCACTGAAAATTAGTAATGTGGTAGTTAGTGGTGACCATCATCCACTCACTTGAAGTAGTGCTGCCTACTTCTTCCTTAGCCTTTACCATTCTTTTTCTCTGCCTCCCCTCATCTCTTCCTATTTCTCCCATCTTTCCTGTCACTTCTTAATGCTTTTCTTTCCTTTACAGGTGGCTTTACAATGAGTGACAAGCCAAATGGTTTCCTATAAGCCAAGAAACCATTTCCAACACAAGGTGGTAACCATATAACCAAACCATACTTGCTCCCTACGTGTCAACAAGTGGGTTGGTGGAGGGTTAATGCCCCTCCCCGTAAAACAAATAACTCAAAGTCAAATGGCTACCCTTGCGGGATCATGGCGTCTGGCAATAGACAGATAGATAGATATACATTCTGTAATATCCCTGGTTCTTTAGGGGATATTTTAATGATCCCTGGTGTCTAAACTAATATTTTTAAAGTCAGGGAATCCGAGTATGGCATTTAGGCTGCAATTATTGGGGTTTTCAATGATGTTTTACAGATGTAATTAAAATTTTATAATAAACTAACTGATTTTTCAACATTATTTATTATTGCATTAGCACATTTGATCACTAGGCAGCACATGAAATGGCTTAAATAAGAACGAGTTTAATTTAGACACATTTTGGAATGAGTGCCACATGTTTGTAGTTACCATAGTCGTCACATTTCATTTCCAAAATGACTACATCAGAAATGGTAAATTCTAATGAATGCTTCATTTCGGATTCTCATGGGAATATCTTGATGCTTTTTGTATCTAAAATAATGTCTCTATGCTCACATAGTCTTTGGTTAGTATTCTGGTGAATTTTAATTAAATTTGTATTTCACTTATTTTCCTTCTAAATATATTTAAATATTATATACCATGCTAACACCAACTTCGTTCAAGTAGAAAGGTGGATATTTCTATATTATCCCAAAGAATCGGAAATCATGTTATATACATTTAATTTTAAAAAACTATATGCCTATTTTAAATAATTGTTCCAATAACACAATTTCACAATTGTCTCTTAGTTACGACCTAATAAAAATCTGGTCTGTTCCATCGGTAACATTTCGTCAGTCACAAAAGCTCATCAAAGTCACATTCCTCTTCACCAGCACACAGTGTAGTACAGCCAAATCCAGCTTCATTGCATTTACTTTTCATTGTACACAGTGGTAGTGCTTTGCATCCACAAGAAAAGAGTTTGCAGCAGACTTTTGCTGCTTCAGGGAGATCTGTCCATTGTGGCATCCAGCGACCTGCACTTTTCCTCCAACCTAAGTTCTCTGGAGATGGATTGTTGATGAGTGCTGTGATGCTTTTGGACTATATACTAGACTGGTAGACAGCTCTCCTCACATCTTGTAGAAGTGACCCCTATGAATGAAAAACATATATTTTTTGTAAGGTTTACTTTAACCAGAACTTATAAGTCTGCATTTCAGGAAGAATTGACCCGAATTCATTTGTAGGATTATACATCTGGACATTTTGTCATATCATACTCTGATATAATTAATACACACCTGTGATGGTGGTAAGGCATCCAGTGGCTCCCCGCTCTTGCTAAAATGCTCTCTCCTTTGATCATTGACGCTGGTTAGGTCAGTTAAGGGTTCATAGAGTAGACACACAAATCTCTCCACACACTGGAACAACTGTGATGATTCATCCACCAACACAAAATGATTCTCAGCAGGGATAACAAAGGCCTCAGTTCCATCATTGCAGGTTCCCCATGTCTTCCACGCAGCCTTCTTCCCGTGTCGCAGAAACTGTGAGGTTGTACCTGAACAAGTAAGTGCATGGAAGAAGGGAAGAGCAGTGTGCTTTTGTGAACCCCAGTACTCACATACTGTGTTAATGTGGTAATACCGAAATGTTTTCTTAGGACCAAATCCTACCCACACATCAGCATCTGAATGCAGTGAAGTAATGTGCTGGTGTGTCCCTAGAAGTATAATCACCACATCTGTGTCGATGGTCCTGACGACGATTCTCTTGTGTCCAGCCTTGAGAGCATCCTGAATGTGAGTGACAATCTTTGTATCAGCTTCCTCATGACTTGGTACATCAACTTCAGGAGACCTTCCGTCATCAACAAACCATCTCCAGAGAACTATGGATGGAGGAAAAGTGCAGGTCACTGGATGCCACACTGGACAATTCTTGAAGCAGCAAAAGCCTGTCACGAACTCTTTTCTTGTGGATGCAAAGCACTACCACTATGCACAAGGAAATGTATATGCAATGAAGCTGGACTTGGCTGCACTACACTGTATGCTTGTGAAGGGGATTGTGACTTTGATTGACGAGCTTTTGTGACTGACGAAATGTTACCGATGGAACAGACCAGATTTCTATTAGCTCATAACTAAGAGACAATTGCGAAACTGTGATATTGGAACAATGATTTAAAATAGACATATACTTTTTTAAAATTAAATGTATATAATATGATTTCCGATTCCTTGGGATAATATAGAAATATCCACGTTTCTACTTGAACGAAGTTGGCATTATCTTGGTATATAATGCATAAAAATATTTAGAAGGAAGATAATTGATATTCAAATTTAATTAAAATTCACCAAAATACTAGCCATAGACTATGTGAGCATAAACACATTATTAAGATACAAAATGCATCAAGATATTCGCATCAGAACCCGAAATGAAGCATTCATTATAATTTACCATTTCTGAGGTGGTCATTTTGGAAATGTAATAGGACGACTATGGTAACTACAAACATGTGGCACTCACATCAAAATGTGTCTAAATTAAACTTGTTCTTATTTAAGTCATTTCATGTGCTATCTAGTTATCAAATGTGGTAATGCAGTAATAAATAGTGTTTAAAAGATCATTATTTTCTCATAAATTTTGAATTACATCTGTAGAACACCATTGAACACCCCAATAATTGCAATTTAAATGCCATATTCGGATTCCTTGACCTTGAAAACATTAGTTTAGACACCAAGATCATTAAAATATCCCAAAAAGAACCGGAGATATTACAGAAAGAATATGTACTAATTTTCAGTGGCGACCATTTTGAACAATCCAATATGGCGGCTACCGGAAGCTGAGAGCCGCGGACACCTCTTCTAAAATTGTTCACTGTGACCTAATAAAATCAAAAGAAAGTTCGGTTCCTTTGTCCGCCGTGTAAATAATTTTATCCTTAGGCCCCCAGCTATCACTCACCCACACCCTTACGTACCCTCCCTCAATCACTCCCTCCATTAAGTCCCACCCTCACTCATCCCCACCCCCACCCTCACCCATCCCTGCCTCAATCTTTAGCCATCCCCACCCTCATTCACTTCTCCCTCAGTCAGCCACACTTCTAAAATCCGCTCCGGCTAAGACCCCCTCTCTCAGCATCACTGATTTTAGTCCATTCTCCTCAACCACCCACATCAAGTCTACCCTCTTAAACCTTACCAAAACTTCCCTAGTTGAAGCGGCTTTCGGTTAAACTGGACGGTTTGTTATCCTCGATTCCCAGTTACATGCCCCAGGATGCCTCACTTTGGAAAATCTGGCCTGCTTATTGCGAGGTTGCCCCTATAGGACAGAGGACTTTTCTGTCCCATTCAGCCAATGATATATATATATATATATATATATATATATATATATATATATATATATATATATATATATATATATATATATATATATATATATATATATATATATATATATATATATATATATATATATATATATTTTATTGCAGAGTTTAGCTGTAACCCTGATTAACCTCTTAAAAACCAATAAAACCTTTCAATGTCGAATGTAATCATTTGATAGTAACATGATTAAGATGAAATATGTCATCAGAGTGAAATGGCTAGTGTCTCTCTGCATTTTAACGTATTTTATTTTTTATTTCATCTGATTATTGATTTCATTTATTTCCCTTGGTTCCTAGTTAAACTGCCTCAGGATACTTTAGTTCAGGAGATCTTTCTACTCTTTTCTAAGTAGCCCCTTCAACCACAGGACATATCAGTTTGCTTTACCTCCAATATTATTTAGCTAAAAAAAAGAAAGAAAAAGGACAAAGAAAGAAAATAAAAAAAAACTCTGACACTGTAGGGTATCTCCTAACTCCTCCATTTCGAAAAGTTTCTCCAAAGCCGCATAAACTTCTCTAGTGGTGACAAGAAGAAACTTTTTAAAGTAGGACGACATCAGATTCATGGCATGAATTCCTTTCAGTACGATGATACCATATTCTTCATTTATTTTGACTGTCCATTAATGAAAACTTTCTAACCTTTGTTTCACTGTCAACCTGCCCAGTGATGCTGTGCTTAGGGAAGTTTGTTTGCCTACTTCAAACTTTAGTCCTTTAGTAAGATGACGTACTTTTAATTGTACATTTGGGAATGCTAAGCTTCTTTATTTATTCATGCAAGTTTAGAAAACTCCCACCACTGAGAAAAATTTTTCCTTACCTGAGTAAATGCCTCTAAAAATAACATTAATAAGAAAGATGTCATCTGCGAAAGGCGGTTTAACTTCTGTATGAACGATGTAGTTTAATGTAGTATGTTTTTGACTAACTCTTAATAATTTCATTTATCTTTGTTTCTTGAAAAAAAAAAAAAAAAACTTTACTTCACGAAATATGTTTGCCTGTTTAGAGATTAACCCCTTTAGTCCAGTAACGTTATACATACATACATACACACACACATAGATAGATAGATAGATAGATAGATAGATAGATATTTGCTGCTACAGGTGATTTTATCCATTTTATGACAAGTACCTTACAGTAAAGAAGTTAATTCAGATAAAAGAAAAAAAAATCTCCCCTAGACTGAAGGTAGTCGTCTGGAGATAACACAAATGTGGAGTGGAGAATATGAAATCGACGATATACAACAACAACAGTATCGTCATTCAACTGAAGAACGCAACAAAGTTTACATGGTACCGGTGTCGTGTCGTGGTGAGACATTAAAGATGAAAGATTTCCGAGGTGAATAATTAGGTGACAAATGCACAAGGTGATTAAGTTAGGAAACAACCGTACGGAATCCACAAGCGGCTGCGGTCGCGGGAACAAAATGCCATTAAGCTATATGTCTACATTATTAAAACACAGTTTGAATGTGCAAGGGTATTCCAGATTTTTTTTATCATTTATGCTGCTTCCAGGATACCACTTACCAAGAGCCACTTTCAACAAGTAGAGGAACCAAAACACTTAACCCTTATCATGGGGTTTAAAAAAAGGATTGTCATAATAAGATGGTTGGTTCGCCTACACCTTTGCCCTCAAAATCTTTATAATACGGACTATATTATGTCTCTGGTGGTGACCAGAGGAAGAGGTGGGAGGGTGAAGCCATAGATCGTCCACCATAATGAAGATTTTCACCTTTATATAACTTATTTCCCATACATAAGTGGCAAAATATGACTTTCTACAGCTTAGCACACAGCTCATGGCGCTTCTTCCTGACTAGTGCAATATTCCAGTGATAATGTCGTTCAGTGCACCATTCAACGTGGTGAGAGAGCAATTTTAGGACAAGTTTAGTGGACAGGGTGTAGTGGAAAGCTGCGAGACGGATGAAGAATAAGACGTGTCTATAAAAGAAAGGAAAAAAAAATCCATTTATAAAGAGTGTGTCATCAAACCTCTTCAGTCAAAGGACCATATTTATGCTTTTTCTTACTACAGCTAGATGTTATAAGGCTATTTATATTTGGAAAGATCATTTACTGATGGGATTAATGAAGGCGTATCTAATCCCAAGAATTCGCAATTTATCCCAGGCTGAAATAAATCATGTGAGGGAATTATGATTAAAATAAGGCAAATGGCCGTTATTGGGTATTCAGCAGGTGCATTAGATCTGAAGTACGAAACACACACACACACACACACACACACACATACGAGAGACAATAAATTATCCCCTAAATTTGAGGGCCCATACAGAGTAATTAACATAAAGGCAAACAAAGTTTTAATTAAGTCACTTTCAAGTGGCGAGGAAAAACAAGTTCATATTGACCATTTAAAACGAGTTTCAAGGGAATTATCACATAATTATTCAGCCTCGGATACAACCGAACAGGTGAACGTACCTCAATAAACCAAGCAAGAACACAACAATGATTACAAAAAGAAATTAAGGTCATATACCAAACAATCGAACATAGGTGCAACTATTCCAATGAAATCTACAGTACATCATTTACGAGAATTAAATATCGATTTAAACTCCTTCTATAAATGAAATAACAGCCAACCGTAACGCACATCATCACTATCATCAACCACAGCTTTATAGGAAATTAATAGATTTTTTTTTTTTTTCGGTAGGTTACGATGAAGGGACTTATGCTATGGATTCTCCTATACATAGTAAGAGTATATGCGCACCTAGACCCCAAGCATATAGTACGACAAGGATGCCTCATAGCTCCAACGGCCACGACTACAATCGTCAAGGACGTCATGAGTACTGAAATAAGTCTAGATTACTTGTATGACTTACCTACTTATATAGAAAGACTTGCGACGCCGATGCGAACTCTGGACTTCAAGATAGGGAATTATGTTTCACAATCACATATCACCAAGGAAGTGGATGAAATGGTGAAGTTAGCGAAATGGAAACTAGAACAGGCGAAGTCAACTATGCTCGTCATGATCCAAGATCTCCCATCTTATGGAACAGAGGTGCTGAGCGACAGGAACAATATCACACGTACTCGCCAAAAGCGCGGTTTGTTCGATCTGGGCGGCGCAATTCTTGGGAACATCTTTGGATTGGCTACAGAGGATGACCTTAAAGAAATAAACAAAAAATTTAATAAGATAGCTCAGGTACT
The DNA here is from genome assembly GCF_032717465.1 of Coenobita brevimanus. NCBI lineage: Eukaryota > Metazoa > Arthropoda > Malacostraca > Decapoda > Coenobitidae > Coenobita > Coenobita brevimanus. The sequence goes on along the minus strand of NC_136982.1, from coordinate 8,988,513 downwards.
AACATACCAAGATAAATTCATCACAGGACAGAACTCAGCAATGAAAACAATTGTGAAAAATCTGAAACAAGCAGAAAACGTAGCTCTCGAGAGTATAGATAAAATAAATGACTTGGAGGGTAACGTTACCCTTTTCCAGCACTTCTCCATCATCACAGAACATATTGACACGATTCTACTACAATTAGAGAACACTAGAGATCATTTCAGGGCACTTATGCAAGGAATTTCGAATGCTGGTGATGGCAAGATCACAAATGACTTACTCCCAGTTCATGAGCTACGTCAGATAGTTAGTCAAGGCATACATAAACATAAATTGAAGCCATTGTTCCGCAGTAGGGAATTTATGCAATATTACCCGTACTTGGAAGCAACACTAACACCAACATCAGTGATAGTTCATGTACCATTCATCACGGAAGACCTGTTCACAGTATACCAAATACACCCCTTCCCCTATAGAAACAACAACACTTTAGTCATCATCAACATCAACACAGACACCGAACTCATCATGGTCTCCAAGAGACGAGACACTGTCACTTTCGCAAGTGAGTCAACGATTGAGCGAAAGTGCCGCACATCCTTACATGCTGTTCATCTTTGTCCTGCGTACATTTTCACGTTTCAGCCTACTGATACGGTCCCTTGTGAAATGGCTATCATCAGCAATAACAATATTCATCATCATTGCAACTTCACTTTTGCTCCAGATAAACTTGTACACCATCAACGCATTGGACACTCGCAGTTTTTTTATTTCCCTCATAACACATCAGTTTACATAGTCTGTCCAGATATACCACCATCTCATACATCAGCCTCAGGATTATACATAGCACCAGACTACTGTGCGGTATTTACACCAGCCATGTCTACTTTATCCACCATCAATCACTACGCCATTCTCAACCATACACACAAACATTTCCACCCACTGCCTGATATGGACTTAAACATGAGCACAAGTATTAAGTTGACTTCACCTAAGTTTGAAACTATGCAGCTGATCAATGAAACAATGAAGCCCTGGGAAGATTTGAGTTTGAGTATGTTCAACCCATATTATGTGTATAGCCAAGCACCTTCTGTCTTTATAATTATCTGCATTGTGGTTGCAGTATTGCTGTTGGCCATGCACAGAATGCATGCAAGAATTGCTAATTTGGAGTCATTGTTTAGTGGGGGGAGAGTTAACATCACAGTTAACCACCCTGAATGAAGTGTATATATTTTGTATATAGTATTAATTATATATATAAAAAAAAAAATAATAATAATAATAATAATAATAATAATAATAATATTAATAACACAAAGAAGAATGACCCATATATGGCAGACCAGTACCATTATCTTTAAATGAAATATTAATAACTCTTACAATAATCTTAATTTTAAACTATTTTTATTCTTGCATGTATGCATTTCACTATAATAACCCAAGTACATACTGTATTACAGTTAAATAATTTACTTTAATGCATTTATTCCAATATGTATTCAACTTATTTAAAATGTAATATTACTGAATAATCACTATTTACTATGCATAATATATGTATACAATATTCATACAATTATGTTACTTTACAATATTATGTATTTCACTTAATTAGCTTATAAGTTCATTATAATGTGTATGTAGTATGTATTAATATATTATAACTATTAAATGTCGATGGTACGTCATTTTCGCGCGGCCGAGCAAATATAGGACTACATAATAGATAGATAGATAAATAGATAGATAGAGAGACAGATAGAAGCAGGAAGTCAAATAATGAGAAGGTGTTGTGTTTGCGAGAAGCGAGCAGCGCTAAACGCTTACACGGAGGAAAGCTGACGACAGCGGCCAGTAAGGAGATGATGCAGTTAGCTGTCAGCAGTCCTCTCGTGAGAAAGTTCTGTTGCCATGAGGAAGATACGTGACACACACACCCTACTACACGAGATTTTAGGAAAGAGAGTTTAGAAGGAGACAAGCGACCCTAGAGAGAGGTCGAGACGGAGATTAGCCTTAGAACAGAGAGAGAGAGAGAGATAGCGAGACAGGGAGGTAGCTACCCAGGACTTATACTATTATACCTGTTTAATATTTCCAAGACAAATAAAAATAGTCCCATACTATTCTTTACCTCTCCCGTCACTACATGACATCTGGTGGGGAAACTACTACAAGATACACAATCCCACTTTACTTCACGAAATATGTTTGCCTGTTTAGAGATTAACCCCTTTAGTCCAGTAACGTTATACATACATACATACACACACACATAGATAGATAGATAGACAGATAGATAGATAGATAGATATTTGCTGCTACAGGTGATTTTATCCATTTTATGACAAGTACCTTACAGTAAAGAAGTTAATTCAGATAAAAGAAAAAAAAATCTCCCCTAGACTGAAGGTAGTCGTCTGGAGATAACACAAAAGTGGAGTGGAGAATATGAAATCGACGATATACAACAACAACAACAGTATCGTCATTCAACTGAAGAACGCAACAAAGTTTACATGGTACCGGTGTCGTGTCGTGGTGAGACATTAAAGATGAAAGATTTCCGAGGTGAATAATCAGGTGACAAATGCACAAGGTGATTAAGTTAGGAAACAACCGTACGGAATCCACAAGCGGCTGCGGTCGCGGGAACAAAATGCCATTAAGCTATATGTCTACATTATTAAAACACAGTTTGAATGTGCAAGGGTATTCCAGATTTTTTTTATCATTTATGCTGCTTCCAGGATACCACTTACCAAGAGCCACTTTCAACAAGTAGAGGAACCAAAACACTTAACCCTTATCATGGGGTTTAAAAAAAGGATTGTCATAATAAGATGGTTGGTTCGCCTACACCTTTGCCCTCAAAATCTTTATAATACGGACTATATTATGTCTCTGGTGGTGACCAGAGGAAGAGGTGGGAGGGGTGAAGCCATAGATCGTCCACCATAATGAAGATTTTCACCTTTATATAACTTATTTCCCATACATAAGTGGCAAAATATGACTTTCTACAGCTTAGCACACAGCTCATGGCGCTTCTTCCTGACTAGTGCAATATTCCAGTGATAATGTCGTTCAGTGCACCATTCAACGTGGTGAGAGAGCAATTTTAGGACAAGTTTAGTGGACAGGGCGTAGTGGAAAGCTGCGAGACGGATGAAGAATAAGACGTGTCTATAAAAGAAAGGAAAAAAAAATCCATTTATAAAGAGTGTGTCATCAAACCTCTTCAGTCAAAGGACCATATTTATGCTTTTTCTTACTACAGCTAGATGTTATAAGGCTATTTATATTTGGAAAGATCATTTACTGATGGGATTAATGAAGGCGTATCTAATCCCAAGAATTCGCAATTTATCCCAGGCTGAAATAAATCATGTGAGGGAATTATGATTAAAATAAGGCAAATGGCCGTTATTGGGTATTCAGCAGGTGCATTAGATCTGAAGTGCGAAACACACACACACACACACACACACACACACACACACACACACACACACACACACACTCACACACAGAGGAAACATAAGTACACAAGCGTGCCAAGGAAAACGAAGGTAAGGATAGGGCAGAAACGAAACCATAGGAGAGCTATATTAAAGTAAATGATATGTAGGGATAAGACAGAGTAGTGGGAAAGTAGGGTACGGATATATATATATATATATATATATATATATATATATATATATATATATATATATATATATATATCATTTCCTGTGGCACCCCACGGGATGCATAGGGCCTCAATGAACTCTCTCCACCAATATTTGTCTCTTGCCATCTCCTTCAGGTCCCACCAACACTCATCTGCTGCTTCTTTTTTCATTGTCCTCAACCAGGTTTCCCTCGGCCTACCTCTACCTCTTCTTCCTCTAGCAGTCCACTCTGGCACATCCTGTATTAAACTACCGTCTTTTCTGTATATGTGCCCCAGCCACTTCCAGCGAGACAGTCTCATATATTCATTAACTGGTTCCACTCTCGTAATATCCCTTATTCTTGCATCTGTAACTCTGTCTTGCCACTTTACCCCAAGAATCCTTCTCAGTATTTTATTCTCAAATCCTAATACTTTCTGATCTGTTGCAATTGTACTGTACCATGACTCATGCCCATAAATTAAAATTGGTCTAACCATGGACTTGTAAATTTTCACTTTAGTATGTACCGAAAGCATATTATTATTCCAAACAGATTTCTACATTCCAACTGCTCGCCAAGCCTGTTTAATCCTCTCCTCAATTTCATTGTTTAATGATCCATTAGATGATACAATCGTTCCCAGATATTTAAAGTTTTCTACATTCTTCATCACATTATTCCCAATTACACAATCGATTTGTTTCTCCACGTTCATATTAATAATTTCAGTCTTTCCACAATTTATTACCAATCCCACTTTTTCTCCTTCCTCCACCAGACAATCAAGCACCCTCTGCATCTCGTAAATACTTCCGCAAATCAGTACAATATCATCAGCATTGTCCAAATCCATCAGCTTCTTATTTTCTTTCCAGTTAATTCCTGCACCTGTTCTCCTTACAACCTTTTTCATAACATAATCCATAACCAAAACAAACAGCAATGGCGAAAGAACTCCACCTTGAATCACTCCTGACCTAACTTGAAATGGATCACTCAAAGAACCACCCACCATTACCTTACAGAAAGTACCTTCATGCAGGCTTCTAATAATATTTACAAACTTTTCTGGTATACCATAGAATCTCATAATTTTCAACATAGCTCCACATGAAACACTATCAAACGCCTTTTCAAAATCCACAAAACACATACTAAGTGGCATTTTCATCTCATTAGCTTGTTGCAGTAGATGCCTTACAATAAAAATCTGATCATTACAACCTCGACCCTTTCTAAATCCCGCTTGTTCTTCTCTTAAAATTTTATCAGTTACTGGCTCTATTCTGTTCATCAAGATTTTGGAAAAGACTTTTGCAACTACAGGTGTCAAAGTTATCCCCCTCCAATTGCCACACACACTTAAATCTCCCTTTTTTGGTATTTTTATAATCACTCCATTTTTCCACTCTTCTGGAATTCCACCATTATCCCAAGCCACATTAAAAAGTTTCAAAAGCGCATTCATCAACTCGTCATATTCCACCTTAAGCATTTCAGGGAATATTCCATCCTCTCCTGGGGCCTTAAAGTTCTTTAACTCCTTTATAGAATTTGCCACCTCTTCCAAAGTTATATCCCCTGTTTCTATCTGCAAATCTCTCTCGGCTGGCAAAATGTCTTCTTCAGCTGGGATTGGTCTATTTAGAACAGATTCAAAGTGCTCTTTCCACCTTCCTTTTATATCCAAATCTTTAGTCATCAAATTACCATTTCTATCTCGTACAGGTATTTCCTTCCTTCTCTTTTCAGTCCCAGTTAACTCCTTTATGGCCTGATACGCTGCTCTTGTGCTCTGACCGTCATTTTTACTTAATTTAATTTCTGTCTCTGTCGCCTTTTCATCATATAGTCTCCTCTTATCACGTCTAACGAGTCTTTTTACTTCAGAATGTAAACTCCAGCACTTTGCTCTAACTACTTCAACTACCTGGCCATCAACATGTTGTTCTTCACTTCTTAACTTAGCCTCTTTCCTTTTCTGAATTGCATTCCATGTTTCATCTGACATCCACTTTTTCCTTCTCATTTTCCCTTTTTTCTTAATAGTAACCTTAGCACTCTCATGCAAAACCTCTTTTACCTCTCTCCACATTTGATTAATATCACTGTCTTCAAATTCCATCAAAGTCTGCAGGACTAGAAACCTGTTCCTACATTCCCACCTCGTGCTCTCATTACTTCTCAGCTCATCCAAATCATAATTATTACCTCCTGTACAATTACCATTAACGTTTCTCTTAAGTTTTATTTTAATCTTTGACACAACAAGTTGATGATCACTACCTATATCTGCCCCCCTCCTTACGCAAACATCTTGCAAATAACTCCTATGCCTTCTGCTAATTGCAATGTGGTCAATCTGGTTACAATATTTACCACATGGTGAAATCCAAGTAGTCTTATGTATTTTTCTATGCTGAAAGATAGTTCCACCAATTATAAGGTCATTTGCCAAACAAAAGCTTCCAAATCGCACCCCATTTTCGTTTCTTATACCAACACCCTCCTTACCCATACAATCTTCAAAGCCATCCCTACTACTGCCAACAATCGCATTAAAATCACCAATGCAAACTAACACATCATGTCTTGCCACTCTATTCACTACATCCTGCAGCTTCTCATAAAAGTCATCCTTCATTTCATCAGCAGCCTCATTTGTCGGAGCGTACCCTACAACCATACTGATATTACCATGGTCAGATTTTAAACGAGCATAAAGCAAGCGCTCATTAATTGGTTCAAACTCACATAGTGCCTTGCAAGCATCTCTACTCAGCAGTAAGCCTACTCCTTGGTAATATTATATATATATATATATATATATAGATATATATATATATATATATATATATATATATATATTTGCTGCTTCAAGTAGACGTAGGCCTGTGATATATATATATATATATATATATATATATATATATATATATATATATTTGCTGCTACAGGTAGACGTAGGTCTGTGAGACTTACCCACCCCCTGTCCCATTGTCTAGTTCACTAACTCCTAAATACCCAGGAGCCCTGTTCTTCTCAGTAGCTTCCTAACTTTGTGTCTCCATGCAAGGGGTGAGGGAGTTACTTCAAGCTCTCTCTCGGTTTCCCCAGTATAAGGGTGGCTTAATATGTTAAGGGTCTGAGAGACCCATGTCTACCTGAGGTGTGTGGGTTTTTTGTTCTCCCTGATTGCAGATAAAATTGCAGAGTCTGCCATCCCCTCTTCACAAAATGAAGCACCATGTCATTCCATGCTATGGGACCACTCAAGCAACCATTCAGATTTTTATAAATTTTCTTAGAGAAGGGCAAAATTTATTTACTGTTTTTTCTAGTTTTTTTTTTCAAAAATTTGTTAAAAATATAAAAAGACAAGAACAGTTCATTTTTTGTACATGTTTGTGTTGCGGAAACATTAATATGTTACTCTGTTCTCAGTACTGGAACAAACAAAACATAAACATTTTTCCCCATTTTTTTTATTTGTAGGTTTCAGAGACCCACGTCTACCTTCTATGCAACACTGACCGACCTCTACCTGAGGAGGGATATATATATATATATATATATATATATATATATATATATATATATATATATATATAGATATATATATATATATATATGCAGCATATGTATGTGTGTGTGTGTGTGTGTGTGTGTGTGTGTGTGTGTGTGTGTGTGTGTGTGTGTGTCTGTGTGTGTGTGTGTGTGTGTGTGTGTGTGTGTGTGTGTGTGTGTGTGTGTGTGTGTGTGTGTATGCATGCCGTTACTAGATAAGCTAGACACAGTGGTGTCCAAGGCACGCCCTATGGCAGTGAGTCCTTTCCTAGTATCCTTTGAAAGAGGCCTGGCAGGGGTGGATGAGGCAAAAGTGCACGTGAGGCAGGAATCACATCGGACGAAAAAGATTAAGAAAAGATCATCCTACACCTGGAAGTCATAGAGGCGACTGAGGTATGGTTGGACAGGCTGGTGGGAGTCTCCTCTGAGCTTTTGGTGATGAGATAACATGGCTGCCACTTCAAACTGTGACAGGAAAACAAGTGCGGTTCCTACCAACACCTGTTGCTGCCACTCCACAGAATTTTTGACAGTTCCGACCGACACCCAGCGGTTAAGGGTTAAGAAATTGTGGGAAGTATTCATTAATAATTAATTATCAATTAAGTCTAAACATACTAGGAGATAACAAGAGAAATATTTTCTATAAAAAGCCAGACCAAACTTCGAACCATTAAGAAATATTTTTTTTTACAATAACAGAACAAAGGAAGGAGAAACTAAAAAAAAATAATAATCCAAACACCTGATTACAAGTGTCCTCCGTTCATAAAATAATCTGTAACAGTTGGACTTGAAAAGCCGTGGCATAAAGTTTGGGGGGAAACCATTCTGGGGAAGCGACTTCCAAAGAGATGCAGTTTGGTGAATAAAGGAATTCTGATAGGCAGAAGTTCTCCAATATGGCAGTGTGACAGTCCAGGCATGAGTGCTACCAGATGCCCGTGTAGTGTGGGGGAAGGCATGGAGAGGTGCAACAACAGATGCCAATTTGTCTGAGTATTTACCATAAAAGTGTCTGTAACATGATTCAAGGCAGGCAACATTCTTTATTACCTGTAGGGTAGGTTGTTCATTTGTAATAGTAGGGTTATTATTAATGCTAATAACTTTGATCTAATTTTTGCTCATTTGTTTTAATGCAACTTGTCCATTTCCATTCCACAAGGGTGAACAATATTCCAGCTGAGTGCACACATGACACTTGTAAATTATAGTTAACTGCTCGTCAGTGATGAACATACGGACTCTGTACAATAATCCAAGTTTCACTGAAGTGGTTTTAGTAAGTGATGTAACATGAGAGGTCCAGCCGAGGCATTATTAAGTGAAACAGAGAATTTCAGTACTTTTGTATACAAGAATATTAGTAACACTGAAGGTAAAATAGGAATCAGGCACAATCTACCTATTAGTAATTGTTTATTTTTGGTTTTCCTAGCATTAAATGAAACAATGTTATTCTGTCTCCATTCTGTGATCTTCGATAAGTCTTCATTTATGGAGATTGCTGTACTGAATTGTGAGTTACAGATATTAATATTTTTGAATGGGTGTTTAAGTGTGAATGAGCTCTGAAGTGTTCGGCCATCTGCATATGAGTAAATGGGGTTATGGGTGACAGATAAGAGACCATTGATATGATTTAGGAATATGATTTGAGCTAGAACTGATCCTTGTGGCACGCCGGCATTAATCAAGTGAAAATTGGAGTATACATCATCTACTTTTATTTTTCTGTAGCTAAGATATAAGGATATCAGAGAAACAAAAGTAAACAAAAGTAAAGGCCATAGGAAGGGAGTTTGGATTGCAGGGAACGGTGCCATATTCAGTCAAAAGCTTTAGAAATATAAAGGGCTATTGCATGAGTTTGTCCATGTTAAAAGTGATAAGCAAAATGTATATACTAAATTTACATTGAAAGGAAATATCGAAGACGATATAAAGTATTTTAACTTACAGTTGTAATGCAAGAAATTATATCAACTCTCTCATTGCACTTTCATTGTGACTAAACTAGGAGTGTTCTAAATAGATGAGGGGAATTGAAGCATTCCATGGGATAATCGAATTGGTTTTCAACCCTCTGACTTTAATGTCTCCCTCAGATAATGCAAATCATTTTCTGATGGCCGGAATGAAATACCTGTATTAAAGTATGCTCCTTGAACATGAAAATGTATAATTTCGAAGAAAATTTTTTGGTGAAACTTAATGCAGCTATATTGTTTTAATGACTCTTCAAGACATAAGGAATATAACATCCCTGTATTCAGTTGCTCTTGATATTTTTAAAGCCTTGACCAAATTAAGGCATCATTCTACGTTATCCAAACTCCCTTGCTACGGCCTGTCATCTTTGGTTACAGTGACATTCCCTATCTGAGCATGAAAAGGATGATGATGCATATTGAAATTTCCATCCAGTTAATACTGGTACACCACAAGAATCGGTCATCTCGAACCATGTTCCTCATTGATATTAGTGATGTTTTACGTCTCCCATAATAGCATTCATTCATATGTAGATGCCTCAATGCTTCACAGTTTCTTTACACTTAATCACCTCATCACAAATTTTTAAATCTTTAACTTCCAGCTCAGCAGAGCAATTTCCTTAAATCATGATTCATCTAAAGTCACCGAAAGGGGAAAAATAATGTCTCAGCTGCTAATTGGGAAGACTTCAGGCAGTACCTCTTTAATTTTCCCTAGAACAATTGTTGCCTGCATGGTCGAGAGCCATCTAAGTGTGCCTCGCCCATTACAAAGGTTATTCTCCTGGGCATGGAAGAACATATACCTTTCTTCTATCCTTTGACTAATAAAAAAAAAAAAAATCAGTTTAATTATGCATGTTCTAATGCTGCTGTCCACAAGAGGAAGAAGGCCTACAAAATATAAAGAGCACCAACTTTCTCTTGAATCTCATTTCATTTTATATTTCTGCCCGGAATCATGCTAAATCTGTTACACACTGTTCTAAGAATAATTTCATTCATGTTAAATGCTCTAAATTATTCGACTCAAACTTGGCTTGCGCCTTATAGCACCTTTCCAAAAACATTTCTAATTATATTTCAGTCTTCCCCTCCTCTTTTTTACTCTGATGACTTTGTAGCTGTTTCTTCTACCAAGAAGAAAGAACTTTATGTTCAGACTCTTTCCTCCAACTCCACCTATGATGGTTCCGGTGCTGTTCCTCCATTTCTTCCTGCGTTTGACTTTAAAATATCTTCAGTTGATGTACTTTCTTCCCTAACTGTCCTCATTACTAACAACGCAGACAGGCCTAAAGGGGTCCCTTCTGTTATTCTCAAGAACTGTGCTTCTGTGCTTATACTCTGCCTAGATAAACTCTTTTACCTTTGTTTGTTGACTTGTACCTCTCCTTCTTGCTGCAAGCTTGCTGTCAATCAGCCAGTCCCAAAGAACAGTGACCGTTATCAAACTTTTAACCACCGTATCGACCAACTGCTTGAACACCTGTATTTCTAAAGCTTTTTAATCTCTTCTAACCAAAAAAAAAATTAAAGCACATTTACTGTCACAACCCTCCTATAGGACTACATAATAGATAGATAGATAAATAGATAGATAGAGAGACAGATAGAAGCAGGAAGTCAAATGATGAGAAGGTGTTGTGTTTGCGAGAAGCGAGCAGCGCTAAACGCTTACACGGGGGAAAGCTGACGACAGCGGCCAGTAAGGAGATGATTCAGTTAGCTGTCAGCAGTCCTCTCGTGAGAAAGTTCTGTTGCCATGAGGAAGATACGTGACACACACACCCTACTACACGAGATTTTAGGAAAGAGAGTTTAGAAGGAGACAAGCGACCCTAGAGAGAGGTCGAGACGGAGATTAGCTTGAGAACAGAGAGAGAGAGAGAGATAGCGAGACAGGGAGGTAGCTACCCAGGACTTATACTATTATACCTGTTTAATATTTCCAAGACAAATAAAAATAGTCCCATACTATTCTTTACCTCTCCCGTCACTACATGACATCTGGTGGGGAAACTACTACAAGATATAAAAGCCGCTCGACCACAAGTCTAAAATATACTTCTCTACAATTAACTACAAAGTCTTTATGACATTTGGTGGCAGCGGTGGGATACGAACCTCGTCTACGAATCAACATTAAATTCCTACAAAATATCAAGATTTACAACAACCAACAATATCAGCTCCTGCCCCCTCCGTCTCCCAGATCATTACGCTGATGCAGAGGTCAAGAGATCACTCGACGCCTTGCAAGTAGCTTAACGACAAACCAGCAAATCTGCGGACATCGTCTCCGAATTAAAAGCAAATTTCTACAAAAGCAACCGAGACTACAAGGTTAGCTTCAGTTCTACAAAGTCTACAGCCATCTACAATCAACTACAGCCATCTACAATCAACTACAATTAACAACTCTACGTCGTCTGTATAATCTTCTACACGCACCTACAAGTAGCGGCAGTCTTCATCCCACAACGAATAAATCACTAGACAAAAGGACAGAGAAAACTTCCACATAGAATAAAGGGAACAAACAAACGAAGAGTGAGACACGATTTACAACTCATCTTACTCACTCGTCTTCACTCAAGTTACTCATCGCTACTCATTCACTCACCACAGCTACCAGTGTGGGAAGCCGACGTCACCATGTGCTGAGATGACATCACAACGCGAGTCTGCCATGCCAAGCAACGTGTGACGGACACCAGGCACTTCTCACCCACTACTCATTACTCATTATTCACATAGCTCCTACTCATATTCACTTATTTTCACAGTTAAGTTGGAAATTCGACGTTCTATGTTGAGGTTTGTCTGGGACAGCCGTTAACCACTACAAATACCAGGCCATGGAGTTTCCTGAGTAATATCGTCCATCAACACACCACTAGAATTATCAAGAGATCTTCAATCAAACCTGTATTTTCTTCCGAGATCGACTTTTGTATCGACACACCTCTACGATCTGTATCAAGTGGGTAAAATTATACTTGCTCATTTCTTCTCAGTGCTAAAATTAGCTATATTCAACTTATTTAATCATCTAGTTTGCTAGGACATAAATAAACAAGAGGCGTATTTCATAACATCATATCTTAATGACAGGAATATTTTCGCAACCACCCACGTTAATACCAGATGACACACAAATTGCCACAACATCAGACTCACAATTAAGAGACAGCCCACCCATTGTACAACCCACACCACACGTTATAGATAAGGAAACAAATACGGGAGTTTCGGATGATGAGTGGGAAACCCCTTCAGATGTTGAGAGTATCGACTTCGCAGCTGCCTTAAATACGTATGCCAATATACTTAACAGGGTTCACCGGTCCGGTCATACATATTCTACCATTCCCTCACATAACGATAAACTCGTACAAGTTGAATTAACAGGGCAATCATTAAAGATGAATCAAGAAACAAATACTGCTGATCTAAAAACCACACCTCACGTTTTTGTGTATCACGAGGATAAGACTGCCCCAAAATTCTCTGGCACAGACAAGGATCGCATTGATGTCATTTCATTAATCAGTCAGTGCGAACAAATGTTCATCAAGCGCCACATACTAGATGAACAAGAGAAAATTGCTATTTTTTCATCTTGCATAAGCCAGGAAAGATGTCCGGCAAGCAATTTATTGCGCTCCGATAAGCTACATCGTGCTAGGACATATGATGAATTTAAAACTGAATTTCTGAAGAAATTTTCTGGAGGTATGAACTTCTTGCCAGGTATAATTCCAGAATTACATAAAATTGTAGATCTTGTAAGGGAGCACACTACAAACCATGTGCTCAGTGAAATAACTGCTGATGTCTCCACAATCAAGAGAACCCTATTAGCTACTCTGGAGAATTCTAAGTGGATAACAGATGATGGAAAGATGTCCCCAGACCTCGTCGTGGACATCATTGGTTATGTAGCTGCCTTGTGTAAATTACCTGATAGAACCCTTAAGATCGCCAAAACAATCGCGTACATCCCTGGAATGTGCTTACTAGACTTAATGAACGAGGTAGAGATGCAGTGCAGTAAAGCAGGTGTGGTCGACACACATGCACATTCTGGTAGAATCAGGGTACCTGAGACAGTATCAGCTGTGAAAACATCAACACCGACCCCAAACAGAGAACAAAATCGATCGCGACCTGAAATGAGGCAGCCCAAACAAGCAAAGACGCCTAGACCTCGTTCCCACACGCCTTCCTACAGGCAGTTTCATAAGTTTTCGCGCAGCCCGAGCAGGTCTCGCGCTATAAACAACACTTTTTATGGGAAATCACCTCGTAGGTCACAGTCAAGGGATAGGTCCATTCTGTGTCATTACTGTGCAAAACCAGGACACACAAGGTATGAATGCTTTATCAAGGCAAAAGAGGATAATCAAAAGACACAAGGGTTTGGTCCTTACTGTAGGCATCATAGATACCAAGGGCACTGGACTAGTGATTGCAAAACAGTAGAAAAAATTGTGTCTATGTTCAAATCGGGGAAGACCAAGTCATGACAAAAAACGAACAAACATAAAAAAGAACAAGGTTAAACTTCACATAGGAGGCATGTTGGGAAATGAGTGTATCTTGATACCAGCTGTATGTGAGGATCAAAACGTTTCCTTATTTTTAGATACAGGCTCTCCAGTGAACTTAATAACACATGAAGAACTAAATAGAATTCTTAAAAATAAAAAGAAAGTAACTTTTCTGGATGAAGCTGATTTAGAATTAAACACAGTAGATGGTCAAGAGATTACAGTAAAAGGTATGATAAGATTAAATCTCAGTTTCACAGAAACTACAAGACCATTCTCTGCATTGTTCTATATCGTTGAAAACTTAGCAATTAAAGCTCATATGTTACTGGGCTTAAGATCCATGAGAACTGAGAACATAACTATACTCCCACAAATGAATGGAATAGACTTTGATAATGAATTTATAGAGGAAATACTTTCAGAGCCCTCACCGATTGGTAGAAGAGAGCCAAAAAGAATTGGTAATATTAAAGGCTTTAACAAACATACACAAACAGATGAGTGTATAGATCCACTTACACCAGCAACCCCATCCTCCAGAATTAGTGACTCAGATAACAGTACTGATTTATCAATTTTTCCAGCCCATCTCACTAATGATTTGGTTATACCACCTAATTCATACATGAAGGTTACCATAAAGAGCAAATTACGGAATAGTACTGTTCTTGTCTTAGAAGAATTATGTAAAGTAAAAGGATTGTCAGTAGAAAACGCATTATGTCATACGAACGACGAAGGGCTAACTCAGATATTCATTATTAATCACATGAATGGGGAAGTTCAGTTGAAGAAGGGAACTTGCATAGTTAATATTGAAAAATGTTTAGCCCCTGTGAAGGAAATAAATATTGGTGGAGTAACAAGTGAGATAAAATCTACGGATAGAGAAAGAATAAAAGAGAATTTAATTCACTCAGGTGAATTTGACGAAGAAAATGATTTGTTAACCCTGTTGGAAACACACAGGGACACCGTAGCCTTGCCCGGAGAACAATTAGGGTGTACTAACTTGATTAATCACATGATTAATGTGCACCCAGAAACACCACCAATTTTCGTACCAGCTTATCGCATACCACACTCCCAACGTACACTTGCTAATCAGTATGTCGATGAAATGTTAAAGCTTGGAATTATTGAGCCTTCAGTTTCTCCGTGGAACGCTCCCTTTTCTTTGTGCCCAAGAGAAATGGAGAAATGCGTGCGGTAGTAGATTACCGTAAACTAAATAATCACACCATCCCAGACAGATTTCCCATGCCATTGCTAAGTGATGTTCTACAGAATATTGGTCCTGAGAATAATATATTCTCGACCATCGATCTCCTAAACGGATACTATCAGATTCCGGTATCTCAGGAGTCACGTAAATACACTGCCTTTTCAACAAACAGAGGCCATTATCAATATACAAGAATGCCAATGGGACTGAGGACAGCCCCTGGTACGTTCCAGCGTCTTATGAATTACGTATTGTCCGGAATTTTAGGACAAGGAATATTTGTTTATCTTGACGATATTATTATCGCAACGAAGAATATTAAGGATCATCTCAGGAAATTAGACTTACTCTTACAAAAGCTTAGTGATGCTGGATTAAAAATTAAACTTTCTAAATGCAAATTTTGCTTTAAGGAAATAAATTTCTTAGGCCACAAATTAAGCTCTGATGGTATTCACACCACTGATGACAAAATACAGGCAGTGAGAGATTTTCCTGAACCCACTACGACTGACGAAGTTAGACAATTTTTAGGTCTGGCTGGGTACTATAGGTCCTTCGTACCACAGTTCTCTCATATAGCCTTCCCTCTATTCCAACTACTCAAAAAAGATGCTGTATTCCTATGGGAAGAAGAACAAAAAAGGGCATTTAACAATCTAAAAATTAAACTAACGAATGCACCTTGTTTAGCATATCCAGATTACACGAAATCATTTCTTATTTGTACAGACGCATCAGTTAAAGGATTAGGGGCTGTACTGATGCAGGAAGATAAAAGAGGAAAGAATCAACCAATTGCATTTGCCAGCAGACAAACAAGAGGTGCAGAAAAAAATTATAGCACTACAGACTTAGAGGCACTTGCAGTGATTTTTGCATTACAAAAGTTTCGAGATTTGGTATATGGTTACGAAATCCACTTATTCACCGACCATAAACCACTGGTGGGTATGTTTAAAGAAAAACTCCTTTCTGGGAGGAGAGCAAGATGGAAATGTACAGTTGAAAACTACAGTGTACAAATACATTATATACAAGGTAAAATGAATATAGTAGCTGACGCATTATCTAGGAACCCGAACACAATTCAGGTTGCGGCGTTAGATCTCAAAGGAAATATCCCAAACCACGAGGATATCGCAAAGGCACAAAGACTTGACCCAGTATGGTCAAAAGTAATATACAAGTTAGAAAGTGGAGATGACATACAATTACCCAAACTGCATGTCCCACTTGAACAATTCACAATGGTCAATAATACATTATACAAAATTAACTCTAAACAACCAAAACGCCAAAGAAATACTAACCAGTTGGTAGTACCTAATGACATGATACCCCAAGTATTACGAATGATACACGACAGCCCACATGCAGGACACCCTGGAAAGGATAAGACATTCAACCAAGCCCAGCTATTATATTACTGGCCTTCATTACGAAGAGATATACACAATCATATAGACAGATGCGAATCATGTGCGAAACACAAAGGATACCCAATCACACCTGCACCGATGGGTAATTACCCAGTACCACATCAGCCATGGGACGTTGTCGCTGTTGATTTACTCAAGATGCCATTATCATACAATAATAACCTATACTTATTCGTAGCAACGGATCATTTTTCCCGTTATGTCATTTTAGCTCCAATTAAAGATAAGACAGCAGAGACAGTAGCAAAGGCAATAACAGATAATGTAATATGTCGCTTTACTACCCCAAAGGTATTAATAAGTGATAATGGAGGAGAATTTAATTCTGAGATCTTACAAGAAATATGTAAACAATACAACATTAAAAAGGTTAACGTTTTGGCCTATCACCCAGCATCGAATGGGTTGGTAGAGAGACAAAATAAAAAGGTATTAGATGTGCTACGACACATTCTCAGTGAAAATTATGCAAGCTGGGATGATTGGATTCCCAGAGTAGAGGCCTCCATTAATGGGTCTATAAATAAATCCATTGGTGACACACCACATTTCATTATATATGGCACGGATAAAAAATTACCATATGAGCTCCTAGAAGGTGACAGCATGCCTATATACAATTACGATGATTACTCTAAACTCCGTTTACGTGAATTCCAGGACATACACAAAAGAGTGCAAAAACAATTAACGATGTCCAAGGAAGAAATGACGGAGGCATTTAACAAAAAGGCAAAAGATTCACCTATCAGCTTAGGAGACATTGTTTACGGAGTCATTCATACGAGAGACAATAAATTATCCCCTAAATTTGAGGGCCCATACAGAGTAATTAACATAAAGGCAAACAAAGTTTTAATTAAGTCACTTTCAAGTGGCGAGGAAAAACAAGTTCATATTGACCATTTAAAACGAGTTTCAAGGGAATTATCACATAATTATTCAGCCTCGGATACAACCGAACAGGTGAACGTACCTCAAGAAACCAAGCAAGAACACAACAATGATTACAAAAAGAAATTAAGGTCATATACCAAACAATCGAACATAGGTGCAACTATTCCACTGAAATCTACAGTACATCATTTACGGGAATTAAATATCGATTTAAACTCCTTCTATAATTGAAATAACAGCCAACCGTAACGCACATCATCACTATCATCAACCACAGCTTTATAGGAAATTAATAGATTTTTTTTTTCGGTAGGTTACGATGAAGGGACTTATGCTATGGATTCTCCTATACATAGTAAGGGTATATGCGCACCTAGACCCCAAGCATATAGTACGACAAGGATGCCTCATAGCTCCAACGGCCACGACTACAATCGTCAAGGACGTCATGAGTACTGAAATAAGTCTAGATTACTTGTATGACTTACCTACTTATATAGAAAGACTTGCGACGCCGGTGCGAACTCTGGACTTCAAGATAGGGAATTATGTTTCACAATCACATATCACCAAGGAAGTGGATGAAATGGTGAAGTTAGCGAAATGGAAACTAGAACAGGCGAAGTCAACTATGCTCGTCATGATCCAAGATCTCCCATCTTATGGAACAGAGGTGCTGAGCGACAGGAACAACATCACACGTACTCGCCAAAAGCGCGGTTTGTTCGATCTGGGCGGCGCAATTCTTGGGAACATCTTTGGATTGGCTACAGAGGATGACCTTAAAGAAATAAACAAAAAATTTAATAAGATAGCTCAGGTACTAACATACCAAGATAAATTCATCACAGGACAGAACTCAGCAATGAAAACAATTGTGAAAAATCTGAAACAAGCAGAAAACGTAGCTCTCGAGAGTATAGATAAAATAAATGACTTAGAGGGTAACGTTACCCTTTTCCAGCACTTCTCCATCATCACAGAACATATTGACACGATTCTACTACAATTAGAGAACACTAGAGATCATTTCAGGGCACTTATGCAAGGAATTTCGAATGCTGGTGATGGCAAGATCACAAATGACTTACTCCCAGTTCATGAGCTACGTCAGATAGTTAGTCAAGGCATACATAAACATAAATTGAAGCCATTATTCCGCAGTAGGGAATTTATGCAATATTACCCGTACTTGGAAGCAACACTAACACCAACATCAGTGATAGTTCATGTACCATTCATCACGGAAGACCTGTTCACAGTATACCAAATACACCCCTTCCCCTATAGAAACAACAACACTTTAGTCATCATCAACATCAACACAGACACCGAACTCATCATGGTCTCCAAGAGACGAGACACTGTCACTTTCGCAAGTGAGTCAACGATTGAGCGAAAGTGCCGCACATCCTTACATGCTGTTCATCTTTGTCCTGCGTACATTTTCACGTTTCAGCCTACTGATACGGTCCCTTGTGAAATGGCTATCATCAGCAATAACAATATTCATCATCATTGCAACTTCACTTTTGCTCCAGATAAACTTGTACACCATCAACGCATTGGACACTCGCAATTTTTTTATTTCCCTCATAACACATCAGTTTACATAGTCTGTCCAGATATACCACCATCTCATACATCAGCCTCAGGATTATACATAGCACCAGACTACTGTGCGGTATTTACACCATCCATGTCTACTTTTTCCACCATCAATCACTACGCCATTCTCAATCATACACACAAACATTTCCACCCACTGCCTGATATGGACTTAAACATGAGCACAAGTATTAAGCTGACTTCACCTAAGTTTGAAACTATGCAGCTGATCAATGAAACAATGAAGCCCTGGGAAGATTTGAGTTTGAGTATGTTCAACCCATATTATGTGTATAGCCAAGCACCTTCTGTCTTCATAATTATCTGCATTGTGGTTGCAGTAATGCTGTTGGCCATGCACAGAATGCATGCAAGAATTGCTAATTTGGAGTCATTGTTTAGTGGGGGGAGAGTTAACATCACAGTTCACCACCCTGAATGAAGTGTATATATTTTGTATATAGTATTAATTATATATATATAAAAAAAAAAAAAAAAAATAATAATAATAATAATAATAATAACACAAAGAAGAATGACCCATATATGGCAGACCAGTACCATTATCTTTAAATGAAATATTAGTAACTCTTACAATAATCTTAATTTTAAACTATTTTTATTCTTGCATGTATGCATTTCACTATAATAACCCAAGTACATACTGTATTACAGTTAAATAATTTACTTTAATGCATTTATTCCAATATGTATTCAACTTATTTAAAATGTAATATTACTGAATAATCACTATTTACTATGCATAATATATGTATACAATATTCATACAATTATGTTACTTTACAATATTATGTATTTCACTTAATTAGCTTATAAGTTCATTATAATGTGTATGTAGTATGTATTAATATATTATAACTATTAAATGTCGATGGTACGTCATTTTCGCGCGGCCGAGCAAATATAGGACTACATAATAGATAGATAGATAAATAGATAGATAGAGAGACAGATAGAAGCAGGAAGTCAAATGATGAGAAGGTGTTGTGTTTGCGAGAAGCGAGCAGCGCTAAACGCTTACACGGGAAAGCTGACGACAGCGGCCAGTAAGGAGATGATTCAGTTAGCTGTCAGCAGTCCTCTCGTGAGAAAGTTCTGTTGCCATGAGGAAGATACGTGACACACACACCCTACTACACGAGATTTTAGGAAAGAGAGTTTAGAAGGAGACAAGCGACCCTAGAGAGAGGTCGAGACGGAGATTAGCTTGAGAACAGAGAGAGAGAGAGAGATAGCGAGACAGGGAGGTAGCTACCCAGGACTTATACTATTATACCTGTTTAATATTTCCAAGACAAATAAAAATAGTCCCATACTATTCTTTACCTCTCCCGTCACTACATGACATCTGGTGGGGAAACTACTACAAGATATAAAAGCCGCTCGACCACAGGTCTAAAATATACTTCTCTACAATTAACTACAAAGTCTTTATGACACTCCAACCCTCTCTCAGATTAACCATATGCGATCCTCCAGAGGTGCTCCACTTGCAGTCGTCTCACCTTCCTTTCAAACTCCTAGTTATCCTACTTTTGGGACTCTGGCAAAAGTTTTGCATTAGACATGACATCTCAAATGCTTTCGGTCAAGTCGGGCATAAATCTTAAATTTTCAAATTGCCATCTTGTGGTCTCTATTATTTTATCTGTGCCTTCATCTCTAGGTTCTTTTCTGATCGTTCTATTGCTGCTGTTGTAGACAGCCACCGCTCTTCTCCTACAGCTATCAATAGCTGTGTTCCTCAGGATTCTGTCCTGTCACTAACTCCCTTCTATTCATCAAAAATCGTCCAATTTGTATATCCAACCATCTCCACTCAGAAACTGATGACCACCCCTCACCTTTCTATTCTTGTCCCACAGCATCCACCACAGCAGTTACTTCAGCAAGCACATGATGAGGTTATGGCATACCAAATTTCTGATCTGACTCATATCTCTGATTGGATTAAAAGTAAACTTGTCATTTTTAATGCATCAAAAAACTCAATTCTCACATCTTTCAGTCTGCCAAAATCTTCTATTGAAGTATCTGTTAATACTTGACAGTATCCAACTCAATCTTGCATCACCTCCAAACATACATGATGTTTCATTCTCTCGGGAATAATAATGGAAGATCACGTTACCACTCTTGCAAAATCTGCTTCCAAGAAATTTAGTGTGTAAACTGACTCAGTGCTTACTTTACCCCAGCATAGATGTTGACTTTATACTCGGGTTTATCTGTCCCTGTCGAGTATAATTCTTATGTGTGGGAGGGAGGGTTCCCACTTACAATTCTTCTCAACAGAGTGGAGTCAAAGGCTTTTCATCCCAATAACCTTCTTCCTCATACTGGCTCCCTTCAACCTCTCTCTCATCATCTCACTGTTGCATCTTTTTCTTTCTTCTGTCGCTACTATAATCGTCACTGTTCTTCCAAAGTGTCTGCTTGCATCCCTCCTCCATTACAGTGGGTGCCAATACTCGCAGTCCTTCATGTATGCAACAGGATAACTCTGGAACTGTCTCCTTCTGCCTGTATTGCTTAGGCTTATGACCCAGACATCTCGAAAATAAGAGATCCTTGAAGGAACAATCTTGCATGCCCCTCGGTTTTAGTTCCCTCTTCCATGCATTAAAAAATCTCCTTAAATCAAGACTGAATGGGGACAAAATAATTTTGTATCAAAGGAGATTCGCAGCCCTATCAAGCTGCTCTGCACTTGTCCAAATCATAGTCGTTTCTAGGTCATGCTTTGCTTTCAAGAAAGTTTCCTTTCATGGTCAAATGAAAGCAGTTTTTGGACAGCTCCCACCACCACCACCACCATTACCATCACCATCATCGTCACAACTACCACCACCATCACCACCATTATCGTCACGTCTAACACCACCATTATCACAGCTACCAAAACCATGATCATTATAGCTATCACTACCACGATCATTATCATCATCATCATCATCATCACTATCATCATCACAGCTTCCACCACCACCACCACACTATCATCAGCATCATTATCATCATCACAGCTTCCACCACCACCACCACACTATCATCATTACAGCTAACATCAACACCACCACCACAACCACCACTATCACCACCATCATCATCACAGTTACCACCAGCACCACCATCATCATCACAGCTACCACCAATACCATCATCATCATCACAGCTACCACCATCACCACCACCATCATCGCTACAGCTAAGCTAGCATCTCCAATATATCCATCCAATATATTACCAATGTGCCAGGAATCGAACCCGGGACTCTCAGGTGAGAGCCAGGCAGCATACCACTACACCACGACCAGGTAAAAGGTATCTCACATTGTCCCTGGTTCGATTCCCGGCATATTGGTAATATATTGGATGATTTTTCCCGTGTACAAAACAGTTTCTCTCTTCACCTCCAATATAATAATACCACAACCATCATCATCACAACTACCATCATCACCACCACCCTCAAAGCTACAACCATCACCACCACCAAAACTACTTCCACCACCACCACAGCTATCACCACCATCATCATCATCATCACAACTACCACCATTACATCAGCCACTGCACAGCTACCACCAATTTCTGGTGATTAGAATTGCTTGTACTTAGCATCAATCAAGTAACTAACATCAGGCTGCAGATGCACAATGCCCTCTCTCTCTCTCTCTCTCTCTCTCTCTCTCTCTCTCTCTCTCTCTCTTCAAAAACACATGAAACTCCAGGGAAATGCCTCGCCATCTCTTCCATGTGTGCATATCGTAACACCGATGGAGATGATCATTTGGGTCGAAAACACTCCTTCAGAAAATTACAATCAACATCAAATTGAAACTGGCCAATCTTGGACCCAGTTCCATCCACCATCCCAAGTATCATCAAAAACCTTTCTCTAGTTTTGGACGTGCTACACACACACACACACACACACACACACACACACACACACTCTCTCTCTCTCTCTCTCTCTCTCTCTCTCTCTCTCTCTCTCTCTCTCTCTCTCTCTCACGCGCAAAGATTATAGTATATTGGATGTGATGCTAAGAAAACCAAATGTGTCTATAGTAGTCATAAACGAATATAAACTGATTCCTGCATTACTCTCATTTCAGTCAATATTCGTATCTCTATGAATACTGAAATCCCTAATGTTCGCTTAACAGCACTCCCAGTTGGACCATTCTTGTCCAATCACTTGCAAAACAGCCTCAAAGAAACTTGGATTTTTTTTTATCAAGTCCATAACCTCGTCACTGACAAGCAGTTACATATAATTTACCAGAGCCATGTGCACATTCAACTGGAATATTCTTTACCCTTGTGTAGTTCATGTGGGGAAGTTGTAATACAAAAAATGGATACAGTTCAAAAGAAGGCTATAAGAAAAATAAATATCCTAGCAATTACAAATGACATATTTCCCCTACAAGTAAGAAGGAATGTTCCCTCCCTGTCATTTTCTAATGGACAGTTTTATGGTAATTACTCAGATCAAGTTGCATCCACTGCACCATCTCTTCACACCTTGCCTTCTTCCGTCCCACATGGGTCTATGGTAGTGCTCATGACTTGACTGTCACACTGCCATGTTACAGAACTTCCAATCAGATTTTTTTTTTATTACCTGAACCTCTTCTTTTTGGAATTCGCTTAACTAGATTAGTTTCTCCCAACTTCAATATATATATATTTATATATATATATATATATATATATATATATATATATATATATATATATATATATATATATATATAAAACATATTGCAGAAACACACAGAGCTAATAGGGTAACCTAGATGTTGATATTCATTAATATAGCTCTAAGGATGCAATAAACAATTTAACACCTTCTAGAACTGAGAGTACCACATTCAGACTTTCAAGGATCACAGAGCATTTGATATAGTTGTAAATAATTTTCGTCAGAAGTTAGATCAGATCTGGAATAATGATTACAGCATTTGTCCCAAAATAATATTAACCTTTTCAGTGTGACATGTAATGCACGACCGTGCCACCACCGTTGCTTTAATTGTGCCAGGCAGAGTAAATATATATATATATATACATATATATATATATATATATATATATATATATATATATATATATATATATATATATATATATATATATATATATATATATATATATATTCCGAAGCAATCAAGGATATTAATTATTTAAAGGCACCCATCGTTTGCCAACCAAGCTTTCATTACGAGTTCATAATGTATGTATGTATATGTTACAGGAAATTTGTGTAATCAGTGATTTCATGAAATCCCTTGGGACTTCGTGAAATGAGTTTAAATTAGGATGGGTTAATTAAGGTTAAGTTAATTTAGGTTCCTGTTAGGTCTGGTTGGGATAATCTAGGTTAAGTTTAGGGTAGGTTAGGCTAGGTTAGTTAGGTTAGGTTAGGTTAGGTTAATACAGATGAATGTTTAGATATGTTAAGCGTTACTCTAAATTAACCTAACTTAACAACCTAATTATCTTAACCTAACCTAACCTAATCTAACCTAAACTTAACCTGGATTATCCCAGCCTAACCTAACCGCAGTCTAACTTATCCTAACCTTAATTAGCCCATCCTAATTCAAACTCATTTCACGAATTCCCTAGGGATTTCATGAAATCGCTGATTACACGAAGTCCCTGTGATATACATAATGTATAAGCAGTTACATATGCAAATATATTCATAACATGTCACAGTGTTTGATATGCATATTGATTAGGTACTTGTGAACATTATATGTGATTTTCAATACGGTTTTTTTTAATTACATGCAATACAAACCTCGTAAATCTACTCATAAATATTTGGCTCCCTTGCATTTACTGTCGGTTTTGGTTCGACTAAGGGATAAAGCATCATAAATACAACAAACATTTTTCGTGTTGTTATAGATAGATATATAGATAGATAGATTCAGATAGCTTTCAAATGACTCTTATTTCACTTTTTTTTTAATTTCTCATCTTGACTCTATACATGTATTATTTAAACGGTTACTATGAAATCATTTGCGACCTCCATATCTCTACAATGCTTATCAAGTTGGAAAATCTTCTTGTAGAGGTGCAAACAAATTTACTATACAAGCCAAGCCATTTTGAAGCTTGATTCATTAATTTGGTGTCTCAGATTAAACCGGGCTGAGTTTAAGAAACAAGACGGAGTGAGATCAACCATTCCTTTACACTGTCTTGAAATTGTGTCAAAGTCTTTTCTTGGTGAACTAATCAGTAATTACTCGGTACGATGAGGTCATTTTGCAGTTTTCACATCCTTTACTTTACTTGGGTGCTGAAGTAACGAACCAGACTTCCAGTAACTTCTGTTATTGCTGTTTAGTTAGGTGTATCTCATTAATTTTTGACGCCATTTACATTTCTGGAGTGCTGAACTAACGAACCAAGCTTCCAACCCATTTTAATTGCTGATGATTAGTTAGGCAACATAATGGATTTTTACTTCCCTTATACATTTGGAGTGCCTAACTAATAAGGCAATTTTAGCATGATATCATTAGGTTTTAACCTCTTCCATAAACTGATGCTGGGCAAATTGAGATTCAAGCCCATTTGACCATAGCTGATTAGCGTCGCCTTTCAGACTCCTAGGCGTGTAAAAGGTCTGTTGACTGTAAATGTACCACATCACACATTGACCCTTTCGTGGCCGGCTCTTCTCTCGTATCTTTTCCACCTAATGTCACTCTCTTATATTCAGCTGACTGACTCAGTGGAGCCTAAGTGCAAGTGCCGATGCTACTTACCCTCTCACGTTAGGAACAATCGAGTATCCCATTCAAGTAAAATCCAGTTAATTACCTGAAAGCGAGTCATAGTAGCCTGAATGGGTACGGATATAAATACATCTTTTTCTAATCTGGTATGACACTTGTTCGGTTCTATATCAGCCCAACACCTGTTAATCATTTCAACCCGAAAACGTCATTCCCACACCCACATACACATTCGTGTAAGCGAGGTGTTGCATTACTAGGTGTGTGTGTGTGTGTGTGTGTGTGTGTGTGTGTGTGTGTGTGTGTGTGTGTGTGTGTGTGTGTGTGTGTGTGTGTGTGTGTGTGTGTGTGTGTGTGTGTTACTAGTATAACTTAAAATTTTGATCTAATTTTAACCAAACTTGGTGGAAGGACTGATGGTTTCTTATGGGCGTGACCTATCAGTTTTCAAGAACACAGGTTAATGGTCAAGGTCACGCAGCAAGATCAGCTTAATCAGTTTAAATTCGACTATTACTGAACTTGTGGGAGATCTGTACGCAAAGCAAGAACGAAGGATTCTGGTTTTGAGAACAATCGAATGCAAGACTTAAAGCAAGTTATGTGTACCTGTCTTTGAACAAATTATTCAAAATAGTTACCTCTGCCAAGGTTATGTTTTACTCTGCGTTGGCTTGTTTATCTATCTGTTTCTTTGTTTGTCTGTCTGTCTGTTAGCAGGATTGCTCAACAGTTACGCACGGATTTTGACGAAATTTGTGGAAAGGTGGGCCATGGGACGAGGAAGAAATTATTAAATATGGAGGCTGATCTGGATCCGGAGTATCCCGTGCAAAATCTCCAAAAGTTCTCAGAGAATTTCAATGAAGGTTTCTCGGAAGGTGGGCCGGGCACCAAGAAAGAATTAATGAAGTGTGGGGGCGGATCCAGATCCGGATCCGATCCTATATCCACAGATCCGGAATCGGATCCGATCCTATGTCCACGGATCCGGATCCGGATCCTTTTTAATGGCAATGGCATTGCCGGGGTCATGTGTCCTCTGAGTGCTTTCTAGTTTGGCTCTGAATTTATTCAAACTCCATGGAATTTATTAAAACTTCTGTATTAACAAGTACTGCTTCTTGCATTGTACAGTATTCCTATCATCTCCTAGCCCCTGGCGTTTGTGCTTAGCATTGGAAACATTAATCGAACTGGAAGAGTTTCAAATGCTCTTCGTTAACTCCCTGTCTACTAGGTGGTTTTCCTGTGAGAAGTCAAATCATTCGGAAGTAATAAGAATAAAATAAAACAATACATCCCTGTGTTGGGAAGATAAATTGTTTTAGTAAGATTTAAGTTTTCTATATCTCAATCTTGTTAACGGGCACTTTTTTTATATAGCTAGGAAAAACTAATCGCAATGGCCAATCCAGTATGAATTTTTTGTTTTTTCTTTAATGCTTGCTACCCACCAACTATCTTGCAGACTGTATTAAAGGCCAACTTTAGAAACTGGGCTAAAGAATAAAGTTTCTGACCACATATTTACCCAATGTCTTTCGGACACTGAATTTAATCGTCTGGCGGTAGCAGAAAAAAAGTATGCCAGACACCCTTGTACTGAAAGGATTTCTCACCTCTGACAAAAGTTACAGAAGTTAAAAATATGCTCTGTACCGGTGTTGGAACGATGAAAACAATAAACAATAATTCTTTAAATGGTGTGATGGACTATCGTAAAAATAGTAATATAAATACAAGAGGGTGAGTGAATATCCTCTGTAATGATGCAAAAGTAGATCCGTGAAACAAGGTATGATCTACCTTAAACGTATAAATAAAGTAGTGATGCAAAGATGTACAAAATTTTCTGTAAAAATACAGTATGAACAAGATGTCTTGGAAGGGTGAATATCGATGTGGTATAAAGGTGCAAGGATGATTTATAAAGAAAGTGTATAGGTGTAAGGCTAGAAACATAAACCAGAAATACAAATCCAGATGCCATAAAAGAGTAAATAGACCTGTTTTGAAGTGGTGTACAACATGGACAATGAAAAAATGATAAAGGTGCAAGAGTGGAGTGGTGAAAAATATATGAAGAAAGATGCCCTGAAGGGATGATTTAAGATGGCATGGAAAGGTGGATGATTTTGCATGGGTGCAGACCTTGAGAAATGTTAAAAGTGTAAAAAAAATTATGCTTATAAATGTTAATACGTACGTGCTATAGCGATGGAAGGCAGGAGTAATGAAAAAATCAGATATAATGTTTTGGGTGGCTGAACGAGTACGTGCAATTAAAAATAATGAGCCGTGGAAAAATCCGACGAGAGTTTGATAAATATGAATAAAGGTTGAACAAAGTAAAACCAGTATTAATTAAAGGGAGAAAGAAATATCTGAAAAGGTAATAAAGCTTATGAATAAAGACTGTTGAGTTGCAAGACTGAAGCAGTGAAAAATAAATATTAATGTTGTATGAAAATGTATAATGTTTGACAAGTATTAGGAATGGATGCAGTGTATAAAAAGTAGTTAATACATCTATTTTGTAAGGGATTTTTTAAATTATTCCTTCAGTAACAGAACAGAGGAAGGAGAAAAAATGAAAAAAAAAATCCACAGACCAGATTACAGGCGTCCTCCATTCATATAAAATCTGTGACAGTTGGACTTCAACAGTCGTAGGTTAAAGTTTGAGGGGAAACCACTCTGGAGAAGCGAGTTCCAAAGAGATGCAGTTCGGGAACTAAAAGAAATCTGATAGGCAGAAATTCTGCGATATGGCAGTGTGACAGTCCAGTCAAGAGCGCTACGAGATGTCCATGTAGCGTGGGGAAAGGCGTAGCGAGGTGGCACAACGGATGCAACTTGGTCTGTGCATTTGCCATAAAAGTATCTGTAAAATACTGCAAGGTAGGCAACATTCATTCTTACTTGTAGGGGAGGTAGTTCATTCATAATAGTAGCGTTATTAATAATTCTAAAAGTTTTGTTCTGAAATTTGTCCAATTGTTTTAGTGCAGCATCTGATCAATGACAAGCTTGTGTCTTGAACTTCTGAATGGCTGAACACACTTCCGACAACTTTCTCACGTTACATGACTCCACTAATAGTACACACCAGGGTGTGTGTGTGTTGTGTGTGTGTGTGTGTGTGTGTGTGTGTGTGTGTGTGTGTGTGTGTGTGTGTGTGTGTGTGTGTGTGTGTGTGTGTGTGTGTGTGTGTGTGTGTGTGTGTATAGGGGGGGTTCGTTCCTGCGTCGGTGCATGAGTGCATGTATGAATATAGGCTAATGTGTGCATGTATTTGGGCGCAAGTAGGTTAAAATATGCCACCAATGCCGCACAAACAATAGCCTCCGCGATATAACAGGTTAGAAGCAATAACAAATAATATCAATAATAATAATAATGATGAGGATGATGATAATAATAACAATAATAATAACAATTATAAAAATAATAATAATAATAATAATAATAATAACTATTAGTATTAGTATTAGTAGTAGAGTTAGTATTAGTATGATCATGAGATCAACTTAAAATCCTCACTTCAACGTGGGGTTTAGTGGTTACTTAAACTCTTGTCTTCTGTCATTTACAATGATGTGTGCTTTTTGTGAGTGGGTGGGCATGTCTGAGGATTCCGTGCGTACGTGTCTTTATGTGGTCGTGGAATGTGTGAGTGATTGTGAGCATGATGAGAGAGAGAGAGAGAGAGAGAGAGAGAGAGAGAGAGAGTTAGTGCATGTGTGCATGTATGTACTGTAGGTATGTATGTCACACACCTCCAAATGTGTGTGTGTGTGTGTGTGTGTGTGTGTGTGTGTGTGTGTGTGTGTGTGTGTGTGTGTGTGTGTGTGTGTGTGTGTGTGTGTGTTATTCACTGCAACAAACAGCTGAATATATACACTCCCTTGGTCCAGCGTCGTACCCAAAAGAGGTAAACAAGCAGACCATGGCTACTCGTAAATATCGCCGGCACACCACCAAGCCTCACTTAGCCAGGGATGAGGCGCAGACACAAAGGGACAGACGGCCTTATAAGTCTTCCACCACAATAATATGGTACATTTTATAAGAGAGAGCTCACCTCCCCCACGTAAGCAGAGCGGTTCAGAGCAGGCTGGAAGGCAGGTTGTTGTAGTTGGTAATCGAACGCTGTATGAACCGTGTGTGTGTGTGTGTGTGTGTGTGTGTGTGTGTGTGTGTGTTTAGGAGATGGTGTGGGTGTTTGTCACTGTCGTGCAGTGACATTTCTTACAAATTTTCAAGAGCTTAATTTCCGGAGAAAAGTGCTTGCCAATACGTACTTCTCTGTTCACTCTAACAGCCACCATTCATTTTACTACCAAACTAATTAGAATATTTAGGTTTAAATAAAAATGATGCAATAAACTGCTACGGATATTTGTTTGCCCTGTTAATCAATTAGAATTCTTGGTAATATATGAACTCTGGATCATACAAAACACATCTTATGATGAAAGTACATAATGGACAAGGTTGTGAATTTTGTTGATGTATCAATTTATCTTATATCTATTTACCTTTCTGTTTGCCTGTCTCTATGTCTGTATATGTATTTCATATTCATCTGGCTGTCTCTTTGTCTGACTACTTACTAGCCACTGCAACTGTCTGTCTGCCTCTCTCTATCCATTTATCCATCTACATGTCTGGTCCGGATTTACGAGTAGTCTCTCTCTCTGTCTCTGTCTGTCTTTGTGTCTGTCTGTCTGTCTGTCTGTCTATCTGTCTGTCTGTCTGTCTGTCTGTCTCTCTCTCTCTCTCTCTCTCTCTCTCTCTCTCTCTCTCTCTCTCTCTCTCTCTCTCTCTCGACACACACACACACACACACACACACACACACACACACACACATAAGAAATACACAACATACGCACAAAAACTAACACATATGATACAGTGAAATCATAAACAAAAACTGAGAAAAATACTGCAATACAGACTGCAAATATTATTTTTCTTTACAATGTAGTGGACGAGAAACACTACTAAAGACTGCAGGTGTAACGGCAGAAAAAAATAATAATAATATACAAAATTGAAGAATCTGAAATGCACAGACCGTGACAGAAGTTTGCTCAACATTGCACTGAGTCGCCGCACTGATGTCACGTGTGTCACTTCCCTCCCTGACGCAAAATATCAAAGAGTTAACTATGCCAACCAGCAGAGGAAAGTGGCTGGCGGAAGAGATGGAATATTTGGCGAACGTATTTTTTATTATGATGAATTATGATGTCTTGTGATGCCGTTCAGTTATACGGTAACCTAATACTCAAGGACCATTAGCCTCTTCAATATGAAGATGTATTTTTCAAAGTAAGGTACCACTGCTTATTTGAGAAAGTAGGTCCAGTGCTGAAGGGGATAATTAATGCCAGATGGAACACCAATGGTACAAAAAGTCTCCCTTGAACGGAAATAATATCGTATGGCACTATTAACAATAAAGATTAAATGACCACTTGATGGAACGGTTAAGAGAACAAATTGGTTGTAAGAAGAATAGATGAGACACAGCTATATTTTTTATCCTTCAGTACGATAATGTCTTTTCTATTTTATTTTTGCTATGTCTCTCTATGCAGCTTGAAGTTGTTGAGCCCCTGGTGGTTGAGGGGATAATAAAGGATGAGTCTACCCCCTCCCCCCCCCAGTTTGAAAACTCGCTGCCAAGCTTAATAAATTCTATTGATAGCAAGAATAAATTTTAAAAAGATATAACCTTAGTAAGTAAATTAAAAATTGCACTGAACTCTATGACAATAAATTTTTGGAGCCGTGTCATGATAGGGAAAAATTAGACTCATTTCAAATTATGTGAAGTAATAGGTAACGCCAGTGCAAGACCGAACTTTTAAGTTTTATTGAGCACTATAATAATGATATAAATAACTGAGGGTCTGCCTACCGTCTCTCGATCTTAGCTTTAATCTCTTCAGACCTAGTCATAATGTCTATCTCTCTCCTTGCTGCTGCCAAACGATTTCATTCAGCTTTCAGCGCTCTGCATATGGAAGGGTCAGTGAAAACTATATCTATCCTGTCTGGTTCTAAAAATCTTTCCTAGCCTCACCTTTATCGTCGGCAGAGAGGAAGATAAATAAACATGACATCCTCGGACTAAATAGATTGATATTACGTCTGACAATCTTAGGACAAGCGAAACGAACGATGGATGCAGAGGAAATTCTTAACCCTTTCAGTAAGCTGATGTCATGTGTATTTAATCTTACCACCACTGCACAGTAATGTTCAGCTTTTATTATTATTATTATTTTTATTATTATTATTATTATTATTATTTTACTGAAGGGGCAAATAACCTGTTTCTTAGGCTGAGTAGGGTAGGTTTCAAGTACTGTACTAAGAATGCAATATATACAATGCACGTCCCAGGCTGAAAGAGCACACTGCCAGATTTCAATATTCACTTTCAGCTAAATAAAACTATTTGACATTAAATGGAAGGAAGAGTTGTCCTGATCATGAAAAGGTTATTCACGACAATTCTAACACTGATGCGTCTATGACTCCCTCCCAAATGAATATAACCTCCTGGCGTTAGCTGGAACAGAATATTAGAGTTGTCCCGATCATGAGTGGGGTTAACACAAGTATCATCATTGCTCAGTGAAAATGGGCCACACCTCCACTCTCTCAATGTACGGACACAGGGGTGAGTGAGGCACTGGACGATAAAATAAACCTTTAGTATCCGATCACATCTGATTAGTAATATATTCTTGTTGCTGCCAGACGAATTTATTCAGTATAGGTGAGTATCCTAGTAAGGAAGGGGTTAATGACGGCTGGATCGATTAGATGCCGGTAAGGGGCACCATCACGCGATTATGCAATCGTTCCCGAGGTTTATCCCTTCTCCCTAAAAGGAAGACAGTGAACTTCAGAAGGTCAGTTTCAGTCTGCTATTCACAGGGTTCACGCTCACATGAACCTTTGGCAATAATAATAATAATAATAATAATAATAATAATAATGATAATAATAATAATAATAATAATAATAATAATAATAATAATAATAACAACAACAACAACAGTGCAGAATGAAAGTTAAAATTTGTAGGCTGAAAAAATACAAAATACATCATCGGACTGAAGGTGTTAAATATTGATGTACTGGAAGTAGGTAACCCCTTCTGGCCAATGATATATTTTAGCTTACTCTTGCTACCTTCAGACGCTTTTATTTAAATTTACACAGACCTCTAACTTGTAGGGGTTAACGAAGGCTATACTCAACTGCTCTAATTCGAAGTCTCTCCAAAGATGAGTAAAACTGTCCGATGTTGGTAATAATGCAATATACTGCATGGTAAGTCACTGGAGTGAACTGATTCATCCCTTCAACCCGGGGACGTCATCTGTGTTAGTTATGCTACCAACAAACGATTTTATTCAGGGTCGGAGATAAATTTCGAACTGGAAAAGCTAGACATGGCCTTCGTTAACGCCTCCAGTAAGAGAGGCCTTTTTTTAACTTCAATAAAATTGTATGGAATACAGGTGACCTATACTTCAGTTTACTCTTGCCGTCTCCAGAAGTTTTTATTCACTTTGGGAAAGATTCTGCGAACCGATGGACGAGGTATATCTATTAGGAGGCTTTCCTTAACTGAACAAAATCATTGAACAGTGGAAAGAATAAAATAAAAATGGCGTCCTCAGCTAAAAAGCCTCTCACTCCATAACCCAAGCGTGTAGTAAGCTAATGGGCGGCGGGAGTGTCACTACATTAAAAAAGCGGCGTCTCCGGCCCTACTATGTGTCTGAAATTGGATACAGACTTCATGGTCCGCATGCTAAGGCCGAGGACATCCGACACCTTCACATGCCACCACTAAAGCAAGCATAACCACCGTCAAAACTGAACACATGCAAGGACTATCACATTCAGCACTGGTGTATGGGTATTACTGGGAGTGTTTTTGTGACTTGTCGGCTGGTCTCTTAGAAGATCAGTAAAATCTGCTTTTAACTAAGCTCAAATACACAGACTGACCTTCACGAACCGTAAAACAAGACCTGATCGTGCATATTGTACAGGAAAGTTGTCCGTCCGTCGTCAGCTGTGTGGAAGCGGTGAACTTATTGCATTCACTCATTCATTCACAGAATGTCCTATTTGGGTATGACAGGCTGAAGGAGAAGAAAAAAGTGACCGAGAGAGAGATTCAAAGATACGATGTGAGAGTATAGAAAGGAGGATGATGGGTCGTTAATCAACAGGAACAGAAACACCACGTGGTCCCCCCCCCCACACAGTATTCAGCGTCACGCTAAGGTCAAACACACACACACACACACACACACACACACACACACACACACACACACACACACACATACACACACACACACACACACACACACACACACACACACACACACACACACACACACACACAGATAGATGGATAGATTGTCAGTAGGACAGGAAGTTGAATAGACATAACGATCTGAATCCTCTCCACGGCGCCTGAGAATACGATAAAGGCAAACAGGATCAGAACTTGACAGTTATCAATGAACAGCTCTTGTGTTAGGCCAGGTCTTCACACCAGTCCAGTGGAGTGTAATTATCATCAGAAAGCTCTATGCTAACGCCATTAAGCTAATCTCTGACTCTAAGGTTAAATGCAGTGTCCATAGGACCGAATTACCAAACATGAGATTGCTAAAGGAAAAGCAAAACCCCGATTATTTCTGAAATTCATGATGACAAAATATAAACTTCACCTTTTTCCCTCTTCACTAATTGCGCAACCAACAAGAAGCCTCGGACAAGGACTGACCAAAAGATGACGACCCAGGACCGGACAAAGGACATGGTAATTGCAATATGGAATGTAAGAGGTGCGAATGATGAGGTGAAAGAGAGAGAGATTGTCCAGGTGCTTGAGGGTGTGGAGTAACTGAAACTAAATGGAGAGGTGAGAGTGGGAGAGAATGGGAGTATGGATGGGGTATATGTGCAGGAGTAGGTGAGAATGAGAGGGCAAAAGAAGGAGTGTGTATAGTTGTGACTAAAAGATGGAAGAAGAACATAAGACAGTATGGATCAGTTGGGTCAAGGATTGTGTGGGTAAGATTGAAAGTTGGAATACAAATGTGGGCGATTGTGTGCATGTAAGCGGCAACGCAAGATCGTGCAAGCAGAGTGAGAGAAGAGTTCTGGACAGATGTGGAAGTGTGCAGGGAAAAGTTTGGAAGGAATGAGAGAGTGTTTTTGATCGGTGATATGAATGGTAAAGTAGGGAATGTGAAGGTGGATGGAATAGGTGGTGAGTGAGATGTGCCTGCTGAGATAGATGAGAATGGCAATGCGTTAGTGGACATTTGTACTGGGAGGGGGTTGGTGATAGCCAATACCCTCTTCGGTCATAAAATGATCCACAGGTATACTTGGCGGGTGATGAGAAGGGTGGGTGGTAAACTGAATGAAAGGAAGGCAATGTCTGATTATGTGTGTGTGGATGAAAGGATGAGATGATGTGTAATGGATGCAAGAGCTTACAGAGGTTGGGGGAGTGGACTTTCTGACCACTACTTGGTGGTGGCGGGAATCAAAATCCAAATAAAATGAAGAAATAGAAGAAGGGAAGGACGGGAAGAAGGAGTATTTGCAAGGAGAGTGGAAAGATTACAAGAGGATGAGAAAAAGGCAGAATATAAGAGAGAAGTGGATGAACGAGTGGCCAAATATGAACTGGAGCAGATGAGGGACGTGGAAGGTGTGTGCAGGATATTCACAGAAGAAATATGTGCAGCATGTGATGTGGTGTGTGGGATGAAGAGAAGATGGAGGGGGGGTGCAAGGAACAGCGTGGTGGAATAAAGAGGTGAGGCAGACTGTGGCACAAAAGAAGAAAGGATACAATGAATGGATGAGAAATAGGGGCGTGGACGAAGTTAAGAGGCGGAAGAGAGAGTTATATGTAGAAAGAAAGAGAGAGGTGAAAAGATTAGTGAGAGAGAGTAAAAAGAGAGTGGATGACGAATTTGGAAGGAATTTGAGTGTAAAGTGGAGGGACTGTAAGAAAATGTTCTGTAAAGAGGTGAAAAGAGTAAGACAGGGTGGAAGTGAAGCTAGCAGAGGAATGAAAGATAAAAATGGTAGATTATTAGTGGAGAAGGGAGAAAAAGTGAGCAGATGGAGAGAACACTTTAAGGAATTGTTGAACACTGAGGATGGAAGTAATGCGAGTATAAGTGGCTGGGGAATGGCTGGGAGAAGGAGGGAAGTGAGAAGACAGGACGAAATCAGTAGGATAGAAGTTGTGAAAGCAATGAAGAAAGTTAAATTGGGGAAAGCCCCAGGAATTGATGGAGTGTGTGGTGAAATGCTGAAGCATGGGGGAGAGATGGTAGTAGAGTGGATGTGGAAGATGTGCAGATTGGCCTGGGAGGAAGGTAGAGTCCCGGAAGATTGGAAGTCAGGTATAATTACTCCCTTGTACAAAGGAAAGGGGAAAAAGAAGTGTGTGGTAATCATAAGGGCATTTGTCTTCTTAGTATAATACGAAAAGTGTATGGTAGGATACTTATTGTCAGAGTTAGAGAAAGAACAGAGGAATTAATTAGAGAAGAACAGGGAGGCTTTAGGAAGGGAAGAGGTTGTGTAGATCAGATATTCATTCTTAGATTTTTAGTGGAAAAGTTTCTAGAGAAGGAAAAGAAGTTGTATGCGGCTTTCATGGATTTGGAAAAAGCATATGACAGAGTGGATAGACAAGGATTGTGGAAAGTGTTAAGAATATATGGAGTAGATGAGAAGTTGTTGAATGCTGTGAAGAGTATGTACGATGGTGCTAAGGCTGCAGTGCATGTGGATGGTGAACTGAGTGAATTTTTCTCTTTGACGGTTGGGTTGAAACAGGGATGTGTCATGTCTCCATGGTTGTTTAATCTGTACATGGATGGGGTAATAAAAGAGGTACGAGGTAGGGTAGTGGATGTTGGAGTGGCCCTGGTGAGAGAGGGTAGTGTTTGGAAACTCCCTGTACCGTTGTTTGCAGATGATACTGTGTTGTTGAGTGAAGACGAAGGGGAGCTGCAAGGCTTGGTGGATGAGTTTGGGAGAGTGTGTAAGAAACGGAATCTAAAGGTGAATGTAGGGAAGAGTAAAGTGATGGTCTTTGAGAGAGGTGAAGTCAGTGAATGTACAGCGAGGTTGGATGGTGAGGAATTGGAAAATGTGAGTACGTTTAAGTACTTGGGTAGTGTGATGAGTAAGGATGGAGGTTTGGAGGGTGAAGTGCTTTAAAGGGTACATCAGGGAAGAAAGGTTGCTGGTTCCTTGAAAGTAGTGATAAGAAACAGGGAAGTGAGCATGGAAGTGAAAAAGTTACTATATGACAGTATTGTGATACCAACTCTAACGTATGGAAGTGAAGCTTGGACGTTGTTTGAAGGACACAAGTCAAGAGTGAGAGCAGTGGAAATGAGTTATTTAAGAGGAGCCTGTGGAGTCACATGGAGAGACAGGCTGATAAATGAGGATATAAAGGAGCGTTGTGGTGTGGATGTGGATGTGATAGGAAGCGTTAGGAGGAATACACTGAGGTGGTTTGGCCATGTGGAGACGATGGAGGGTGAAAGACTGACGGAGAGAGTGTATGTGAGTGAGGTGGAGGGAGGGAGAGGGAGGGGGAGGCCGAGGATGAGATGGAGGGATGGGGTGGAGAGGTATATAAGAGAGGGGGGTGTGAGTTGGGAGCAGATCAGTGAAATGGCGGCGGACAGGGCGAAGTGGAGGCGATTTGTTCGTGGCCACCCCGAACGAGATTGAGGAGTCTGGCAATAGATAGATAGACTAATTGCGCTATGAAGAGCTGAAGAGTCCAACCATTTCTTGTACTCAATGGTGTTCACAGTTTGACAACAATAAAGTGAAGGATACACATATTATATATGTTTTCATAATAAAGTCAGCCGTGTCTTTTCCAACAGCCAGGATCAAAACCACCAATATTGCTGTCTCTTCCTTTGTACTCTTTTGTATCCCAACCTTTCCCTTCACCGTCCTAATCTCCTTCCATTTTACTCCACCTTCCAACGTCCAACGGGCCCTCTAGACAAGATCTCCCTTATTTCCTATATTTTCATTTCTCCTTCCAGCTTGTTATCTTTTTTCTGTCTTTTAGGAGATTAATAATAGTGGGTGAGATGTAGGTGGGATTGACAAAACGTTAGTGGGAGATGTGTTAGAACAGGAGTAATTAACCCATTGAAGATGGGAGTTGTTGTGTGGATGTATGGGCATGTCGATGGCTTAAGTTATAGTTTCCTCTTACGAAAAAAGAACAACAGGAAAAACAAATTAAACATACATTTCTCTCACATAATTCTGGCGTTATTATGAGGCAAGTAATAAAGATAACACAATTGTTCAGATTATACTTCAATCTGTCCTAGTACGTGTAGCGGGCGTATTGTAGCCTAGGCTATGTAGTTTATGAAGGACCTGTAACTGAGGTAAGAGGATCTGTGAGTTTGAATATATACGTACTAACAACGAGTATCCTGGTGCGTGGCCCTGGACGAGCTGATCTCCGGCACCACCACATCCCAGAGTCCGCCACCACGGCGTGAGAGAACATCAGTCGACCCGTCCACATCACGCTTACACGCAGGTCCTCACGCAGCTGTAAAACAAACACACGATTTAGACAGTGCTCGACTCATTTCATTTGATAGAATCTCTTTTGGTTTCTTTTTCCATTTCCAGACGATTTTCTTAGGATTTCGAGAAAAATTTTAGTGCTGTTTGTGTCTGTTCCTATCAGGACCACTTAGCTGATCTAAATATTAATCCGCATTCCTTTTGAGTAAGACGCTATGAAGAAAGTAGACAACCTTGCTGGCGCTAGTTGTCCTTGGTTCATCTGTGGGTGATAGGGATATTTCTTCTCTGTTACTAGGTAATACTGTTAAATAATTGTTATATCCCTGTTACTAAGCAATATTGTTACATATATGAATGAAATAGGTAGGCTATGCAATTGTACGTTTTGAATGTCTTAAAGAATTTATAAGACTGATGTATTACAGGAACATTACCTTCGAATAATTTTGTTGCAAGCAGAGAGTTATCAACTGTCATGTTACCACAGACCTTGTCGAAGTGTCAAATCTTCGCTTAGTTTTACTGTGGGCTCGAACAAACTTTAATCTTAATTCTATTTTTTCTCTCTCAAGTCTAGAATTATACTATCCTGTGCTAGAACCTACCCTCCTTTCCATGACTATCACAGTCTATGGTCCGGTTAATTCTACAGTCATCTTTGATCTCTTTCCACTGATTCCCTTCCCTCTACCTCACAATGACTCTCTTTATACTGCACTTGTGTTCTCTGAATTCTTTCTTCTGTCTCATGACCATAATCGATTAATTTCTTACATTCGTGTTCGTCCGCTGTTCAAACCCTTCGTCTTTGTCCTAAGTTTTCCTTTAGTATCTTCCCCATCATAGCTGTTCCTTGTAAGACTACTGTAGTCCAGATATCTCACTTCCTTCATCCCCTTTTTTTGAGCCCTCATTATATACTGCGTATATATATATATATATATATATATATATATATATATATATATATATATATATATATATATATATATATATATATATTGTTACGAAACAGAGAAAGATAATATACACTTTAAGTGAGAATACGAAGAGTCACTACTGTCCCGTAAAGTTCCAGGTTCAAAACAAAAGAGTTAGGTAAAATTACAAGTTAAAGTTTAATGCTTAAATTAACAACAAAACATTCAGGACTCATAAGGATAATGTAATGGCAAAAACAGGTTAAATATATGGTTAACTGCAATAGCCTCTATTAACACGAAATTAGCAAGAGTAAATTTATCTAAGTCAGCCCTGATAAAATGAGATACCAGATAATACTCAGTGAATGCCAGATAAATAATTACAGATACAAACTATTATCAAAAATGACTGACATAAAGAACCCCACACGAATTACAAAAACTTCACTAGGCCTACAAATTAAACTTATGCTATACAGTACAAGAAAAAATGCAACAACAGTTATACTCAAATTACACACAGCTGCTAGATGGTTGGAGATTTCTTGAGCACTCACAATAATAATATCTGTACAGGGGAGGACAGAGATGTGAACAAAATGAGGAGCAGATCTAAGTGGCAATGATGCAGAGACTGAGCTCATTATATAGGGGCTGGCAGAGCTTCATACAACTTGTAAGAGGGACGCGCAAATGAAGCCATGCGGACAGAGAGCTGAAAATCCCGCAAAGTATAACAGAGAGAACGACTTACTCTACTATAACGGTAGAAGGGGGGACTGAGGCAGAACACGCTCGTGATCAAACATGCAGCAACTGTGCGTTAAAATTACACAAAGGATGATGAAATCATAGGCTATGTAACACCTCCCCACAAAGAAAAAAGAAATTTACAAAGGAAATTTCTTATTACTCTAAAACAATCTGTCTAAAGTCTAGATAAGCAATCTGCAATAACATTTTCTTTCCCCTTGACATGTTGTATGTCTAATGAATACTCCTGAAGAAGTAGACTCCATCTTGTCAATCTCTGATTTTTATCTTTAAACTTACTAAGGAATTTCAGTGGGTTATGATCGGTATAAATGACTATGGGGTCAAAACCAGAACACAAATAAAATGAAAAATGCTGTAAACCCAAAATCAAGGCCAAAAGCTCTTTCTCAATAGTTGAGTAGTTCTTTTGAGGTGGAGTGAACTTCTTACTGTAATAAGATACAGGATGTTCAATACCCTGATCATCCTCTTGCAGCAAAACAGCCCCAGCTCCTGTATCACTTGCATCAACAGCCATCTTAAAAGGCTTAGCAAAATTTGGAGTAGCGAGCACTGGCTGACTTAATAGAATAGCTTTAAGTTTGTTGAAAGAGGATTCACAGTTATCGGTCCAGACAAATTCAACTCCCTTTTTCAGTAGGTCTGTAAGTGGTGATACAAGAATAGAAAAGTTAAGAACAAATCTCCTGTAATAACCTATCATTCCCAAAAATCTTTGTAGCTCTTTCCTACTTTTAGGTCTGGGAAGATCACTTATAACCTGAACCTTAGCTCCTGGTGGTGCAACATGTCCATCACCAATTACATACCCAAGGTACTGAACTTTAGCTTGACCAAACTCACACTTTGATAAATTAGCTACAAGATTAGCATGAACTAAACGGTCAAGAAATTTACTGACATGGCATAGGTGATCTTTCCAGTTGTCACTGAAGATTAATACATCATCAATATAAACAACACACCCTGCCAAACCCTCTGTTACAACATTCATGAGCTTCTGAAATGTGGCTGGTGCATTCTTCATACCATACGGCATTACAGAACATGCAAAAGCCTTTCCTAGTGTTACAAAACATGAGATCTCCCTAGCACGTTCAGTCATAGGTACTTGCCAGTATCCCTTTAACAAATCAAACTTACTTATGTACCTAGCCTTTCCGATCTTGTCTATGCAATCTTCCACACGAGGGAGAGGGTAAGTGTCTGTTTTGGTTATCTGATTAACACGTCTGTAGTCGATGCAAAGCCTCTGTGACCCACCTGGCTTAGGGACTAGAGTGACAGGAGAACTCCACTCGCTCTGACAGGGCTCAATCATCTTGTGGTCCAACAGGTAGCCAAGCTCCTTCTGGATGAGAGGAACTTTCACTGGGTTCACACGGTAAGGAGGCAATTTAATTGGCTTTGCGTCTCCAACATCGACATCATGCATCAACACAGTGATTCTTCCTGGAGTGGCACGGAACACTTGCGGGTACTCCTGCAGTAATGCCGAAAACTCCTGCCTTTCCTTGGGTGGTAGATGAGAAAGCTTAGTCTGGAGATCATTCATGATATCAGGATTCTTCCCCAAACTATCACTCAGGCTCATACTGCATGGGAGAGCTTCACTTGCAGACTCGGGTGGAACAGCTACAGTGCAGACTGGATTATTTTCGTCCCGCCTGTGATATAACTTTAGCATGTTGATGTGACATAGTTGCTTGCTCTTTCTACGATCTGGTGTGGTGATGACATAGTTGACATCACTGAGTTTCTTCTCCACGAAATAAGGGCCACTAAACTTGGCTTGAAGAGGTTGCCCATGAACTGGTAGCAGAATCAAAACCTGATCTCCTGGCTGAAAGTGGCGTAACCTGGACTTCCTGTCATACCAAGTCTTCATCTTCTCCTGAGCAGCTCCTAAATTCTCTCTCGCCAGCTGTAAAGCAGTGGACAGCCGTTCTTTGAACTTCATCACATACTCCAGCAGGTTGACGTCATCTTCCTCCGACAGCCAGCATTCCTTGAGTAACTTAAGGGGTCCTCTTACTTCATGGCCAAACAGTAGTTCAAAAGGTGAGAAGCCCAGTGATTCATTTGGAGATTCTCTTGCAGCAAACACAACGAATGGAAGACCTTTATTCCAGTCTTTCTGATGTTCCAAACAGTATTTCTTGAGCATCGATTTGAGTGTTTGATGATATCTCTCCAACGCTCCTTGGGTCTGGGGATGGTAAGCTGAAGACGTGATCTGGGTGATGCCCAACTCTTTCAGAGACTGCTTGAAAACATTTGACATGAAATTACTTCCTCGGTCTGACTGTACCTCCTTGGGCAGACCAAACTTTGTGAAGAACCCTAGCATTTCCTTAACCACGTTCTTTGCTGAGATGTTTCTAAGTGGAATGGCTTCAGGATAACGAGTAGCCATATCAATCATGGTCAACACATAAGAAAATCCTGAAGAAGTCTTAGGAAGAGGGCCCACAATATCCACCAACACACGGGTGAAAGGCGCCTCAAAAGGAGGAATGGGAACTAGAGGTGCAACCTTTTCGGTCTGATTACACTTCCCCACAACTTGACAGGTGTGACAAGACTTACAATACCAGGAAACATCCCTGAAGATACCTGGCCAGTAGAAGTGTTTCAAAATGCATGCCACAGTCTTCCTCACTCCAAGGTGTCCTGCCAAACTGGAATCATGAGCCACTTGAATGATATCCTGCCTACAAACACGAGGGATGACAACTTGATGTACAACCTCCCATTCACAGTCGGCTGATGCTGTTGGGGGTCTCCACTTCCTCATAAGTACTCCTGACTTTACATAATAACAAGTAGAAGCACCAGCTGACTCTTCCTCACTGCAAGCAGAGTTAGCTAGACCTTTCAACTCAGGGTCAGCAACCTGCAACTCAACCAACTCTTGACGAGACAAATTATCAACACTACGGGGTACTGCCTCATCTGGTGAGTGGTCCAAATTAGCAAGAAAAGTGTCAGCTAGGATAACATCATCATCATCATTATCCTCTAAATCACCAGTAACTTTAGACTTAGCCCTAGTGACAGCACATGCAGGGAACACATCAGGGACACCACAATCCCGGGACGCAGCCACTGGCTCACCAGACAACTGAGGAGCTGGACACACTTGACCTCCACCAATATCATTTCCAAGTAAGAAAGTTACACCTGACATTGGGAGTGTCTCAACCAACCCAACCATAACAGAACCATTAACAAAACCAGACTCTAAATTCACTCTGCACAGAGGGACAGAGAAGTAATTATTCCCTACACCTTGTAAGATTACAGTTTCATCAGAGGAATTAAAATTAGAGCCTAGAACACTGGTCAGCATAAGGGATTGGCAAGCACCTGTATCACGATATATTTTAACTGATTTCCTGTCATTACTGTCCAGAGGACTGACAAAACCATCAGACAGGAAATTAGCACATGAACTCTTGAGAGTGTCACCCACGTTACTGCTCAAAAGAGGAGCTCCATCATGAGAATTTAAGTTACCCCTCAAAGCAGGTTCAGTTAACTCAGTTAAAGAATTCTGGGAACTCTCAAGAGTGGACACTAGACCAATTGACTGAATATTTAAAGACTCCTTTTTGTTCACATCACGCTGTCTCCTGAAACATCTCTCCATAGTATGACCAAGCTTACTACAATAAGTACATTTACTTTTCTGAAATCTAGAGGTGAAGCTGGTATTTACTTCCTGAGAAACATC
Organism: Coenobita brevimanus; assembly: GCF_032717465.1. Lineage (NCBI taxonomy): Eukaryota > Metazoa > Arthropoda > Malacostraca > Decapoda > Coenobitidae > Coenobita > Coenobita brevimanus. The sequence goes on along the minus strand of NC_136982.1, from coordinate 8,944,640 downwards.
ATCCTTATTCTCTTTCCTGTTACCTGTACTCTGAGTAGAGGCAACGTACTTACTCTCAGCTTTCCCTTTTTCTCTAGAATATCTCTTGTGAGTGAGAACATACTCATCAGCTAAAACTGCAGCATCAGACAAATTATCTATTCTTTTCTCATCAAGATATAGCCTTACATCTCTACTAATACACCTTTTGAAATCCTCCAGCAAAATCATCTGCTTAAATTTACCAAAATCAGAATCCACATTCTTAGAATTTAACCACTGCTCTAACAGATCTTCTTTGATTTTTGCATACTCAACATGGGATTGCTTATCTTGCTTATAAGTTGTCCTAAATTTTACTCTATAAGCTTCAGGAACAAGCTCATAGGCCTTAAGAATCAAGCTCTTAACTACATCATAATTATCAGACTGATCCTGAGGCAAAGATGCATAAGTTACTTGAGCTTTACCGGTGAGAACAGTTTGAAGGAGTACTGGCCAATACTCCTTAGGCCAATTAAAACCTGAAGCTACCCTCTCAAACAACTGAAAATACTTTGTTAAATCAGATTCATTAAAAGGAGGGACAAGTTTAACATTTTTAGCCACATCAAAATCATCAGAGCTAGATGATCCAGTTCCACCTTGTTTCATGCGATACTCATGGTCTGCCTGAATCCTAGCAATTTCAACTTGTGCCTCAGCCTCCTTAGCTTTTGCCTGAAATTCAGCCTCCTTAGCCTGTGCTTGAAATTCAGCTTCCTTCACACGAGACTCCGCCTCCTTAGCCTTAGCCTCCTGCAGGGCTAGCTGTAACTTAGCTAATTCAATCTGCGTTTGCTCATTTGGAGGAGTTACATTAAACAAGCTTTTATTAATCATGCCAACAATTTGATCTTTAGAATGATGAGAGTGAACTGCAATTCCCAATTGTTGAGCAACAAGCTTAAGTTCATTCTTTGTTCTGTTTTCTATATCACACACTGTTTGCACATTTGACAAAAAATCTTTGGCTTCATCAAGTGTAGAAATAGTAGCCATCATGAATATATCACAGTCACAAAATATCAAACAATATCCTTATGATAATATCCTGAATATCCTGATATGAGGTCGCCAAATTTATGTTACGAAACAGAGAAAGATAATGTACACTTTAAGTGAGAATACGAAGAGTCACTACTGTCCCGTAAAGTTCCAGGTTCAAAACAAAAGAGTTAGGTAAAATTACAAGTTAAAGTTTAATGCTTAAATTAACAACAAAACATTCAGGACTCATAAGGATAATGTAATGGCAAAAACAGGTTAAATATATGGTTAACTGCAATAGCCTCTATTAACACGAAATTAGCAAGAGTAAATTTATCTAAGTCAGCCCTGATAAAATGAGATACCAGATAATACTCAGTGAATGCCAGATAAATAATTACAGATACAAACTATTATCAAAAATGACTGACATAAAGAACCCCACACGAATTACAAAAACTTCACTAGGCCTACAAATTAAACTTATGCTATACAGTACAAGAAAAAATGCAACAACAGTTATACTCAAATTACACACAGCTGCTAGATGGTTGGAGATTTCTTGAGCACTCACAATAATAATATCTGTACAGGGGAGGACAGAGATGTGAACAAAATGAGGAGCAGATCTAAGTGGCAATGATGCAGAGACTGAGCTCATTATATAGGGGCTGGCAGAGCTTGATACAACTTGTAAGAGGGACACGCAAATGAAGCCATGCGGACAGAGAGCTGAAAATCCCGCAAAGTATAACAGAGAGAACGACTTACTCTACTATAACGGTAGAAGGGGGGGACTGAGGCAGAACACGCTCGTGATCAAACATGCAGCAACTGTGCGTTAAAATTACACAAAGGATGATGAAATCATAGGCTATGTAACAATATATATATATATATATATATATATATATATATATATATATATATATATCAGCAGCCATTTGAGTGTCCACTGCAGAACCGGCCATTCCCTACCGAAGCAGGGACGATATAGCCAATGTGTCTCTACCTAGTTGCTCGGCCACTAGGTAGAGACTATGTAGGTAGAGACTGTATATAGGGTGAGAAGTGCTTGTAAGTGTAATTGTAGTGGCTTTGGATGTGTGTGTACTCTGTGAACCAAGTGTAATCGGCCCGCCTTAAGCCGACTGGGTGCAAGCATACTAGTATGCTACATTGTTCAACCACAGCACCCATTATGTCCGCCAAAGTAGTAGGTGGCTTGGAGAACGCTTCCCAAAGTTTTCACAACTCTGGCTGGAGGCGAACTCGCGTCCATCAGCGTGCAAGATGCACACTCTACCTATGTACCACAGAGACTCCATATATATATGCTTACATTCTCTTGGTGTCCAGTCAGTCAGCCTCTTGCTCCATCGGTTATCCCTTATTCTTGCTATATGGCCTGCCCACTTCCATTTCTGTTCTTATATATATATATAAAGTGGGCTCGCACAGTGCGCGTCACTGCAGTGCGCGATTCGCCTTGTGCACGAGTGACCAAAAATCATAACCAAAAACCCTTTAATGCGCGAGTTTACCGCACAGAACGTGAGGCAGAGGCAAGGAGTGGCTCAAAAATGCTATTTTCTACTAGTGCACGACCACCCCTCACAGAGCGCGTCACATGTTGTCATGTTGATGCGCCAGACAGAGTCAAGTTGAGCAGCCTAGCGTGATGGAAGGCAGGACTGAGCTGTGTATGTCAAACATTAGCAAGATCTTTGCTGCCGTAGATAAGCTCAAGGAAGAGGTGAAGGAACAGGAAGTGAGCAACCTAAGAACGGAGGAACTTCTGGTTGATATCGACAAACTCTTCCGTTTCTACACAGACAGGGACAGGGAAGAAATAAACAGGAGAAGACAGACGCTCATAACAGGCTACACACAGTGGGCTCAAGTTGGTGAAATAGCGGAACCATCGACATCGTCTGCTCCTGTTCCTGTTGAGGATGAAGAGGATGCAATGTCAGAAGTGTCAGAATTGGACTTTGAAGGGTTTATGGCCGACGTGAGTGACTTTGATGCTCCTGGGGAAGGTGATCAAGAGGAGTCTGCGGAGGGAAGTGTTGGTGCAGTGGGGAGTGCGGCGCTGTAAGTGTTGCTGCGCCTCAGAACCCCTGTTGTTTAAGGTCATCAGGCCTGTTGTCTACTGTTGTTAAGGTGACTACCCATACTTTTGTTATTGTAGCTATAGCTTTAGTACAATGTCTGAAACATATAACCTTTATTATGTCTCTAAGGGCCAAAAAATGTCCAGGTATGAGGGGGTACTGCCCATATGTAATAATTCCCATAAGATTATGTATTCCTAGTACGCGAATTCCCTGTGTGCGAGCTCGTGTACCACCCAATCTCTCACGCACTGTGCGAGCCCACTGTATGTATATATATATATATATATATATATATGGAGCCTCTGTGGTACAGTGGTAGAGTGTGCCTTTTGCACACTGGTGAGCACGGGTTCGCCTCCTGCCAAAGTTGAAAAAACTTTGGGAAGTTTTCACCAAGCCACTTGCTCCTTTGGCGGACACGAGAGGTGCTGTGGTTGAACCAGTGTCGCATGCTATATTCACAGCACATGACTCTGACGCTGTCACTATCGTACCCTGGCAACTTACCATTCAAAAGTGCGTCCGATTTCGTATCATATTATACTGTACACGAATCGTATTATTATGCACGAATATATTATACACGAATATTATTATACATGAACATATTATACACGAATTACACACGTCTCATATTATACACGAAATCAGATGCACTTTTGAATGGTAGGTTGCCAGGGAAAGATAATAACAACCTCAAAGTCGTGCACCCGAACTATAGTATGATTGCACCCAATCGGCTTAACCCCTACACGCCTGGGGTTTTCTGATGATACACGCTCCTCCCTACGGGGGTTATCTGTAATGGAAAAAAATACCCTTACTTTAAACCCTAATATCTGCCAAACCATAACAGCTAGAGAAAAAATAAAGATACACAAGAATCACCAAATCTTCCTCTTTCAAATGAAAGTATCCCCACGTCTCTAGGTGGTCCTGTCGATGAGTAAGGATAAGTTAAAGTTCAAAGGGTAGTGGGAAGACTCCTGCGGCTATACAAGTCAACCGGCGTTGCTCTGCACCCAAAATCATGACTGCTATACATGTCAGCTGGAGGTTAGGGGTTAAGGCGGGCCGATTACACTTGGTTCACAGACTACACACACATCCAAAGCCACTACAACACTACAATCACATTCACAAGCACCTCTCACCCTACATACAGTCTCTACCAGACAGCCTAAGCCACTGGGTAGAGATACATTGGCTGTATCGTCCCTGCTTCGGTTTGGATAGGCCAGTCTTGCAGTGGACCTCAACGGCTGATGATATATATATATATATATATATTATATTATATATAGATAGATAGATAGATAGACAGATAGATAGATACATAGATAGATAGATAGATAGATAGATATACACTCTTACTGCATTCACTGTAGTAGGATTTTTTCTGTATTCATAGTGACTGATTGTTCATTGCTGTGTTAAACGTATGAATAAAAGACTCCATAAGAATCAAAGTGAGAGAGACGAGAAGAAATTGCAACCTGACCCTGAAGCTGAACAAATCTGAGTGGGTATTTTAAACCTCAGGTGAGCGATTTCTCTATGAATTTTCGATGTTTCTCACCAAAAGTGGATGTTTGAGCCAAAAAAAAAAAAAAGGTCCAAAAATGTCGGAACTGGGGCGTACCACTGCCCAGAAAACGTCGGGATAGGGGGGGTTAAGATGCCCCTCCCTGGCACGGCTACTGGCCATCGCTGAGGCCCTTGGGCAATGGGAGGAGGGCGGCTACAGGCTGTCCCTTTTCCATCGGTGTGGCAACCAACCATCACCGGGGCCCGACTTCCAGGGTCTTCCTCACATTGTGGAGACACAGGAGGCTAGGGGCTTTTAAGATGCCCCTCCCTGGCGCAGCTAACAGCCATTGCCAAGGTCCCTTGGGCAACAGGAGGAGGGTGGCTACAGGCCGTCCCTTTCCCATTGGTGTGGCAACAGGTGGGCACTGGGGCCCGACTCCCTGACGGGACCACAGACGAAGTGTGACTGCCAGCCATCACCTGCCTGCAGGCGCGGCTACCAGCCGTTGCCGAAGTCCCGATTGAGGGGCAATGTGAAGACGAAGGGCAGCTACAGACCATCCCTTGTCTACTGGTGTGGCTACTGGCCATCACTGGTGTTGTGCCACTCGAGGCAACTGCAGAAGGAGAGAGGGCATACTGTTCTCTCCCTGCGTGCGGCAACCGGCCGACACGGGTCCTGCAGAGGGAGGGGGTAGCATTATGAGCAGCTGCTGGCCATCTCTTAAGGGTGCGGCTACTGGCCATCACTGTTGCACGGCTGCAGGCTGTTGCTTTTAATGTGCAGCTACTGGCCGTCACTGTTGCACAGATACTGCCCATTGCAGGGGCAAGGCTGCAGGCCATTGCTTTTGATGTGCAGCTACCAGCCGTCACTGGGGTGCTGCCTGGAGCTATGTTTCTAGTTCCACCTCGATCCTGATGAAGGCTGGGTCGGTGGAAGGGTAATGCACCCAGACTGAGACGTTTATGCCAGGTGCATTCCATAGAATAGAGGTACGTGGCTGTACGGGATATATGTCCATTTCGCACAGACGTTGCAGCGCCCTACTTACCCCTCCGTTGTCGCCTCCTGGGGGTGTTGTGATGCCCTCAATTGTTACTCTTTCACGACCGTCGTGGTGGGAAAAGTCACGTCCCCATGAGTGGAGGTAATAGGTCTTGGTGGTGCTAGTGTTGTGGGCTGGAGTCATATGTTGGAGGAGGGTGGTCCTTTGTATAGTTGCCCGGTTTTCATCATGATGAGGGGTGCAGGTAAGGTGGAGGGTGAAGCGTTGGGAGGCTGTGTGGAGGAGTTGGAGGAGGTGATGGGGCCCACGGATGTAGTGCTTCCTGCCAAAGGTCGGTGCCCAGGTAGCCCACCATATCCTCCTGGCTGTAGGAGGTCACTTTCCTAAGGGTCTCAGCTGAATGCTGGTGACCGTGGAAGGGGTGGTGTGTATCTGACGGGAGGGTGTGCGAGGCGGCCAGAGCGAGTGATGGTGGTTTTCAAGGTGGGCGTGGGTGGTGAGGTGGTAGTGCAGCCTCATGGTGCTGTGGCCATGTGGGGCATTGAGATGGGGTGGGTGGTGCTGGGTGGTGGTGTTTGAGATGCAGGCCTAAACATGGGGTGATGACAGGGGGAGTTGACGTTGGGTGGAGGTGGCAAGGGGTGGTGTGCGGGGGTGTGAGGGTGCTCTGGTGCTGGATGTGGGTGGTGGAGGTGAGGTGGTGTGAGCTGTGTGAGGTGAAGGAGCTTGGGGTGAGGTGGTAGGGGGCTGGCTGGGGGGACGAATTTGCAGCGTTGGTGAGGCGACGGGTGTGGTGGCATGAGGTGAGGAGGTGGGGGGCTGGCTGGGGGAATGCATCTGTGGTGGTGGTGAGGCGGCGGGTGTGGTGGCATGAGGTGTGGGTGGTGAGGGGGGAGTGGGGGCATGTGGGTGTGTGTTGGTTGTGGGTGGTCTTGGTGTGCTTGGGCAGCGTGGTGGTGGCAGGGTGGCAGGTGAGGTGGTGTGAGGTGCGGGGGTCGAGAGAAGCTGTGGTGAGGGAACGGGGGGTTGGCTGAGGGAAGGGAGTTGCGGTGGAAGCGAGGCAGGAGGTGAAGTGGCGTGAGGTTTGGACGTGAAGGAGCCGGTGGTGAGAGGGATTTGCAGCCTTGTCGTGTCATTCAGGTGTTTCGTGATGGGGTGGCGTAGGTGGTGGCAGGGGGCTGTGCTCGTGGCATGGGGTGGGCGATGGGCGTGGGGTGAGGGGACAGTGCTGGTATGGGGGTGGTGGCGGGTGGTGTTCAGTGCTGGAAACGTGGTGGAGTGGCTGGGGGTGGATTTGGGGCCCCCAGGTCAGGTGGTTGTATTGGCAGCAGTGGTGGGGTGGCGGAAGCTGAGGTGCGGGGTGTGGCAGGTGGTGTGTGGCATCGGAGATGTGATGTGGTGGCCGTGGTTGGGTGGAGAATCTCTTGGTTGTGTAGCTGGGCCTACGATGGTGACGTGGTGGCGGGGATGTGTTGGGGGTCCGTGGGGATAGTGAGGTTGAGAGTGTGGTAGGGGAGGTGACCGAGGAAGAGGAGGTGGGTGAGGGTGAGGAAGAGGGTGTGATAGAGCAAGCGTATGAGTTAGTCGTGTTGGCAGGAAAGGTGAGTGGTGGTGCAGTGTGCTGGGTGGGAGTGTGGGTGTGGAGTGGCTGGGAGGCAGTGTGTGAGGTGGGTGGTGAGAGGTGATAGGTGGAAGACAGTAGACAGAAGGAGATGGTTTTAGGAAGTACGTTAGGGGAGGATAAGATATGGGTTCTGGGGGGCCTGTTAAGGGGGAGGCAGGCTTTGTGTTGAGGGAGAACAGAACGGGAGAAGGCGATGGTAGCGGAGAAAGTGGTGTGCGGGGGAGAGGGAAGGTTAGGAATAGGGGAGGTGGGAAGGTTAGGAATAGGTGAAGTGGGCAGGTTAGGAATAGGGGAGGTGGGAAGGTTAGGAATAGGTGAAGTGGGCAGGTTAGGAATAGGGGAGGTGGGAAGGTTAGGAATAGGTGAAGTGGGCAGGTTAGGAATAGGGGAGGTGGGAAGGTTAGGAATAGGGGAGGGTAAAACAGAAGATATAGCAGGAGGAGAGATAAATGAAACATTATGTTTCCCACTGTCGTAGACTGGGGTGCGATGTTATTGTGAGGTGGCCCCCGCCAATATGGGGAGGACAGGGGCCGGTGTGGGGCATCTTCTGCGTCGAGCTCTATTTCCCTCAGGCTCGGAGCCATTGGCGTATGAGGCATCGTCCTTGGCACCTTCGTCGGGTAGTGAGTAGGCTTGTAGTGCCCTTGGGTTGTTGTTCTGCGCTGGGCAGCTTTTAGCTGCTCACAGATGTTGTGGATAGGGCATCCGTGGTTGCAGGCAGAAAATTCCCACAGGTTGATGGCGATGATATTAGTGGGGAATTTATTAATTGCCCGATGTGTTGAGGGGTGGGGTGGGTGGCTAGAAGGCGTCTGATTAGTAGGATATCTTTATCCAGGTCTCCCGTTGGGTCATGTATTATAAAATGTTCTTTGATGAAGCTGGAGAGGATCCTGAGGAGTATGTTAAACATAAGCTGTTCGCGGGTTTCTGTGTCTGCTTCCAGGTACATGGCGGTGACGAGCCTCCTAGCCTGGATAAGAATGTCATCCAGGCTTCCGTCGTTCATTAGGCCGCCCAGTTGGGACAACGCCACCACTCTTCCTGGAGACGGTGTGGTTGCTTCCACAACTATGTTGGTGAAATTCGCTCATGTTAGTTTGGGGATGACTTTAGGCATGATACTGGCACCTGCTTTACCCAGAAGTGGTAGGGTGACTATGATCTTCTGTCTGTCACCTTCAAAGCCAATATCTAACAGTGGCTTGACTATGGACAGGTATGTGTGAATATCGTACTGCTCCTGATCAAATTTGGGCAATTGTACATGCAGTTTGGTTGCCATTTTGACAACTTCCCTGTTTGCTTCTCTCTGTGTTTGCCTGGATCAAGAACCACCAATGTCCACCAGTGTTATTCTAGGTGTTTTTAGGTCAGCTTCCCGTCCTAATAACATCTAAGGTACAGCTGGGTTCCGTTTCTAGACCGGAGTTTAGACACAGTGTGAGAGGAACAGGACATAAAAACACAGGGCAACAACCTTACACATATATTACCAATTTCTGGATGCAGGAAGCTAGACAATTCACAAGACTCTGTCCAAAGGCAAGAACTGGAATTGACAGGTGTATATTAGTCATAGGTATCACGCAGTATACCGACAGTCTTGGAAACAGATGGACAGACACTGCACTTAAGGTAAGATGGGACTATACTTTGTTCTAGGGCTGCTTGTTCTTTACATTAATTCTGTATCTTTTTTTTTTTTTTTTATGTGTCCGACTCTGGGCATAGGCTTCACAGCCTGCTATCAAGGGCCAGCAGTCCTCCTACATACCATACACCTCTACATGTCACCACTTCGGCACTAACACCCACCGTCCATATTGAATACATGCTAGGGTTGTCTCATACAGGACTGGTGTATTGGTATTAGCAGGGGTATTTTTACGACATGTCGGCGAGTCTTCTGGTAGATCAGTAAAGCCTGATTTAATGAAATTCAAATCCTTAAACTGTTCCCTGCCCCGGCCGGGATTTGAACCTGGGTCCGTTAGAACTGCAGGCCACCTCTCTACCGATTGAGCTACGCCTCCCACGTTATACACCAGTCATGTCTCTTATCACTTTCACTAGAGTTTGGCTGCTCAGACACTGTCACTGAATTCTCCACTCATGCAGTCACTTTCACCTTCTCTTCATGGGCAGAGAAATCACAGTCACTATGGGAATATGGGGCAGGGGAGCGAGCCAACCAAGGAGAGGGTGGCGGCCCAGAGTCAGCTGCATCCCCTCCAGTGTCCTCTCATCAAGGGGCGACGGGACTATTCGTGGGGGCATCGTCCTCCAGAGTGGGCTGAGGTCTGGCGTAGTGAAGGGCCCCGCACTGGAGGGGCTTGGTACAGGGGTCTGGCCCTCGGGACTGGGGCCAAAGATTCTCTGAAGGCGCTCCTGTAGGCGCCTGGTGCGGGAAGGGCATTGCTTCTCCTCCGGATTGGAGAGGCCACACCCTAGAGTGCTAGGGGTGGCATGGAGAGCCCGTCTACTGTGGTCTCACTCACACTGCTTCGCCGTCAGGGTAGGGCTGTGGCATGGCGAGCAGTAGGAGTCCGACAGGCATTGACCCCCCTCTGGCACCGGCTGGAGGGAGTGTAGCCCCAGGGTCAAGACGGATCCTCTCCACCAGTCCTTGATGGAAAGGTTCTCCTCCTAGAGACTGCCTTAGTCGGGGGAGCCAAGGGTGGGACTTCCTCTGCCACCAGAGGGGCGGCTCGAACAGGGGTCTCCCTCAGGTAGTGAAGTCAATGGGGGTGAGGGACTTTTAAGACACCCCTCCCTGGCGCAGCTACCGGCCGTCGCTGAGGTCCTAGCGCAACTGGAGGAAGGCTGCTACAAGCCGTTCCTTTCCCATCGGTGCACCAACCGGCCATCACCGGGGCCCGACTTCAAGGGTGTCCCTCAAGTTGTGGAGTCACAGAGGGCAAGGGGCTTTTGAGGCGCCCCTCCCTGGGTAGGCTACCAGCTGTCACCGAAGTCCCTTGGGCAATGGGAGGCGGGCGGCTACAGGCTGTCCCTTTCCTATTGGTGTGGCAACTGGTCGTCACCAGGGCCCAACTCAGTTATGGGACCACAGGCGAAGTACAGCTCCCGGTCGTCACCTGCCTGTGGGCATGGCTGCCGGCCGTTGCTGAAGTCCCATATGAGGGGCGACATGTAGGCGAAGGGCAGCTACAGGCTGTTCCTTGTATACTGGTGTGGCTGCCGGCCGTCACTGGTGTCGTGCCCCTCGAGGCAACTGCAGAAGGAGAAGGAGTATCGTTCTCTCCCCACGTGCGGCAACCGGCCATCACGGGTTCTGCAGGGGGGGTGGGCAGCATTATGAGCGGCTGATGGCCGTCTCTTAAGGGTGAGGCTACCGGCCGTCACTGTTGCATGGCTGCAGGCCATTGGTTTTAATGTGCAGCAACCAGCCATCACTGTTGCATGGATACTGGCCGTTGCAGGGGCATGGTTACAAACCGTTGCTTTTGATGTGCGGCTACCGGCCGTCACTAGGGTGCTGTCTGGAGCTATGTTTCTAGATCCACCATGATCCTGATGCAGGCTGGGTTGGTGGAAAGGTAATGCACCCAGACTGAGATGTTCGCGCCAGGTGCATTCCATAGAATAGGGTCGCACGGCTGTAAGCGATATATGTCCATATTGCACGGACGCTGCACGCGCCCTACTTACCCCTCCGTTGTTGCCTCCTGGGGGTGTCATGATGCCCTCAGCTGTTACTGTTTCATATATATATATATATATATATATATATATATATATATATATATGTGTGTGTGTGTGTGTGTGTGTGTATGTGTATAGATCACGTGCGACATGATAACTTTAAATTTTCAGGAATTGCAACAAGTAAAAATATCTGTCTGTGCATTTGTTTGTTTCCTTCATAAGAACGGTAATAGATATTGACCTAATTCTTATTGCATTAGGTCGTGATAAGACCAGGGAGTGTCTGAAAACTTAAAATAAAATAATGACGACCACCCACAACGATACAAAGCAAAATTGTCGGAAATTGTGACACACTAAAATTTACAGAAAAAAATCAACTATTAAATCAGAAGTGGTCACTGTTGGCTCAACGGTATGGAAACAAAGCTAATAATATTTGCAAACATTTTCAGATGGAAAAGTTTTGCAAATTTTTGTGGACAAGGACTATTTTATAATAAAATCAAGCTGTGTTTGTATGTGGCAGTCTGTGAGTTTGTTTGTTTCTTTCACGAGAACGATAATAGATATGGACCTAATTATCTCTGCAAAGTAGGTTATGTTTTCACTCCTGTCCGTTTGTTTGTTTGTTGGTTTGTTGGTTTGTGAGCAAGATTACACAAAAACTACTGGACGGATTTCCACGTAACTTGGTAGAAAAATGGGCCTTGGCCCAGAATAGATTCCATTAAAAATTTGGTGTAGATCCAGATAAAGGTGTGGATCTAGGAATTTTTTTTACTTTCCTTAACATTGCAAGACAGGGCATTTTTCTACATTTTTGTAAATTTTTCAGTGAATACTGGATGGATGTTGATGGCGGACATATGTGCTCTCTGCATGCCATTCTAGTTCTTTATCCATTAGGTCAGTGTAAGTGCAGCGAGTATCAGAAAAATACCAAATTAAAATTTTTGTGATCGCCCACGATGCATCAGTGGGAAATTTTCAGAAATTGTGATACGTGAAAATGTCTGTCTGTGTGTTTGTTCGTTTCTTTCACGGGAACGGCGATAGATATTGACCTCATTCCTTGTGCATTCGGGCAGGATAAATCCAAGGAGTGTCTGTAAAATATCAAAGAGTAAATTGGCAATTGCATGCAATGCGAGAGAGCATAATTGTTGGAAGCAGCAACACTCAAAAATATGTAAAAATAATTTTTCTTCACTTTTTGGTAAGAATTGGTCATTGTGGGCTTAGTAATGATATGAAGGCAAGGTGTCTGCAAACACTTTGTGATGGGTAGGCTATTACATAGTCCGGCAAATTTTTGCATGTTGAATGTTTGGCTATCTCCCTGTGAACCTTCACCTTCAACGGTTTACTCTCATTATCTAAGGGTTTCATTTTTGCTATACATTATCCGTTTCACCAACTTTGGTTCAAATCAGATCAAAACCGTCTGAGTTGACTAGGATCAGTGGCTTTGATGTTTGAGCTTATCTCACCTTCATTTCACTGATCTAAAACTTCAATCACTCTATTATTGTTTTAACCTAAGGCCTTCCAAAAAACTGAGTCTAAATTGGACAAAACTATTTAAATTAACCTTGTAATGTGACCTTGACCTTTGGTCTATTGTTCTAAATAAGAGAAAGTTAACCTTTAGGGTGGTCCTCAACTCATACGTTAAAGTTAATCCAAATCCGATCAAAACTCTTTTACCTATTTAGTTTATGCAGAGGCACAAGGACTGAAGATTGATCTAGGAATGTGGCCTAAACCTTTCATTGTCCACAATACTGAATATCTCTGTTCTTGCCTGACCCTTAGGGCTTCCACTAAGAAACCTTCAAATCAGACCAAAACTGTCTGACATGACGTTGCCTTGTGACACTGGCCTTTCAACTCTCCCCTTGACATTGAATTTGACTGAATGTGCTCAAATTCGAATCATTGTATTCTTTCCATAACGTTTAAGTATTGTTCACAAATTTTGGTCTAGATTGGATAAAACCTCATTATGCTGATCATGTCCTGCGATTTTGACATTTGAAGCTGTGCTCTAATAAATGGATCTACTCCTTGTCTGCCTCTCAACCATCTCACCACGTTTGGTTAAAATTAGATAAGAACTGTTTAAGTTATTTGGTTAATAATCACAACACGGCTTCAGATTTGAACTTCCCTTTTCTCAGAATTAAGTCTTTTCATTTTTGCGCTACCCTCAGCCATTTATCCAAGTTTGGTCAAAATAGGATATCAACTTTTAAACCTAGTTTTGCAGGGTCATTTTTTGACTTGGCAGCATGTTTTGACCACTGACCTATTGCTCAAAAAACAATACCGGTAGGTTTCCTCATGACCTGTCCCTCAATGTGCGCACGCACACACACACACACACACACACACACACACACACACACACACACACACACACACACACACACACACACAAGGCAAGAAAAAGATATTGACATTTTAATATATCACCCTCCATTCGGCAAAAGCGACCATACAGTTCTAAACTGCAACTTCAGGATTGCATATGACATAGTTAACATCAATGAAAGTTACAGAGCCTAAACTATAAAAAGGGAAACTATCATGACCTAAACAAGTACTTCTTAGACACTGATTGGGAAAAGGAGCTAAGAGGACAAGATTTAAATCCCATACATAAAAAAATCTATGAACTTTATGAAATAGGAGTCCAGAAGTACATTCCACAGCACAAAGAAGCAGAAAAGAAAATAAAGAAATGGTTCAACAGACTGTAAAAAATCAAAAGAAAAAAGAGATTTGTTGTGGAATAGATTCAGAAGACACAATAGTGAAAGGGCGTATAACAACTATAAACAGGCAAGAAACGATTATACAAGAATAAGGAGGGAAGCCCAAAAACAGTTTGAGGAGGATATCATAAATAGAAGTAGTGATCAAACGAAGGTATTTTACCGCTACATCAGAAGCAAAACCAAAGTAAAAGATAAAATACAATCCATTACGGACGAGGGAATCACCTATACACAAGAGAAGGATATTTGTGAAGCACTAAACAAGAATTTCCAATCAATTTCTACAGAGGAAATAAAATTTGAGAGGGATTATGTGGAACATGCAAGCCCACACATACTACCAGATATACAAATATCAGAAAAAAGAAATACAGGAGGAGTTAAGTAAATTAGACAAAGGAAAAGCAAATGGTCCTGATGAAATTTCATGTTGGGTGCCACATGAATGTGCAAAGGAGTTAAGTAAACCTTTATCTTCAATTTTCAAGAAATCCTTGAGACAAGGTAAACTACCTGATGTTTGGAAGAAAGCAAACATTGTTCCGTTATTCAAGAGAGGGAATAGACAAAATCCACTCAACTACCGACCACTATCACTAATCAGTGTTGTAAGCAAGGTATTAGAAAAGTTTATAAGAAAAGCTTGGGTAAATCATCTAGAAGAGCACAGTATGATAACAGAAAGAGAGTTTGGTTTCAGAAAAGGAAAATCATGTGTTACTAATCAGTTGAGCTACTATGACAGAGTAACAGACACATTACAGAAAAGAGAAGGATGGGTAGACAGTATCTATTTAGAGTTCAAGAAAGCATTTGACAAAGTACCAAACCAAAGACTTTTATGGAAACTGTACCATCAAGGAGGAATCCGAGGCAAACTGTATTGCTGGATGAAAGATTTTCTCATAAAAAGAGAAATGAGAACAGTACTAAGGGGAAGTTACTCATCATGGAGAGAAGTGACTAGCAGAATTCCACAGGGCTCAGTGCTGGCACCAATCATGTTTTTAGTGTACGTAAATGATATAGACAGTAACACTGGAAATGAAAGCTGTCTAAATATGTTTGCAAATGATGCAAAAATACAAAAGAGAATTACTATCACAGACTCTTGTAAAGAGCTACAAGAAGAATTAAATAAACTTAACGAATGGAGTAATAAATGGCAAATGGAATTCAATGTGGACAAGTGTCATGTAATCAAGTTTGGTAAAAGTGGAAAAAGACCTGAGTGGGATTATAAGTTAGGAAATAAAACCCTACACACATCAGAAAGAGAGAAGGACCTAGGTGTGATTATCAATAACAGACTATCTCTGGCTGACCACACGAGTGAGAGTGTACGGAACATGTATACACTGCTTGCAAATATGAGAATAGCGTTCATATACATAAATGAAGACATGCTAAGAAGGATAACAAAATCATTCATTAGACCAACCCTGGAATATGCATCAGTAGTCCGGAGTCCTCATCTCAAATAGCACATTGACAAGATTGAAAAAGTTCAAAGGGCTGCTACAAGATGGATACCAAGCTTAAGGGACCTAAGCTACGAAGAAAGACTAAATAAACTGAATCTACCAACACTACAGGAGAGAAGGAAAAGAGGTGACATGATAATGCTATATAAGTGCATATCAGGGAAGGAGAAAATAGACATAAATGATTACTTAACATATGGAGAAGCATCAGCAAGAGGACACTGCATAAAACTGCATAAGAAGAGAGGTGATAAAGACGTAAGGAAATTCATTCCCAAACAGAGCAATTGATCAATGGAATGCACTACCGACTGAAATAGTGTGTGCCAAAACAATTCACAAATTTAAGGATATGTACGATAAATATGGTTTAAGACACGGGACAGTACGAGCTTGACTCATTCCTGTAAAGATACAATTAGGTAAGAACAATTAGGTAAGGTAAGAACACACACACACACACACACACACACACACACACACACACACAGACGCACACACACAGCTCAAAGTATAACATCCCCTTTCGCATCGCGAGTCGTGGTATTAGTAAAACAACACATTATTAACAAATCACAAACATCACATAAAAGTTACTAATAAAGGAAATATATTAAAAAGAAAAAAATAGCCCCCCAAATTTATACTCTATTCCATTTTTTCCCGGTGGTTTTCCTGCAGCTGGATCCAAGTGTCCGCCAGTAACATATGATCGGCCAGACACAAACAGTAGCATATCGTGAAGTAGATAACACGGGTATGAAAGGGATGTGTATATTCTCAGGACTTTGTATATTTATAACTAATGATTTATTTAATACCGACATACTACTGTACCATATGCAGAATATGTGTATGTCAGAGAATGATGGTCTGAGTTATCCCTTCCTCAAGCCGGCCATGTACGTGTAGAATTAACTATATTTAATAATATAACCTGCCCTAACGCCGTCTTGTACTGCCGCACTTCACCCCGCACAATGTCATCACTAGGTACCATATAAGTGTGTGTATAGGAGAGGGACAGCCATAATTAACATTTCTTCATGCTGGCCTGATCAGAAGTGAACTTAATCGTCGAGGTACCATCACACCTTCTTCCGCACACAGTCAATCATGTGGGAGAATGAGAGCAAGATCTGACTCGCCCACTCTAACGCCGTTGTGGTATATATAGTCAGCCAAAAAAGTCGTGTCTTCTTTCCGAACCCCGCAAATATTCGAACAGATAAGTCCAAGTAGAATGGATAGCGTCACAAGTCTGGCAACTGTGTCGGACCAGACTGTGGTGGGGGTGAGTGGTTTGGGGGTGGAGGTGGATTAATGAAGAATGTGTGTGCTGTAGTTGTTGTTGGCTGTGTAGTCTAGCATTACATCGCATAGTAAAGGTGCTAAATGTGATATTACACTTGACTTAATACCTGTAAATAATGAAATGTATCGTCAGCCAGAAATAATGCCTAGATCGTGTAGCCAATCAAAAGTTAAATGAAACGACGAGGTGCAACGCCACCCACTCCCCACTTTTCTGCCACACCCCCTCCGTCGGGTATCAACAAGCCATATGGCATCGGAATAAAGGACAGAAAGCTGTGTTTTTACAGTATGTTTACTTCTGAACATGGCAGGATATATACCGTATGTGGCGTGGCAGACGCATTCGGTGCCTTCACAGTAATAGCAAGAAAAACATTCCACAAGTGGTTAGTGTTTTGGTAAAAGGGTGAGGGAAACCCATAGATATAAATAAGTCTAGACGCCGCATGACACTACTTGAGATGCGTCTGCCTGGCCGCCATCTTGGAACGGTCGAGGCAGACGATGTCGTGTTCCTAGCAATGGGCAAAGTTGACCACCATTTACCTAGAAATCCTGCAGCACTGCTGCTTTTAGGTGTAGAATGCGTCGGAACATATCAAGAGTGACACCGATAGCATGAGCGGTTGAACTGTCTGGTTATGCAAACGTCCCTCAGCTGCTTCCCTATCCCCAGAAAGGAGGATGGTGGTTTGTAGAAGGGAAATTTAAACCTGCAGTCCACCGAGTTCAAGTTTCAGATGAACCAGGAACCACAACCATGACCACCACACCAACAGCCACCACCACCACCACCACAACAACAACAACAACAACAACACCTCCACCACCACCACCACAACAACAACAACCACAACACCTCCACCACCACCACCACCACCACAACAACAACAACAACCATAACAATGACAAACACCACCACCACAATAACAAAAATCACCACCACCACCACCATAACAACAACCACCACGACCACCACAACAACAACAAAACCATCACCACCACCACCACCACAACAACATCAACCATAACAACAACAATCACCATCACCACCACAACAACCACAACAACAAAATCCACCATCACCACCACTACAACCACCACCACCACCACCACAACAACAACAACAACAACCACTGCCACCACCACAACCACAACAACAACCACCACCACTACCACCACCACCACAACAACCACCACCACCACCACCACCACCACCATAACAACAACAACCACCATAACAACAACAACAACAACAACCATAACAACAACAACCATAACAACAACAACAACCATAACAACAACAACCATAACAACAACAACCATAACAACAACAACAACCATAACAACAACAACCATAACAACAACAACCATAACAACAACAACCATAACAACAACAACAACCATAACAACAACAACCATAACAACAACAACCACAACAACAACCATAACAACAACAACCACAACAACAACAACCATAACAACAACCACAACAACAACAACAACCATAACAACAACAACAACCATAACAACAACAACAACAACAACCATAACAACAACAACAACCATAACAACAACAACAACAACCATAACAACAACAACAACCATAACAACAACAACCATAACAACAACAACAACCATAACAACAACAACAACCATAACAACAACAACAACAACCATAACAACAACAACAACCATAACAACAACAACCATAACAACAACAACAACAAAAACCATAACAACAACAACAACCATAACAACAACAACAACAACAACCATAACAACAACAACAACCATAACAACAACAACCATAACAACAACAACCATAACAACAACAACCATAACAACAACCATAACAACAACAACCATAACAACAACAACAACCATAACAACAACAACAACCATAACAACAACAACAACCATAACAACAACAACCATAACAACAACAACAACCATAACAACAACAACAACCATAACAACAACAACAACCATAACAACAACAACAACCATAACAACAACAACAACCATAACAACAACAACAACCATAACAACAACAACAACCATAATAACAACAACCATAACAACAACAACCATAACAACAACCATAACAACAACAACCATAACAACAACAACCATAACAACAACAACAACCATAACAACAACAACAACCATAACAACAACAACAACCATAACAACAACAACAACCATAACAACAACAACAACCATAACAACAACAACAACCATAACAACAACAACCACCACCACCACCACCATAACAACCACCACCACCATAACAACAATAACAACAACCATAACAATAACAATCATAAAAACAACAACAATAACAACAACCACACCACCACAACAACCACCACCACAACCACCACCACAACCACCACCACCATCACCACCACAACAACAGCAACAACCGCCCTCATCACCATAACAACCTCCACCACAACAACAGCAACAACCGCCACCACCACCATAACAACCACCACCACAACAGTCACCACCACCACATCAACAACCACCACCACCACCATCAAAACAACTACCACCAATTGGTAGAGAGGTGGCGTGCGGTCCTAACTGACCCAGGTTCAAATCCCGGCTGGGGCAGGGAACAGTTTTAGGATTTGAATTTCATTAAATCAGCCTTTACTGATCTACCAGAAGACCCGCCGACATGTGGTAAAAATACCCTCGCTAATACCAATACACCAGTCCTGTATGAGACAGCCCTAGGATGTATTCAGTATGGACGGTGGGTGTTAGCGCCGAAGTGGTGACATGTAGAAGTGTATGGTATGTAGGAGGACTGCTGGGCCTTGATAGCAGGCTGTGAAGCCTATGCCCAGAGTCGGACATTAAAAAAAAAAAAAAAAAAAAAAAAAAAAAAACATCCACCACCACAACCACCACAACAGCAACAACAACCACAACCATCACAACAACAATCACCACGACAACAACAACCACCACCACAACAACAACAACCACCACCATCACCACAACCACCACCACATCAACCACTACCATCACAATAACCACCACAACAACCACCACAAAAGCAACACCACCATCACAACAACCACCATCACTACAACCACCACCACCACGACAACCACCACCACGACAACCACCACCACAACAACCACCACCACAACAACCACCATTACAACCACCACCACAACAACCACCACCACAACAACAACCACCACAACAACAACCACCACAACAACCACCATTATAACCACCATCACAATAACCACCACCACCACAACAACAACAACCATCACCACAAAAACAAGCACCACCACAAAAACAACCACCACAGCAAAAACAACCACCACCACAAAAACAACCACCACCACAACAACAACCACCACCACAACAACAACCACCACCACAACAATCACCACCAACACAACAATCACCACCAACACAACAGTCACCACCAACACAACAGTCACCACCAACACAACAATTACCACCACCACAACAACATCAACAAAATCCACCATCTCCATCACCACAACAACAAAAATTACCATCATCACCACCATAACGACAACAAAAACCACCTTCACCACCACCACCACAACAGCAACAACCACCACTACCAATACAATAACCACCATCACCACCACAACAAAAACCACCATTACAACAAAATCCACCATCACCACCACCACAACAATAACCACCATCACTACCACCATGACAATAACCACCACCACCACCACCACGGCAATAACCACCACCACCACCACCACGGCAATAACCACCATCACCACCACCACGGCAATAACCACCACCACCACGGCAATAACCACCATCACCACCACCATGGCAATAACCACCATCACCACCACCATGGCAATAACCACCATCACCACCACCATGGCAATAACCACCATCACCACCACCACAACAATAACCACCATCACCACCACCACAACAATAACCACCATCACCACCACCACGGCAATAACCACCATCACCACCTCCACCACAGCAACATTCATTTTCATAGTCTGAAGTCACTCTAAAACAAGCCCCACTATTACATGTTTGACCGTTCCAAGATGGCGGCCGCACAGACGCACCGCTGCCGTACTGAAGAATGGGCGATGCGGCATCTAGTCTTATTTATATCTATGGGGAAACCCAGCCACAGGCGTTACGCAAGGTGATGAAACCAAGATATACACCCACCAGCATATAGTCATATCTTCACAGTCATTCAGTTATTTATACTGGACGACGGGAAATAGAGGTGAGATTCTAGTTATCACTAATAAAAGCTGTTTTACATAATATTCGTGACATTTCATTAAATTCCAAACCCTTATTATGAAACGTATTCCACCGTTATTCTGTCCTCTGAAGTATTCCAAATATCAAAGATGAATTAGCCATGACAACCCATGTATATGAAACCGCAGTATATTTTGCTTACATGAAAATTCATGATGAATGATGCATATGCAGACATTTAGTGACATAACAGTGATGATAGTTGACTATAACCCTATTACCCAGTATGTTATTCCCAACAATTTCCACCAGACAGTAATACATGACACCCCAAACCACTCACCCCCACCACCGTCTGGTCTGACACAGTTGCCAGACTTGTGAAGCTATTTCTGCTGCTTCGATTTATCTGTTCGAATATTTACTTGGTTCGGAAAGAAGAAACAACTCTTTTGGCTGACTATACCATCCCACCTCCCACTGCACAACGTCATATATGAGGGAGAGTGATAGCAAGAACTGACTCGCCTACCCTAACGACGGTGTGGTACAATTGCCTCAAGGAGTTCCTATACCCCTTGTGTTACCTCCTGTCAAGATGTGGCAACGTCATAGTAGTAGTGCAAATATCTATGAATGAATGAGTATTCTTACAAGAATGACAAACTTGAGTATTACGTATGTACAATATGCCAGACGTCATAATGGCTGGCAGCATTATGTAAATAGGGGAGTGATTAAAACATCACCATAAACAACATTTATTACGCGTATGTTAATACAGAATACCAGTAGGAATATAAATTCATACGTACCCATCACTCATGTCCGTCATTACAGTACGAATGTCCGTTCTTTTATAAATACTTACGCTACTACTGCGATGGTGCCACATCTTGACAGAAGGTAACACAAAGGATACAGGAACTCCTTGAGGCAACTGTATCACTGCACCTTACCCTGCACGCCGTCATACATGAGGGAGAGTGACAGCAATTGACTCGCTCACCCTAACTCAGTCGTAGTTGGTACCATCGTACTTCACCTGTCATTACCAAGGACAGGCGATAAGGGTAAGTGTGTAGGAGGGAAAGTGACAGCCAAAATTAACCTACCCTTGCGCTGGCTAAGTACGCAAAGGTAAGATCAGTACCTATCCTAACGCTGCCGAGGTAGTATCATCGCATCTTTCCTTGCACTGTCACGTATGAGGGAGGATGAGATCCAGAATTAATCCTTACCCATGCTGGCAAAGTATGAAGAGTTGAATCTATCTTAATACCTTCATGGTCCACCACTGTTTCTCACCCTGCACAATGTCATCACCAGGCACGGGTATATGTGTATGAAGTAGAGTAACAGCTTAAATATTAATCTTCCCACATGCTAGCTAAGTATGAAATGGCAAGGCTGGAGTCCGTACCCTGACGCCATCGTGGTACCATCGCACCTCGCCCTGCACACTGTCATCGCCAGGTACGGGTGTGACTTGGTCGGGCACCTCACATTCGAGCACCAACTCCTGCCCCCGCACCACCACCCGCTCCTCCACCACCCCACCACCACCGCCCCCGGCCTCCTCCACCAGCGCCTCCCCGGGGGCGTCCGTCACGTTTACTGCCAAGGCAGCATCAGCAGTCTCCCTCCGACCACCCCCGTGGCGCAGGTACCGCACATCTGCAAGTAGCGGTGATTGGGCTATGAAAGGTGAAAGATGGTTACACTGGATGAAGTTGGTCAGGAGAGGTGAGGTTAGATTAATGTAGGTTAATTTAGATTAGGGTACTATCAGCATCTGCATAATCTGTTTCTCATTCACCACCGCCGTGATGCAGGCATTTCATATCTGGAAGTAGAAGAACATAAGTTAGTTTGTCAGTATCACAGTTATCAGTATCCAGTTTCATATCATTATCAACATCACCACCATCATCAGTGGTGCCATCAGCAGCAGCATCAAAAATAACATCGTCATCAACACAATTGTCATTAGCAGAGAGGATAGTGTTTGGAAACTCCCTGTACTGTTGTTTGCAGATGATACTGTGTTGTTGAGTGAAGACGAAGGGGAGCTGCAAGGCTTGGTGGATGAGTTTGAGAGAGTGTGTAAGAAACGGAACCTAAAGGTGAATGTAGGGAAGAGTAAAGTGATGGTCTTTGAGAGAGGTGAAGTCAGTGAATGTACAGCGAGGTTGGATGGTGAGGAATTGGAAAATGTGAGTACGTTTAAGTATTTGGGTAGTGTGATGAGTAAGGATGGAGGTTTGGAGGGTGAAGTGCTTGAAAGGGTACAGCAGGGAAGAAAGGTTGCTGGTTCCTTAAAAGCAGTGATAAGAAACAGGGAAGTGAGCATGGAAGTAAAAAAGTTACTACATGACAGTATTGTGATACTAACTCTAACGTACGGAAGTGAAGCTTGGACATTGTTGGAAGGACACAAGTCAAGAGTGAGAGCAGTGGAAATGAGTTATTTAAGAGGAGCCTGTGGAGTCACGTGGAGAGACAGGCTGACGAATGAGGATATAAAGGAGCGTTGTGGTGTGGATGTGGATGTGATAGGAAGCGTTGTGAGGAACACACTGAGGTGGTTTGGCCATGTGGAGAGGATGGAGGGTGAAAGATTGACGAAGAGAGTGTATGTGAGTGAGGTGGAGGGTGGAAGAGGGAGGGGGAGACCGAGGATGAGATGGAGGGATGGGGTGGAGAGGTATATGAGAGAGGGGGGTGTGAGTTGGGAGCAGGGCAGTGAAATGGCGGGGGACAGGGCGACTTGGAGGCGATTTGTTTGTGGCCACCCCAAACGGGATTGAGGCGTCTGGCAATAGATAGATAGATAGATAGCTACAACATCATAATTATCGTCATTATCATCAACAACAACAGCTTCCCGATGACTAGCTCAATCATGCTGGCGTTGCACATCTAGAAGTGGGATAAAGGTTCCTTTATCATCAACACCATCATCATGAACAACAGCAGCACCCAGGATCTTGTTTCCAAGGAAGAAGGATGAAAGTTATGACAAATTAGAGAAATTTCTTCACAAAAGCCCTGGTGCTTTTTTTCTTTTTTTCTTTTTTAGGTGATATTCCTGTCTCCCAATAAATGGATCAAAGCGACTCGACCTACTGCATCATGTAACGCCTGCAGCCGGAGAACGTAGTTTGTACTGTATTCTTTCTAACACCAGAGGATTTTACTCAGCTAGGACATGACCTCAAATGGTGAAGACGTTGACTGAACCTGTATCCATTCCGTCCAGTTTTAAAATTTTCTCCAAAGCTCAGTAAAATCGTTAGGAGGTAGCACGGTTACAACAAATCACGCGCTCAGTCTGAATGGGCTAAACATCAATGGTACCGCCAGTGACAGTACCATAAGTTAGGGTCAGTTCCAGTTGGAATAAGCGCGTGAAACTGCAAGCAAAATTCTTGCAGAAAACACGGATATTTGTTCCGATTTCTCGTGGACTTTGTGACTATTATACACCATAAGCTCTGGCCTGCCAGTCCATAGAAAAATGTTCAATTTACAGTAACATTTATCAGTAGAAATTCAGGTAATCCAATTCATCTATTGCTCACCTCATAAAAAGTTTGACATGTAACTGTAGCAGGTAAGAGCCAATCACATATTACCACCGTCGAGACGTAGGAGCCAAAGGTAAGGCTACCATAGTTCAGTCCATCTGAGGGTAGATGATTTCCCTACTCCCTCTAGTGTTAGTATATGATCGACGAGCCTCCGGTTACCTGTTAAGGACCGATCCAATACAAATGGCTAGACTGTCATTCCAACTGTAGTAATCTAACCACAGAGCTAGCAGACCCGTGTAACACTTAACAATGTGCTGATCATTATAACCTCATGACTACTGTCCACCCGGCCATATGTTTATCGAGATTTTTGTTAATTACTGAACTGTTAGCTATACTGTCAGTCTCACCACGGCTTTCACCTGCTGTTATTGCATTAGAATTTTGCGTGCAAAGAGATCCAGCCTTTTCGGTAATATCCAGTACTGGACTTACATTTGTTTTTGACAGTACGAGACGCTTCCTTAAGGAGTATCAAGATAGTACACATTTAACCAGGCAGCATGAGTCTACGGTTGCTGTACAAGTATTTTTTATAGAAGCAAAAAGACCCAGTTAGTGTCAGTAACGTGTTGCAAATCGTTTAATCTTTAATATATATATATATATATATATATATATATATATATATATATATATATATATATATATATATATATATATATATATATATATATATATATATATATATATATATATATATATATATATATATATATACTGTGTATATACTGTATATATGATATACTATAGCACTAGCCGGGTGTGTGTGTGTGTGTGTGTGTGTGTGTTTTGGGCAGCCAAACCTATACATTCAAATCGCACCAAAACTGGCACAAAAATCGCAAAAAATTCGCTGATGTGAAAAAAATTGGTCTCATCACGATTGAAAAACTTTTATTATATTTAATGAGCCATCACATTTTGACCAAAAAACGCTGCTCCAGGCGCCCGGCATAGGATCTCTAGAATTTTTTGCCCATAGATACAACTGATATAAACTATAGCAGGGCGAGGGCCCTCCGCCGGAGCAAGTGCGAGGGGCCCAAAGGGCCTACGAGCACTTGTATATATATATATATATATATATATATATATATATATATATATATATATATATATATATATATATATATGTATATATATATTATATTGCCAGACGCCTTAATCCCGTAAGGGGTGGCCACAAACAAATCGCCTCCATGTCGCCCTGTCCCCCGCCATTTCACTGCCCTGCTCCCAGCTCACACACCCATCTCTCATATACCTCTCCACTCCATCCCTTCATCTCATCCTCGGCCTACCCCTCCCTCTCCCCCCCTCCATCTCACTCACATACACTCATCGTCAGTCACTCTCCGGCCATATATATATATATATATATATGATACTGTAACTGGGAGAATTGGCACATCTGCTTTGTACGCGCAAAAACAGAGCATTTAAGAGTAGGCCAAGACATTACTGTAATATGAAACCGGACTTCCAACTCCATTAACCCTTTGTCGGCCAGAAGTCTCCTTCAACTGAGTAATACCTTCTAGCGTCAGCCTGAAACTTATTGAAATATCTAAATGAAGCTCAGCACCACAAAAGGTTTGATGTTAGGTACACGACATCAGTGTGCCAGGACACCCAGATCTAACGGATAAGGTTCACACCACCCAAAATCACGCTGTAAAGTTCACACCACCCAAAATCACGCTGCAAGGTTCACACCACACAAAATCACGCCATCAGGTTCACGCCACATAAAATCACGCTTCAAGGCTCACACCACACAGAAATCACGCTGTCAAAAACCACAGCATTTGGTCATCATCATCACCATCATCATATTTCGCAAAAGATAAAGGGCAAGATAATATTTAGACAGAAAGAAAAAGTAATAATGCAACAAGGTTATCAACACATGGTATAAAGGGCCAAACAGTTATTCGTTCAACAGTATAGCCAAAAGAATCCTGACTCCATCACATTAACACAACTGCTTGCACACTTTTTTTTTATGTTTTTCCTTATGCGTGTACATGCACTGCATATATTGTAACATCTGCTAAATACTAAAACATGTCGACTAGCCACAGAGACAAAACATACCCATTACTTGATCTGCCAATTCCGCAGAGGGAGAAAAGGCTTTAAAATGATGCATTTCCAAATTTGCTTATGTCTGTATCAGAGTAAGTCCCTCATTTTTCGGTTTCTCATAACATGATCTAAATCATGTTTTTGTTTTTTCTTTAAAATAATGGAAATTATGACGATAAGCAGTTATATGGATACATGTTATGGCTGTATGTGGTTGATTTATATGTTGTAATGGCATGTGGCCGTTGCATTACTGTGGTATATGTATACAAGGTATATGTTATTATGGTGTGTACTGAGCGAGATATACTGTGATGGTGTGTGGCAAAAGTTGTTTGTTGTGATGGGTCGTTGGTCGTTGCTAGGTATTTCTTATATGAGTGAGACTAGTTGTGTGGTAACTGCGTTACGTATGCTGCATTAAAACAGGATTGGACAGGATGTGGAGTTGTGTAATATGAGTTACTTAACTGACGATGCGTGCTTGAATTGTATGTTATGGTGCATGGTAAAGTTATAGTCTGTGATGATTTATGGAATAGGTTATGTATTGTGATGGTGGGTGGCATTAGTTATATGCTGTGCAGCATAGAGGGCCACACACAACTATGCAAGTGTTTTCATGGAGGGTGAGGAATAAAATCATGAACAAAAATATATAGTCAAAATGTTTTCAGTAGATGTGGCAAGGCATGTAGATTTGCCACCTGAGATGGTAACTTTCTTTGTTCGCTGCTGCGTCCATATCAGAATGCGTATCTTAAACAGTACAGGGAAATCATCAAGAATATATAGTTGGAAGATACCAAAGCTTATCAAGAGTTACACGGAGAAGAATGGGGAGAGATATTGTGAAGACGGTTATGGAGTGAGGAAGCAACAGAGGAAGGAAGAGATAGGAAAGGGGAAAGATGGAGAAGGCAGGGTGAGCGAGACAGAGGA
Source organism: Coenobita brevimanus (assembly GCF_032717465.1). Taxonomy (NCBI): domain Eukaryota; kingdom Metazoa; phylum Arthropoda; class Malacostraca; order Decapoda; family Coenobitidae; genus Coenobita; species Coenobita brevimanus. The sequence goes on along the minus strand of NC_136982.1, from coordinate 8,917,200 downwards.
GATAGAAGGAGAGAGAGATGGAGATAAGAGAGTGAGACAGAGACGGGTAAAAAGGAGATATGGAGGAAGGAGATCGTGAAGGAGAGACAGAGGATGGATTTCGAGCGAGTTCGAAAGAAGACTGAGATTAAAAATAGCAAGTAGGAAGGAGAAGGAGGAAAAAGAAAGAAAGGGTAGTGGGAGGAAAAGACAGAGGAAGGAGGAGACAGATGGAGACAGAGCGAGAAAGGCTGAGTGATATTCAAGTTGCTAATGATGTCTATTATATAAATCTTTGTTTTATTTCTGCAACAGAGTGCTCATAGCCTTCTCGAATTATCCTCTTCTCCTAATGTTCTTATGTATACACTTTTTTATGTACCTGTCTATATAATGGAATAAACTATCTCCACAGCTTCTTTGGTTTAATACTATTATGTGTTCCTTACAAAAGTTTAATCATAAAATCAACCGTGTATATAAGATTAAAAACAATTTACTACCCATTTCCATTGCTTGGAAATAACCACTCTAAACGAAGAAGAAATGGACATAAAGCAGCATCAAACCATTCCCTGGTAAGCAGTTAAGAGGAAGTAGATGGGTTGTGGCCACCAACTGACGTCGGCATGGCTCCGCCCACCTGCGCGTGCATACAGCACCTCTTCTTTACACCATGAATGAACGTTTGAAGATAACGGTAATTAGACAACTCAGACCGTATTTTCGACAGTTAAGAAGGTTTCCTGTCATTTCTTCCTCATTAGTTTATTTCTGGACATGGCCTGGAAATATCCACGTGTATCCTGTATAATTAAGTAAATTAAACCGATATAAAAAGCAATTTGCAAGATGATATTAAGGTGAAATATGCAAAATACCATCACTGAGGAAAAGTAGTATTAGTCTCTTAAGGTGGCATGAGTATCAGCTGCATGACACAACTGGGGCCTTGTAAACTTTTCCATACAACGGTAGTGTATAAGACTGCCTGCATATACTTTTACTAGTCTTCGTCCACAAAAATTTATGGGAGTAACTAACAGCCTTTCCATCACAAAATGTAGCTGACATGTAATTGACTATTACTGCTCCCTACACACAACTCTTCTCAACAAGGTGGAGTTGAAGGCTTATCGCCTCATTAACTCTCCTCCTCTTACTGACTCCCTTCAATATTTGGTTCTTTGTCGCACTGTTGCATCTTTATCTCTCTTCTTTCGCTTCACCGCACTGTTGCAGCTTTATTTCTTTTATCTGGTACATCAGTGATCACTGTTCCTCTGAATGTTCTTCTTGCATCCCTCCACCACTGCGGCGGGCGTGTAGTTTCTGACTGCCAGGAAATTCTCATCCCATTTCTGTCCAACCCCCTAATGCAAGGGTTAACCGTTACTCCCAGTCCTTCATGTATGCAACAGATCATCTCTGGAACTGTCTTCCTCTGTCTGTATTTCCTACTAACTATGACCTCCAGTCATACAAACACAATGTATCCAGACATCTTGAAATGAATGGATCTCGAATTTAGCTCTATCTTGTTTTTTTTTTTTGTTCTTTTTTTACTTGGAGGGAGTAATCTTGAGTGCTCCTGGCCTTTGGTTCCTTCTACCTTATACAAAAAATACCATTATTATCGTTTCTATGCTGTTATTGAGCTCACGGTGATGAATTCTGACCAGAAAGTGAAACTAATGACTTGTGCATATTTAGGCGTGTTGTGATTCTGACAATTTCGCGCCGTCGCATCCAGCGCGATCGCCAATATTTCGGTTTGGTATTTTTCTGACACTCGCTGGACTTACCCAGACCTAATGCAAAAAGAATTAGGTTGATATCTTTTATCGTTCTCATGAAAGAAACGAACAAACGCACAGACAGACATTTTTGCGTGTTGCAATTTCCGACATTTTCACTTCGTCATGTCGTTCACGATCGCCAAAATTTTTGCCTGGTATTTTTCTGACCCTCCTTGGACGTAATCCGACCAAATGCAAAAAGAATTAGGTATATCTGTTATCATTCTTGTGAAAGAAACTCACAGACATTTTTGCGTGTAACAATTTCAGAAAATTTCCCGCTGTCGTGTCGCGGACAATCGCCAAAATATTTGTCTAGTACTTTTCTCACACTCCCAGGGCTTACTCCGACCTATCCTGTAATGCAAACAGAATTAGGTCGATATCTATTACCGTTCTCATGAAAGAAACTAACAAACGCACAGACTGAAACACATGCAAAGCTTGACTTTCTTATACGAGTATATTCGCTCACACAGAATTAACCTGGATATGAGCGATGATGTGAAAAAATATATATATATCATCATCAGCTGTTGAGGTCCACTGCAGGACTGGCCTATCCCTACCAAAGTAGGGACGATACAGCCAATGTATCTCTACCTAGTGGCTTAAGCTCTCTGGTAGAGACTGTATGTAGGGTGAGAAGTGCTTGTGAGTGTGACTGCAGTTTTGTAGTGGCTTTGGATGTGTGTGTAGTCTGTGAACCAAGTGTAATCGGCCCGCCTTAAGCCGATTGGGTGCAAGCATACTAGGATGCGACAATGGTTCAACCACAGCACCCATTGTGTCCGCCAAAGTAGCAAGTGGCTTGGTGAATGCTTCCCAAAGTTTTTACAACTCTGTCGGGAGGCGAACCCGCGCTCACCAGCGTGCGAAACGCACACTCTACCACTGTACCACAAAGGCTCCATATATATATATATATATATATATATATATATATATATATAACCTGTCAAAAATTATTTGTGATAATTTACGATTATGGAGACTTGGTCAGCGTAAATATTAGGGAACTTTATAAATGCTTCCGCTGGTTTCTTTTCCAGTCAGCTGTGAGGGTTTCTCTAACAGGCTGGAGGAATGGCAAGTGAGTGTGAATGTTGGGCCGGCAGAAGCTGAAAGAAAGGGAGACCGGAGCACTGCAAGAAGAAATACTCGTAGATTAAAGAGTAAGGTGGGTGATAAAAGAGTAAGAGAGAGAGGGATGGGGGAGGAATGAAAAATTGAATAGGAGAGAGGACGGGAGATGATAATGAGAGAAGGAGGGAGGAACAGCAGATGAATGGGTGAGAGGTAGAGGACATAGTAGATGCAAGGGTGATAGGAAGAGGGAAAAGTAAACAAAACGGTGAGTGGTTGGGGGAACATTAGATATAAGGATGAGAGGGAGGAGGAACATATGAAAGGATGAAAGGGATTGGAAAATTAG
>NC_136982.1:8061487-8208987 GCF_032717465.1 Coenobita brevimanus | reverse complement strand
GCTCACATAATGCCACTCAGGGATGAGTGAGGCTGGTCACCCATCTAAAATGTCAGGACCAACTTGCCTAGCCCTGGGCTCCTACGCTCCTCATGGGGCAATGTAGGATTGGATGATGAATGGATGGATGGATGGATGGATTATTATCTATCTATTGCCAGACGCCTCAATCCCGTTTGGGGTGGCCACAAACAAATCGCCTCCAAGTCGCCCTGTCCCCCGCCATTTCACTGCCCTGCTCCCAACTCACACCCCCCTCTCTCATATACCTCTCCACCCCATCCCTCCATCTCATCTTTGGCCTCCCCCTCCCTCTTCCCCCTTCCACCTCACTCACATACACTCTCTTCGTCAGTCTTTCACCCTCCATCCTCTCCACATGGCCAAACCACCTCAGTGTGTTCCTCATAACGCTTCCTATCACATCCACATCCACACCACAACGCTCCTTTATATCCTCATTCGTCAGCCTGTCTCTCCATGTGACTCCACAGGCTTCTCTTAAGTAACTCATTTCCACTGCTCTCACTTTTGACTTGTGTCCTTCCAACAACGTCCAAGCTTCACTTCCGTACGTTAGAGTTGGTAACACAATACTGTCATGTAGTAACTTTTTCACTTCCATGCTCACTTCCCTGCTTCTTATCACTGCTTTCAAAGAACCAGCAACCTTTCTTCCCTGCTGTACCCTTTCAAGCACTTCACCCTCCAAACCTCCATCCTTACTCATCATACTACCCAAGTACTTAAAGGTACTCACATTTTCCAATTCCTCCCCATCCAACCTCGTTGTACATTCACTGACTTCACCTCTCTCAAAGACCATTATTATTATTATTATTATTATTATTATTATTATTATTATTATTACTGGAGGAAGGGACTGTAGTCTTTAACAAGTTCAAACATCTGGCCCGCTAGCTGAGTAACAGTAATCCCGGCCTCTAGTCCATCAAAGGTTGCGGACCCCTGCTGTAAACAAACATATTGTGCCACATCCACCAAAACGCGCCAGCCCCTGTGCCAGTTATCAGCGCTGAATGCTGATAACTGTACATAACTCTCTTCTTTCAGCACCACAGGTTAATGGTGACGCTATTAACACTCCTAGACTTCCTCTCTACTCATTGTCAGCTGATTAATATTTCCTGTGATTGGCTACAACAGAATACCACAGTTGTCACAGCCATGCAAGGGTTCATTATTTCCATTGCATATTTTTTTTTTCCCCTTCTCCCAGCATTTCGTTTTACAGTCACTCTCTACTGACTTCATCTTTATTACTATTTTGTTCATGCTCTTAGGGTCGTGATCTCTAAAGGTTAAGAGGGTTCTTAGCACCTTTTCCCTTGCAATTTACTTTTCATACTTCATATTAATTATTTCTTGTACAGATTGGATAAATTAAGTAAAAATGATTATTAATTCACCATTTCCATAACGAAACTCGTAAGGAATATTGCTAGGTTATCTACGGCAGCTGACGGGGATGCGGGTCCCAGGTCTATTTATATATTTATTTATTTATTTATTTTTGTGAGACCTGCCTCCTCCCAGCCGCATCCTCACCCTCCTCACTTCTCATTTCTCTCCCTTTCCTTAACCTCATTTGTTGTATTTATCAGATTTTTTTCTTATTATCTTTTGTCCCCCCTTATCTCTTTCCTCATGACTATTTTTACTTATTTTTACTTAATGGTTTTCTCATTTTTTTTTTTAATTAAAAATGTTTGCATATTATCCGGCGTCATAGTTTTTGCCCACCCTCGTTCATTATTTTTTGTCGGCTTCAATATTTTTACTCTAACTAATTCACAGCTTGTTTGATTCCCCCCACCCTCTATTTCGGCAATTTTCTTCCCAATCTCTTTTCATCTTTTATCTTTAATTTTCTCCTTGTTATTTTAAACTCCATCGTAGATTTGATGTTTTTATTTGCTGTTACTTAGGTAGCTACATGACAGGGGCCACACCAAAGTTGAATAAATACCCTGACGGCAACAACAATAGTATAATTCAGACTTATCATGCCTTCAGAGGGAAAGTGTTGAGTATTTTTAACCCTAACACCAGTAGTCCTCCTACATACCATACACCTCTCTACATGTCACCACTTCGGCGCTAACACCCACCGTCCATACTGAATACATGCTAGGGCTGTCTCATACAGGACTGGTGTATTGGTATTAGCGGGGTTACTTTTATGACATATCGGCGGGTCATCTGGTAGATCAGGAAAATCTGCTTTTATGAAATTCAAATAATTAAACTGTTCCCTGCCCCAGCCGGGATTCGAACCTGGGTCCATCAGGATCGTAGGCCGCCTCTCTACCGATTCAGCCACCGCCCACCGCCTCCCCCATATATATATAGAGAGACAGACAGACAGACAGACAGACAGAGAGGTGTGTATACAGATAGATAGATAGACAGATACAAGGTACATACATATATATATATATATATATATATATATATATATATATATATATATATATATATATATATATATAGTATACGAGGTCTGTCGATAAAGAAATCGACTTTTATAAATCGCACACAAACTAATTGGCGTAGCGTGATCGTGACAGGAGCATGCGTAGCGGCGACTTTGAGCTTTAGTCCATCATTACTCGCATCACACCAAGGCACCTAATCATCGAGGTACACGCACTTGGGCGAACGTGTTTTTTACTGCACTTGGCAATTTGTTGCAAGCTGAACGATGAATACTCTCGAAGAGCAATGGGTTTTCCTGAAATTCTGTTCAGACTGGGAGAAATTCTCACAGAGCCTTTCCAAATGTTGCAAAAGGCCTATGTGGAGGATTATTTGAGCCATACACAATGTCACAAGTGGTTCCAGTGGTTCAAATAGGGAAGAACATCCATCGAAGACTATCAGAAATCTATACGGCCTTCCACGTCAAGAGAGGACAACATTTTCTGAAAGTGCGTGCTGTGATCAGTTGAAATCGTCACCAGACTGTTCGTGAAGTTTCCTAAGAAGCAAGCATTTGCAAAAGTTTGTGCCACACAATTTTACCCGAAAAACTGAAGGTGTACCGTGCTGCTACAAAATCTGTGCAGCGTCTGCTGACAGATGAGCAACATGAGAACGACCTCAGTCAGTTAAAAGCTGTTTGGATGTTTGAATGCTGATGGAAAGTTGGAAGCTTTCTGAAAAATGTCATAACAGGTGATGAAAAGTGGGTGTAAGGCTATGATGTAACAAACAGGCAGTCATTGCAGTGGGTTGGAACATCGTCACCGCAACAACAACAGTAACAATAAAAAAGAAATAAATAAGTAAATAAATTAAAGCATACCAGAGTCGCTCAAATGTGATGGTGGTACTGAACGTCGTTTTCTACTGGAGAGGCATCGTTCACCATGAGTTTGTTCCACGTGGTCAGACGGTCAGTAGAGAGTTTAACGCGGACTCACTGAAGTGTTTGAAGGAGGCAGTGTAAATGGGAGAGGGTTGAGGTTCAGACAAACAAAACCTGGATGCTGCACCATGACAACGCCCCTGCTCATTCGTAACCTCGGTGAAGCACTGGACGACTATCGTCCCCCGGTGAAGCACTGGACGACTATCGTCCCCCAGTCGCCCTACTCTCATGATTTGGTGCCTGCAGATTGTTATTATTATTATTATTATTATCATTATCATTATTGTTCCCGAAGTTGATATCCACCCAGAAAGGTCGCCGATTTCAGATGATACAAGGGAAAGACAAAAAATCGTCATGTGAACTAAACACGTGTTCACTCACGCACGTGTACCTTGATGACTATGTGACGTGGCGTGATGCAGCTAGTGTTAGACTAAAGCTCATAATCGCCGCTACATAGCATTCCCATCGTGATCACGCAAAACCGGTAGGCTGTGCAGTATTTAAAAACATCGCCTTCTTTATGGACTGACTTCGTGTGTGTGTGTGTGTGTGTGTGTGTATATATATATATATATATATATATATATATATATATATATATATATATATATATATATATATATATATATCAGCCATTGAGGATGTGAAAAATCGTAATAGGGAACACTTGGACATGGTGCTGTCAATCGATTTTCTATGAGTTTGTATCTCTGGGGACGCCTCGTTTTGTGTATGGGTTAAAAATACTCGACTCTTTCCTTCTGAAGACATGATAAGTCTGAATTACATAATTCTTTTTACCGTCAGATAATGCATTCTGCTTAGGTGTGGTTCCTTGTCATGTAGCTATATAAATAACAATACCTAAATATCCAATTTACAAAGGAGTTTAAAATAAAAAGTAGAATTTTAAAGACAAAAGATGAAAAATGAATGGTAGAAAAATGCCGAAATGGAAGGGAAAAAATCAAACGAGCTGCGAATATGTGAAAGCACAATTATTGAAGTAGACAAGAAAAATGAGCGAGAGAGGGCAACAACAATGAAGCCGGAAAATGCGCAAAATTTTATTTAAAAAAAAAATGAGAAAAGTACTGAGTAAAAACTGGTAAAAAACAGTTATGAGGAAAGACAGAGGTGAGGACAAATGATAATGAGAAAGAAAAATTCTGATAAATACGACAAATGAGGTCAGGGAAAGGGAGAGAAATGAGAAATGAGGAAGGTGAGGATGCGGCTAGGAGGAGGAAGGTCGCACAAAAATAAATATAATAAAACAGAGATGTATCCTCGTCAGCTGCTAGAGATTTCTTAGCAATTTTCCTTACCAGTTTCGTTACGCATATGATGCTAAAAATATATAAGCAGCATACAAGAGAGGTTTAATATGAAGAAGAAAAATTACATCACTAGGGAAAATGTACTAGGAACCCCCTAACCTCACGAGAGCACGTACCTCAGAGCATGAGTATAACAGTTGTAAAGATGACGAGGGAAAGTCAACAGAGTTTGATTGAAATGCGAGATGCTGGGAGAAGCAAAGTTAAAAAAAGAAAAAGAAAAAAATGAATGGGAAACCAGTAACCCTTACATGGTTGTGACAACTGTAGTATTCTCTTGCAGCCAATCACAGGCAATTTCAATCAGCTGACAGTGAGTAGAGAAGAAGTCTGGAAATATTAATAGCGTAACCATTAACCTGTGATGGCTGAGACCTCCTCACAGAAAGCAAGGAAGATGTCGAAAGAAGAGAGATATGCACAATTATCAACACTTATAACTGGCACAGGGGCCGGTGCGTGTGGGGGGTAGGAATGGGCTGACCAATCCCGTCAATACGTCCACATCACCGTGTTTGAGATTCCCTGTCCATATAGGCTGATGTGGTTGGTGTATAACGTACGTGTATGCATAATACTTCCATAATAATTATAGCTACACTATTTGTAACATATATAATACAGACTAACAATGTAAACTGTTTACTTGCTTAAGTGTGTCGGACTTACTTCAGGATATGCGAAGCATGAGTCCACTGAAGTAACTGACACCTGTTGTCTCATTAATAAGCTAATAGGTTAAGGCATGGTGTGTACATATCAAAACTATAGTGAAAATATATTATGCATGAAATAGCATATACACTGCAGCATCAGAGTTACATGTAAATATCAAGCACGGAAGCAGACGGCGTTCGAAGGGTTTGAACTATTCCTCAGTTCTTTTTGACGTTTGATGATGCTGGAAGAAAGTGTTTATTTCTGAAAGATCATTACCTTCATTGACACTTAATATTAAAACGAAAAATGAAATGAAAAAGTTAATGCTCGTTTTAAAAGAAGCCCATTTTCCCTCAGCCTGGCTCACACTCCCCATCCCTTCAGCTCTTTCGCACCTGCTAGACGGACACATCCCGTACTGCACCCCACTTATCCTCTCTCTCTCTCTCTCTCTCTCTCTCTCTCTCTCTCTCTCTCACACACACACACACACATGGTCCGCTCAATTTACCAACATCTCCCATACGATCTAACCCAGTCTTCCCACTTTCAACCATCCCCAACCCCTTTTTAGTTCTCCTGTCAGGTCTCCATATTATAATTACAAATCATAATAGATAAATAGATAAATAGATTGATAGAGAGATAGATAGAAGCAGGAAGTCAGATGATGAGAAGGTATTGTGTCTGCGAGAATCAAGCAATGCTAAACATGCTTACACACTCTTAACTCAAGGAATGCTTTATAGGCACACGACAGCGCCTCGTGACCATACACACACATGCACACATACACACACACAGGTTTCTGGAACTTTCCAACCACAGTGTAACACACGTGACACGACCCCTACTACACCAGAATTTAGGAACCAGAGGCAGAAGGAGACAGACCATAGAACAGGCAGGTAGTAGGCAGAACGAGCCTAGCAACGTGGGCGAGAGGAGAGAGAGAGAGAGCGAGACAGGGAGGTAGCTAGCGGGACTCTACTTAATTTCACTCGTGTGTGAGAGACTTTGTTACTATTTCCAAGACAAATAAAAATAGTCCCATACTATTCTTTACCTCTCCTGTCATTGCATGACAAATGGGAACCAAGATTATCTACAGTACTTACAAAGCTACTCACGTATAACAACCCCTCGTCCACAAGTTAATATATATATAACTTCTCTACAAGTTACTACAAAGTCTTTTATGACATTTGGTGGCAGCGGTGGGATGAAGACTGCCGCTACTTGTAGGAGCGTGTAAAAGATTATATAGACGACTCGTAGAGTTGTTACTTGTAGTTGATTGTAGATGGTTGTAGTTCGTTGGTTTGTCGTAGAAATTGCAAGATTGTTTGTATCAATATAGTGTTAAACTACTTGCAAGGCGTCCTGTGACCTCTTCACCTCTAAATCAGAGAGATGATCGGGGAGACGGAGGGGGCTGGTTGGAGAGAATACTGTCAGGAGCTGGTTTTGAGTTGTTGGTTGTAAGAGGTATTTTTTGTTTTCAATCTTGATATTTTGTAGGAATTCACTGTTGATTCGTAGACAAGGTTCGTATACGTTCGCTGCTACCAAATGTCACAAAAAAAGGACAAATAAAAATAGTCCCATACTATTCTTTACCTCTCCTGTCATTGCATGACAAATGGGAACCAAGATTATCTACTTACAAAGCTACTCACGTATAACAACCGCTCGTCCACAAGTTAATATATATATATATATATATATATATATATATATATATATATATATATATATATAACTTCTCTATAAGTTACTACATAGTCTTTTATGACTCTCCCTCCCCTTCACCCCACCTTCTATTTCTTCACTACATGTTCCAATCTCCTTCATTGCGTCCTCTCTCCTCTTACCACCTCTTGCCATTCTCACCTTCTTCCTCTTTTGTCTAACCCTTCTCGACCTCCTTCACTCACCCTTTCCTTCCCTAAACCTAATTCCCTCAGCTGCCACTTCAATTTCTCCCCCTCTTTTACGGTCCATTCCTTATTTCCCCTCCCCATCTACCCTCTTCCTCCATTCCAAATTTCCCTTTCGTTCACGGTGCCTTCTTCCTTTTTGTATAGGGTAGACAGCAGGATGAGAAGTCGTTTGTTCAAGACGATATAGTTGGTGATACTGAAAAAAAATATATATATAGTTGTATGGTATACGTTACATGGTGTTGGTGTTGGTGTTGTTGTGTGTGTTGTTGCCTTACATTCAATTATCCATACCACCGGCATACTTGAGATATACTGTATGTATGTGTGTGTGTGTGTGTGGTCGAGAAACAATATCTAAGCAAGGCCCATATAATGAGGTAAGATAATGGTGTAGTGGTGCTTCTCTCATATTTTCAACCTCAATGGAAGTAAAACTGCTCCATGTTTGTGGTCATGTTGAGCTCTATAATGAAATCATAGTTCACATCATCAGTGACATCGAGAATCTCCAATATTTTACAAGAAGCATCTTACAGCCGAATATGTCTGGATTTAACAAGGAAGCAAGTATGTTGATTGCCTGTGATTTAGTTGTAGAGATATCTGTCACTGGTAACAAAACAAGGACGGGATTTATTTAGTACCCACTAAAGTTAAAGCATTCGTATTTTGGAGGCCCTAGTGTTGGGACTGTTGAGTAACCTGGTATTGGTTGTATCTTCGTTTTTATTTGACAGAGCTTAACTTTCTCCGGAAAGCTTCAAAATCTGTATAGGCATTTGAGTGCTGTTTTTTTCAGAAATAATGTTTGTTCATGTGGTCCTTATAATGCTATGGAATGTTAGTGTATGGCACAAAATTCTGTAGTTTTTTTTTTTTTTAATATTTCCTTGGGTGTTAATATCGCCTAGCTTAATTCTACCCAGTGCCTTTTCATAACTGTTCAGTCTGATCGCCTCTCACTGAACAAGCTTGCTATGTTAGGCTAATATACCATTAGCTAATACTATTTGGGTTGCTTCTTCGATATAGAAGATGTCGAGAGACTGAGGGATGTGGGTGGGGACATGTCCAATGTGTATGTAACAAATAACGCTGAACTTACTCGTAATAACGACCCTTGTGTCACCCCACTGTGGATGGAGCTTATTTTTCATGTTGTTTATCATGACTTCGGCTGTATGGTTTTCGTGGAAGTTGCATAACAGCTTCTCAGTTATTTCAGGCGTATTCAGTTGTACTAATTTATACTGGAGTCCCAGCAACCACACTTTATCGAAGACCTTACTTACATCCCTTTGTATTACGGTGCAGCTTAAAATTCGTGTTCTGCGAGCCCTGTAATTTCTGTGGCTACAGACATCGTTGATGTTATGTTTTCTGAAACCATAATGCTTGGGGTTGTAAACATCATCACCCTTTAACCCTTTAACCACGGGCATTGTTTTGACCCGACTGGCCCCCCCCGCGGGGGTTCCAGACAAAATGTAAACAAACTTTAAACCTTTATAACTCTGCACAGAATAAATCTAGAGCGAAAAATAAGGTACCATTAGAAAGTACTAACCTTCGGCTTTGCAATGATGTAGGTTTCATGATTTCGTTGACTATCACTGGATGGGCAGTGCCATTAGAAGTAAGCAATCTAAAATCACTATTTTTCGCCTCACACACCATTACCAAATGCCAACCTCATTCTGATAATAATACAATAAACATATATGAACACTGCACATACGATAAACACCCACTCTGTGTTCACTGAGGCAGGCAAAAGGCACTGTAATTGCCCGCACTTCATTGCCACATCAGCGTTGCTGTCACTCACAAAGCTGGACAGATACTGATGCGTGTTTGGTCGGGGGTGGGGTGGGGGGCCCGGGGGGTGGGAGGAGGGAGGTGGGGGTCAGCTGGAGTGAAAGAACTTAATAGCTACTCTCCCTTGAAACAATTGGCGCGCGGAAAAAACACGCGGTATTCAAAATATTCATAAACATTCCAGAATGACATCCACGGTTTGGTCCAGTTTTTGCAATGTCATTCTGGAATGACACCTGCGTTTAAGGGGTTAAGAGCCATCGAAGTCAAAGATTATACTTCCAAATAATTTCCCTAAGATATGTGAGAGGAAAATTAGGTGATAGTTTTGTAGGTCAGTATTAGGTTTTCTTGCTTTAGGGATTATCTAAATTGATAAAATTGGGTGGTAGTTTTGTAGGTCAGTATTAGGTTTTCTTGCTTTAGGGAATATTTGTATTGATACCTCTTTACATTTTGTAGGAAAGCATCCAGAGCCGGGTACTGAATATGGTTACTAGATACTATGTCCTTTTGGTGGCAGGATGCTAATTTTTCCTACACTCGCTTCATTACAGTAAACTTTCTTAATCCAAGAAGCACACTTGAAGCCACGATTGAGGGTGAAAGATTCCTTCCTTAATTATGCTATCTCCCCGTCCCTTTAACGATCTATCTCCGTCTCCCCGCTTCCTTCAGCCTCTTCCTCCACTTCATTTTCTCCCTCTTCGTGAAATGACTTACTTGGAACTCCTTGTCCTTATTCTCCTTCATTTCCTCCCATCCTGTTCAAGATTTACCTAACTCTCTTCCCTCCCACTCCCTCTACCCCATTTCCTCCATCTCAGACACGATCCCTCTCTTCATTCCCCTTTTCACTCTCCTAATCCATCCCTTTCAAGTTATGCTTCTCTTAGTATCAATCCTTCCTCCCCCACCCTTTCAAGAGCTGACCCACCTCTCCCTCCCTTGCTTCCTCAATCTCCTTCCATTTCATTTCTCTCTCTCTCTCTCTCTCTCTCTCTCTCTCTCTCTCTCTCTCTCTCTCACACACACACACATACACATACACACACACACACACACACACACACACACACACACACACACACACACACATTCCTCCACTCTTCCCATATCCCTCCACTTCTGCCTAATTCCTCCACGCCTACCTCATACCGCCAACTCTCTCTCCTCAACTACTAATTTTTCCTATATTTCTCCCACTTTCCTCACTACTCCATTTTCCTCGTCCTTCATCATTCCTCTACTCTTTCCTCCATGACTTCATTCCTCCACTCCCTGTTCCATTCCTCCTTTTTGTTCCATTCCCCCTTTACTCCTTTCCTTCCCCTTTCCTCTACTCCCTCAACTCCTTCCTCATTCTCTGACGCCTCAATCCTCCACTTTTCCCGCGACATTTAACTTCTTATCTCAAAACTTCCTACACATAATTCTGGCGAAACTACAAAATATCCATGCAAAAGTTGGCTCAATTAAAAAAAAAAAAAACTGCTACTGGTAGTGTGTGTGTGTGTGTGTGTGTGTGTGTGTGTGTGTGTGTGTGTGTGTGTGTGTGTGTGTGTGTGTGTGTGTGTTGAGGAAGAACATAAGCAAAGGAAGACGAGGTAGGGGCTGGAAAATTCTCTTCTACTTTGACATTCCGATTTTTTAATCTGTACTCTCATACCAATTTTCATTAACCCCGTCAACCCCAGAAGTCTTCTTCATTTTGCTCCATTCCACCGACGAATTTATTCAGCTTGGGAAGGATTTTTCTAACTGCATGAGATAGACATACCGTTCATTTACCCCAATATACAAAAACCTTTTCCTACGCTCAATATAACCGTTTGGAAAAAGAGAAAATTAGTAATCTTAAGAAAAAAAAACGCGATTCCAGGACTCAAAACACGTTTAGTCTTTTAATAAAGAGTATAATGACAGAGACAACAGACAACACAGTTGTTGATCTCTCCGCATGGCAAACGGGGCATCACCTTGTGTATAATATGATGCCACAGTTCTCACTTCCATGGCATCATCGACAGTACATAAATATAAAAAAAATACCACATAGTACAATATACCATAATCGTATGTTTTAGTCACTTCATCTTAATTACATTCGTTTTTTATTATATTTTCATTGGTGCCAGACGATCCTATTTTAGTAAAGAGAGCACCCTATAGGTAAAGTTATGAATGATAAATCTAACCCCTCCAGTTTTTTAAATCTCTCCTAAACAGCTTGAAATAGCCAGATGGCACCTTGACTAAAATTAAGCATGTCATATGGCTGAAGTGATTATAAAGCAAGCATAACGATAATAACTCTGTTTTTACTGCTGACTGTGCAGCTACAGACATAGCCTAAATACTGATTCAATTCATTGTGACAAATAACAAGATGGTGAGTGATCACTTTCGAAACTCGCCATTCCATCTGCAAAACTCATTTCTTTTTTTTAACAACAGGAATATACGAGCGTTCAACTAAAAAAGTGCAACGTTATTATTGTCCACAACTGAACATATGAAAGAAATGCTTTTGCTAATTAAGTACCCTATTACAAGTATACTTCCAGATTTTGCAGTACAGCAAGGGAAGAACGCAGCTTAACCCCCCCCCCTAAAGAAAATAATTATCAAAATAAAATAAAACAACAGCAGGAGAAAGTTACTGGGCTCTTTAACAACATTTAATTAGTAAGAATCTAAGAACAACAGTAACAAAATTATAATTTAGGTGTACATTCTTTATCTGAACGTATCACACACACACACAACACACACACACACACACATTATAATATCCCTACTCCCCTCAAATGATGCATGCCAATACAGTCTTCTGAACGTCTGATATTTCTGTGCCATCGATATTTTTCCCAGGCTACTTTAAGATGACTGGAACGAAATCTCTAACATTCTGTGAAATTTAACTAAAAACCTGTAAAAGACGTTTTATCGGGGATAACAAGGAAGGTGGAGGGGAGGGTTTCACAAGGAGAGAAATGTCTTTAACTACTTACTGACAAAAACTTAGAGTAATCAACAGTATCTGCGGGTCAAGGTTCACTAAAATTCATAATGAAACTGGAAGACTGATGATACAAAGACTTGTGGCAGATAACGGAGTATCCTAAATGTAACTTCACCACTCTCACACTGGCCACCCCTGTCTGTTTGCCAGGCTCCAGAAAAAAAAAAAAATGAAATCCACCTAGTTGCTTAAGACGACTATGAAGACAGACAGACGACACACAGGCAAAAAACAGTAATCATCATAAATCTACAATTGACTGGATTTCACACTGGACTACTGTATTTGCAAGCTTTCACTAAAATGCACGTATAAGCTCTGTTCATCAATGATCTTTTGAGCTGCACATCTAACCCTATACTCTGAAGTCTCCAAATTTCATCTCTCTATCTGCTTTTTACTAAATCCATCACAGCAGCTTCACCAGCATTCTTGGGATGGGACTATTGCATTCCCTATTTCTGATCTGGCTGATAGTTCTAACTGGGATTGATGGAACTTTGATGTTTTAATGCATCAAAAAATCAGTTCCTAATCTTTTGGTTTGCTAAAATCTGCTGCAGGAAGATCCTTTATCACTGAACAGCATACACCCCAATCCCTTCTCTTCTATCGGTATTCTTCGGGCTTTATTCTATTGGGATCTATTAAAAAGAGATCACATTACCTCTCGTACAAACTCTGCTTCCAGCAGAATGAGTTTGGTAAGTCAGCTCCGTGCCTTCTTCAATCCCGCATGGCTGTTGACTTTGTATGGGGGGGACTTGTTAGTCATTGTGTCAAATACAAATCTCAGGTGGGGACTGTGGGGACTCTTCAAAGCTCTTTTAAACAGAGCAGAGTCTAAGGCTCCATTACTCTTACTGACTCCCTTCAACCTCTCTCTCCTCTTTGTTGTGCTTTGCCATCTCTGCTTCAATAGTCACTGCTCTTTTGAACAGTCGGCATCATCCTTCCTCCATTACTGCGGGTCCCTATCACCTGTCTAGCTGCATCCCACAACTGTCCAGCCCTCTTGTGCAAAGAGTTAACAGGTGTTCTTGGTTATATATGTAGGCTATGCAACAGCTCATATCTATAACTGTTTTCCTCAGTCTGTATTTCCCTCTGCCAGTGAACCTAATCTTTTAAACATCATAATGAACAGATGTTGAATTGTGTTCATTTTTTTCAACTTTGTAAGCTTCTAACCACTGTTGTTTTATTCTCTGGTAAAATATCAAACTACGTTAATCATTTTAGTGACAGCCAGTAATCCCGTTGCTCAACCACGGGGTTATTGAAACTCCTTATATACAGCAAAATAAACCTCGGATTAGAATAACAGTGACTCCCTAATCCACTTACCGACATACTCAGACTATTAAATCACTCCCAAATCATTCAGCCAAGCATCAGTTCACCAAATTTCCTGGTAATTCAAGTTCTACATCAGAGAAATAAACCTAGAACTCATTAATTATACACTGTCAACTTCATAGTCAGACTACAGAAAATCAGACAAACAACACGCCATCTGACTCCCTGATTAGGCTCTTTTAGTCCCTGTCATGCAGTGAAATCGATTCGCTGGTTAGGCTCTTCTTTAGCTCGTGCTCGGATGTTTCGGCCACGGACGTTTGGGCCACGGCACCACCCTAGGACGTTTTGGGCATAGGTTAGGTTAGGTTAGGTCGATTCTCTGGTTAGGCTCTTCTTTAGCCCGTGCTCGGATGTTTCGGCCACGGACATTTGGGCCACGGACGTTTGAGCCATGGGCCACCACCCTAGGACGTTTTGGGCATAGGTTAGGTTAGGTTAGGTAAGGTTCACAACACTTCACACATCAAAACGTCCTAGGTTGATGGCCCATGGTCCAAACGTCCGTGGCCGAATCGTCCTGCATTCTTTCTAGCCCCTGCAATGTAGTGATATCAACCTGGGAGTCATTAAATTCAGTTATCACTATATCACATTTGTTCAAAACTGACGACGATCCTTAACCCCTTTCAGCTCAGTTACTGGACAAGTTTAATCAGACTGGAGGGTCGATTTGACCTATAACAATGGAGACTCACTTCTACCTCATAAAAACGAGCCATTGAATTTAT
Source organism: Coenobita brevimanus (assembly GCF_032717465.1). Taxonomy (NCBI): domain Eukaryota; kingdom Metazoa; phylum Arthropoda; class Malacostraca; order Decapoda; family Coenobitidae; genus Coenobita; species Coenobita brevimanus. The sequence goes on along the minus strand of NC_136982.1, from coordinate 8,194,708 downwards.
GTAAACACAATTCAGTAGCCTGTTCAAATATTTGTTGCTGAAGTGACCCAGCCCCGTGAGGTGAAAATCAATCGATTACAACCCATTTACAGACTCATGAAGGCACCGTAAATCATTATGGTAAAGCCACGTAAATCACTATAAATCAACGCGCCAATCGCCAAACCACCCACTTGCCTGGTTATTAATAATAGTCCCTTTCTTACGCTAAAGTAACACAGGGACTGAATAGGTCAGCTGTTGCTAATTCATTCATCCACTCATTCAGATAAAGGATATCACTAGTCACTCACTCAAGCTACATTAATCACTCTTGTCACTCAGGTTACGTAAGTCACTGTGCAGTCATTCAAAATACATTTATTATTAATCACTCAGTTTATCACCACATCATCCCATTTCCTAGTCATTCAAGTCCTATTCATAAAACAAAATACCCCAGCGACAGAGTACGAGCAGTACGTAAAGTCGGCTTGAGCGTCAGTCACAAGTAAATCAATCAAACATATTAATTAGTTGCATGCAAAAATATGAAATGTATATTACTTAGCTGTGTGTGTGTGTGTGTGTGTGTGTGTGTGTGTGTGTGTGTGTGTGTGTGTGTGTGTGTGTGTGTGTGTGTGAGGAGGGGGTGGATGAGATAGTGCATAAGGTACTTGTACGTATATTTTAAAAGCAAATGTGCATTCCCATGTGTGTATGAATTGTGAATACAAGTCAAAAATGTACAAATCAATGTAATGTACACTCGAAGAAACTTCCGCCTTTTACACCTGCCTGCCAGTTCGGACCTTTATGCGTGAGACAACCACTAGTGAAGCAGTAGCCAGACACTCGAATGTCCGGTACCACTGTGTGGGACAGGAGAGGTTAAGGGAGAAGGAAGGCTAGGGGAGCTGAAATTTCCTACCCCTCCCTCTTCCATATCCATCCTTCTTACACAGTTACCATTCAGATGAATGTTGGCTACTGCTTCGCTACCACTTGCCTCACATTACAATTTGGAAGTGGTGAGTGAGTGTATTCCTCGGGTGTACGTGAAAATTGTGTAAAAGTAACTAGGAACATGCGATGACAATTTAAATTAAGCATATGGGTAGTTTGTGAATGTAAATTGCTCATGCTCATCTTTACCGTGTGTGTGTGTGTGTGTGTGTGTGTGTGTGTGTGTGTGTGTGTGTGTGTGAATTCAATATATGGTGCCATGTATAAGCAAAATTCCCCCAAAAGTATGATATAATGAAAAAGGTTTGCACTTGAGTGAGAGTGAATATGGCTATGTGTAGTGTGTGTACAAGTAACACTTCCCTGGAATGAACCATGGGGGAGTAAAAGGATCAGTTTCAACGGTGCGACCAGCAAGGGACCCAGTGTTGTGCATGTTTCTGTTTTATTATTCCTTATTGTGTCATCTGGTTTCATTCTGATATATTTTGACACACTGTTTTATTGCCTAGATTTCATTATGCGTATTCCTTTCAATCTGCTCATCATAATCACCATCATCTTTTACACAGTGCAATCATCATCACCATCATTATTATTACACTAAAACTGACTCATCACCATCATCTACACACTGCGCCCATTATCATCTACGTACTCCTCCTATGATCATGATGATGACCATCATTATCATGAGCCATAAACTCCACCCATCATCATCATCACACACGCGCAACTGTCACGATCATCACCCACTCATTGCAACAATCATCATCATCATCTCACTGCACCCATTACTATAATCATCACCATCATCACCCACACACTGCAACAATCATCATCATCTCATTGCAACCATTAGTATAACCATCATCACCCGCACTATATCTTTTACCATGAACATCGCCCACACTGTCACGGGGTGAAGGGATATCAGTCTCCAGTTTAATGAGATGAAAAGGAAAGGAGAAACACACTGCTTATCAAAGACGGTAATGGAAAGTCGCCACTGACACGAGGGCTATCGACTTATGCATTTAAAGTTTTAAGCTTTACTTTATTCTCGCTTACGTTGCCTACTCTCTAAAGACAAGATATATAAACTCTCTCTTCAAACATTATACAGCGAGAGATAATTACCCATGGATGCTGAATTAGTAATACTTTTGGCCTCTGGGAGAAAGTGTCCTTATCCCCTGACGATCAATAATAATAACACTAAACAGACTGCTACTTTTTCAAACTCCTAGCTTGCGAAAACGGTTTTATTAGTCTAATAATTAAAATAAAAGAACTGGCTAAACTGCCACTCGTGACTGATATCAAGGAAAGTCTGTGCAAACTGGATGCAAGCAAATTAAACAATATGGAGTAATGAAACATGATTATCACATTTAATCGAGCTCAAAGAGAAGATCTGTAAATTTATTACTTACAGCAAGATAAATTCTTATGTTACATGAATCCCAAAGCAATTAAATTCATCCACTCAGTCAAGCTAGTTACTGTAATACTCTTAAACCTAAAACACGTTAAAAAGATGCTGTTAATTGCAGATGGAGCCACGGGGCTACAAAACTTGAGTCGCCACTGAGACACCACAGACGAGCGGTAATGTTCGACGATCCTACTCTCTGTTCATCCACTGCTATGTCCACCTCCCTGTGGGCTGTTCAGCACTACTAACTACAGTGAGTGGAGAGGCATGACGTCCCAATGTGGGGCCCAAAGCTCGAAAGACACAAGTGTGCACTCACCGGGAATCCTTGCACGTCCTGGCACACACCTATCTACTGCGGGTGTCCCTCTCACACTAATTAATGGTCTCATGCCGAAATGAGCGTGGCTCACTGTCCAGGCTGTTACAGAGGCAATTTGAGCAATATATGAACAACAACATTGGTCAGTGATGCACTACGTCAGGACATAAAGACACCTACTCATGACAAAATGATGAATGTTTTGAAATTCTGTTCCAAATCAGAGGGCTGTCGGGATGGTTAAAACTTAGTGAATCTTCTGGGTTTTCACTTATATGAGTTCCCATAAAAACAATACAATGTGCCTAATAACACTGTTGTGAATTCGTGACATTATGTCCCATCAATATGAAACTTAAAAATTTGTCAGAATCTAATATATTTATCCTAACTCAGCTACACATGATCCACACTGTGGCGTGTATACTATCCTGCTACAGATGATCACTGTCGTCGCCGAGCATAAAAACCACGTATTTACATTTAACTCCTCTGTGGCCGTAGGTCCAGAATTTTATGTGCACCCCTGGCCAACGCCGGGGCTATTTTCTGTAAGTTTCGAGAACTGATTTCTTTCCTTGCCATATTGAAGAGAAAGTTTCGATGCACCTGGTAGTGCAATTTTAAGCTTCCTAGACCCATCCTGTAGCGTGCAATCGAACGCACAAGTTGCGTAAATTTAAGCAGCTGATACTAGTCGCACGTAGGTATTGTAGTGAAACAACATTGCACTTTTTTTTTAAACCAAAAAACATTGTCAGTGGTGCTGAAAAGGTGTGAAATAACTAGATATGCGTATTTTGAATTTTTTCAGTACATAATATGTGAAGTCTGAATGGATAAAAATGTATTATGAATGTAATGCTGGGTAGAATTAGGCTCGACTTCTCGTTCCTATTTCACCCAACGTGGAGCGGGGTCCTCTTTCAAGACCGGAGCTAGTGCAATAAAGAGAGGCAGGACACAAAAACTCTTGGCAACACCTTTACACGTATATTACCACAGTCAGACACAGGACAAATCAGCAGATATTACAACACAATATAGAGCAATATAAAACCTTATCTAGGATATGTGTATCTTGCAGGATACTTGCTTTTCTGATACTAAGGACAACACAACAATCCTAGTGTATCAGGAGTGCAGTAAATACAAGTGTGCGCAGAGCGCGGGGGGGGAGGGGGGTTGTGACTCACTAGGAGGAGATAGGGGAGGTGCAGAGAGTGACTTAGAACGGCGAGGAGAAAGTTATGGTAATATTGGAAGGCGACAGATATTAGCCGGGAAGTTTATATGGTTTCCGCTAGTCAAGATACTTTGGCAAATAACTCTGATCCTTGATTTACACTTACTTTAGTTTTAGGAGCGAGAACGAGTAGTAGAGAAGATTTTATGGGTAGCGTGATGGACAGAATATTATTAATACTCCCTTGTCGATATTCTTTCGCCGTAATGGGGGTATGTCTTTATAGGCACAGGCTTATTAATTATATCTATATCAGAAAGGTCCTCCGGGTATAGTCCATAGATCTCGCTTCACAGCGTGGGGAAAGATGGAATGCTATTAATACTACTTTCACAATATTACTTCGCGGCTAGCCAATAGATCTTGTTTCAGCGTGGGGAGAGATAGAACACTATTAACATTCCTTTCTCACAGTTTTCCTTCACAGCAATGGGGGTATGTCTTTATAGACATCAGGGGTGGCACTCGCACATATAGTCACTCAGATCTTAGTCCACATTCTCGTCCTTTAACTTCTCACTGTGATCTGATTTGCCCCGATATGCATTACATGGATTCACTGCACAATACTTATTCTAGGAGAGAGTCACACTTAACCTAAATCACTTATGTTACATTATCACCCGTATTTTCTTAGGGAGAAAGACAGGAACACGACATCGGTGATCCGGCTGAGCTAGGGGCACCGTAAAGGCAGGGCGAGCCAAGAGAGCACGGGGCGGCTCGCAAGGGCGTCCTCTCGTGTCCGGGACTCCCTGTGGCTTCCGGACTGGGCTCCGGCGTGTGGTCCTCGGGACTGGGGCCAAATAGCTCCAGGAACCTCTGTGTCAGCTCCCGGCGTCGTGGGGGAGTGGAGAGGTCTCGCCCGGGTGTTCTGGGGAGGACCGAGAGAGATGGTGGGCTGCGGTCTCCAACGTCTAGAGGCGCCGTCAGGGGAGGAGTGCGGCAGCGACTTTCACTGGGGCCCGACAGGTGCGTCTGCTCTAGAGCCAGGCGTAAGGAACAGAGACTGGGGGAGGCAAGGAGGCCTGTCCGGGATGCTCTGGGACAGAGAGCCTGGACTTCAGTCTCCGGCCATGGAGACGTCCCTCTCCTTTGTACGCCCTCGGAGCGACCGTAGATCGTCTCACGAGGCTGGGAGCGACCATAGATCGTCTCTACCTGAACACTGGGGGAGCGACCATTGATCGTCTCTACCTGGACACTGTGGGAGCGACCATTGATCGTCTCTACCGGAGCACTGTGGGAGCGACCATTGATCGTCTCTACCTGGACACTGTGGGAGCGACCATTGATCGTCTCTACCGGAGCACTAAGGGAACGACCATTGATCGTCTCTACCTGGACACTGTGGGAGCGACCATTGATCATCTCTACTGGAGCACTATGGGAGCGACCATTGATCGTCTCTACCTGAACACTGTGGGAGCGACCATTGATCGTCTCTACCTGGACACTGTGGGAGCGACCATTGATCGTCTCTACCGGAACACTAAGGGAGCGACCATTGATCGTCTCTACCTGGACACTGTGGGAGCGACCATTGATCGTCTCTACCTGAGCACTATGGGAGCGACCATTGATTGTCTCTACCTGGAAACTGTGGGAGCGACCATTGATCATCTCTGACTGGACACTGTGGGAGCGACCATTGTTCGTCTCTACTGGAACGGGAGCGACCATTGATCGTCTCTACCTGAACACTGTGGGAGCGACCATTGATCGTCTCTACCTGGACACTGTGGGAGCGACCATTGATCGTCTCTACCTGAGCACTATGGGAGCGACCATTGATCGTCTCTACCTGGACACTGTGGGAGTGACCATTGATCGTCTCTACCTGAGCACTATGGGAGCGACCATTGATCGTCTCTACCTGAACACTGTGGGAGCGATCATTGATCGTCTCTACCTGGGCACTGTGGGAGCGACCATTGATCGTCTCTACCTGGACACTGTGGGAGTGACCATTGATCGTCTCTACCTGAGCACTATGGGAGCGACCATTGATCGTCTCTACCTGAACACTGTGGGAGCGACCATTGATCGTCTCTACCTGGGCACTGTGGGAGCGACCATTGATCGTCTCTACCGGAACACTAAGGGAGCGACCATTGATCGTCTCTACCTGGACACTATGGGAGCGACCATTGATCGTCTCTACCGAAACACTTTGGGAGCGACCATAGATCGTCTCTACCAGAGGGGCGCCGTCTGGAGTTTGAGTTCTAACTCCACCCCTAGCTAGCTCAGTGATTCCGCCACGCGAAGGTAGTGTCCATCGCCTACGGTGGCGGCGGCGTGGTGGCTGCATGTCACAGGGGCGCACGGCCCGGGCTGACATGCGTCGCTGTTGCCCGGAGTGGTGGTGGCTGGTGGCGGCTACCCCGTGGGGTCCGTGTGGGGGTGTCGGCATGTTTGTGAGCAAACTCTGTTGTTCCTGGTTCGCCCTGTCGTCGGGGATACTATGGTATTCTTCGGGAGCACTGTTAAAGCCGAATTCATTTTGCATTTTTCAGTGTTTACTTTGTTTATGGTAGTATCGACTTATTTTTGTAGTCTGGGAGGTGAAGTACGTTGGAAAAGGTAGGCGAGACTTTCTGTTTTCAGACCTAAATGAGATAAACGTCATCCCCTGAATGTACAGGCTGGACAGTGAGGGTTGAAAAGCAAGACAACCTGCCATTGGCACCTCACATGAGCTGATTAGCAGGAAGGGAAGGGAGGCCTTTCCACCCGTGAATGCATCACATGAACACGGAAAACTTTCCTGTTATGCTTGTAAAGGGCAAAGAATATGTAAAATGATTCAAAACAGTACAACAAACTTGAGAAAATAAGATACCAATTTTTATTTTCATGTCTTTTGTTTATGCATTTGTTTATTTATAATCGTAAACAGGGTGGTTGTGTGTGTTCCTCAAGGGAGGAGAAAGACGATAATATTATTTTCTGTCTGGGTCGAAATAATGGGTATGTGTTTTTAGGCACGGCCACGAGCGAGAAAATCATACATCCACTCACCACAGCAGGAGGTGGTGAACTGACAAATGAGGTGTGAAAGCATGAAGGTCAGTCTTATGTCCCAGATGTTCGGTCACTTTCCAAAAGTTTCCTACAAGTTGCACTGCATCGAATGTTCCAAACCAGCACAACAAATCTGAGCAAATAGGTAAAGATACAAAGACAAAAATGTATTTTTCTCTTATTATCACGTCTATTTTGTTTATGCCTGTATTTATTCATAATCGTAAACAGGGTGGTTGTGCCTGTTTTGCAAGGGAGGACAAAGATGATATTTTCTGTCTGGGTCGAGGGTGAAGTTGTGCATGTTTAGGCATGGCCACGAGCGAAAAAAAAAAAAAAATCCACCCATCACAGCAGCAGGCTCTGAACTGCTTGATGGGATGTATGGGGGTGTATGTAGGTCAGTCTGAAGACGTTCAGAGCGTTCATTCACTTCCCAATAATGTTCACTGTTTTTTATAGGCCTCACTCAAACGACGCCTACGGCCATTTATCGGCTAAACGTCATTTGACGCCGGCAGCCATGGGGGGGTTAATTAAAGCAAGCTTGAGGGAAAAAATTCTGTGATGACAGTGGAAATCCTGTATTCTGGTCAAATTGAGGGAAAGTTTGCTACATTTACTTTAACACAACTGTTATGTAGCATGGTGTACTAATACACTGTGTAGGTGTGACACGTTTAGTTAACTGTACCTATGCATAAAACTGGATGCTACAAAACAGTAACAATGTGGTGAAGAAGAGGGTGAAGAAGAGAAAATGGCAGCACTCAGCGAAGATGACCAGCTGACCCACACAGCAAAACTGCCACACCCATTACCGTAGCAGCACTGCAAAACTGCTCTGTTCATCATTGTACCTGTGAATTCAATCAAGATGGAACATCAATAGTGTTAATATGACAAAACATATTTGTATTAAATTATAATTACCCTCTGCATAGAATTCAGGTGCCAGCCAAAGCTTTGTGCCTGCGAGGTCACCACTAAATTTTTATTGGGTAGATTATTAACCCAGAAACATGCTAGTTCTTGGACTGCTAAATTGCTTAGAATGGCTACTGTTTCCTGGTTAAACCCTATATCTCTACTAACCAGAGAACAAGGCATTACCTGGTTAATGCATGGGGACAGTGTGGATATGAGGGGCGGAGGTCCAAAGCCTTGCCTGGTGCTTTCAAGAGAGACAGCAGTCAATCAAGTACCAGCTCCTTCTCTCTACTGCACGACCATGCTTCCATTCAGCTGATCCACTGCTTGCAGCATCGACCTATGGTATATCAAAAAGATCCCAAAGTGTGCCGATTAACTAACAGGGCCCTCAGTGACCACAGCCCATCACAGGTCGAAAGTGAGTGTAGTGACTGTTAACTGGGGGCTAACAGTGCATATGCTCCTACTCTAAATATTGTTCAGTAGTGTTTGTCTACACACTCGACCATAGTATTACTTTACACTTACAACTAACATCGGTAAGTTGGAGAATCCCTAGGCAAACTCAGGCACATCACATTTTAATACCCAGTGTAGGTGTAAATACTCATGTGGATACACTAGCTGGAGCAATAGCATCACAAGGTAAGTCAAACACAGCTTTGGAATGCCTCTGCAGGGTTCTCGAACTTCCCCCTTAACCCACGGTATATGTGTAGGTTATATACAGGTCTGCGCCCACACTGCCACTACCCTCACTACCAAATGGCTCAGAGATCATGGGTGTGGATCCCAATTGTGAAGGACAGACGCATCTCCGATGAGCGGGTACGTTGACACGCGTCACCTGAATGCACAAACCCATTTACTTCATGTCCCATTCCTGTCCAGAGAAAGTCTGCATGAATACAGTCAAAGGTTTACTCTTTGCCCATTTGACTTTCCAGCACTGAACAATGACCCAATTCGAACACTGCTTGGTGATACGTTGAGGGAATGACAAACTGCAGTTGAACCTCGTCCTGGGGTGTTTGTGGCTCATGGTGCAGCCATCCTCATTTGCGAAGGAACCTGGTTTTGCCTTACCATGAATGCTTAATCACATTATCCTCCAGTTCCTTACACACTTTTGCAAATGTCGAGTCAGATTGTTGCTCTTGGAAAACGTCTTAACCAAGAATCAGCTCTTATGGCGTTGCAGTGGTCAACACGGTGACGCAGTTTGGAGCCTTGGCCATGGCAGCAGCTGAATTCTGAGTAGCATCATCTACAGTGCACTATACTTAGCACATGGCGTGTTACCTACATCAAAGTCAAAGGTTCGAGCCTGACAACTGCCAATACCAAACCTGTGTAAAAAGCTCAAAGGTTCTCGCATGACAACAGTCAATATCAAACCTGCGTAAAAAGGAGATGCTAACCGAATATGCAGGAAACAATCTCACTTTCCTGGGGATCATTAGCCCCATACCCTTGGCTTCCTGAATGAACAAGTTAGGAGCCATGGTACTAACACACTGAGACAGAGTGAAATAAAACCAGTGTAAGAAACAATCTCACATTCCTAGGGATCATTAAATCCCATAACCATAGCTTCCTGTATGAATAGGTTAGAAGCCATGGTACTAACTCACTGAGACGGAATGAACCATAATGTTACCTATACACAGGTCAAACAGAGGTTCTGGCATAACAACTGCCACTGTTGAACCCGTATAAAGTGGGGATGCTACCTGAATATGCGCTGGAAACAATCTCACTTTCCTGGGGATCATTACCCCAGGCATTTTTGCAAGTTTATACCCACCCAATCCCAGACCAAAAATGGAAAAAAAAATTATTGCATAAAACAATCCAAAAGGACATATAAATCAAGGAAAAGCAAAAAAGAGTACTCATTATAGGAGAAATAAGACCAGGATGGCCGTGTCGTGTTTTTAGCCCAGTTTCCCAAGCCGTGAGCAATGTTTTCCCACCCAACTGGGCAGGATGAGAAAGAATGGGGATTCCCCTTTCTCAGTGTCCTTCACTGGCTCATATTCCTCACCAGAATAGTTATCCAAATCTTTCTCTTCTGAAGAATCACTAAATGAAGGGACAGAAGAGTCCATGTAACAATTTCAACAGCCTCCTCCAGCCCAATGAGGTGGAAAAATGGCGTGATTTTCGCAACATCCTAATGCTCTGACGGACAGTGGCACACTGATGTTACCCACCCACGCAGAACCAAATTCAGTACTACAACTGCTTGGACACAGTGTTGCCAATATATTAAGCTACTCCTTAGCAAAAAAATAAGCTAGATTAAAGCAGTTTGAGATGTGCTACAGTGCTCGAATTTTGCTGTCAGCACCAACATGTCACTGGGATTAATCAAGACGTTTTGTACTGTCGGCACCATGCCGACGGCGGGATTGTACGGGTTAAACCCCATACTCTTGACTCCCTGTATGAACTAGTTAGAAGCCATGGTACAGTACTAACTCAGACTGAGACTGAGTGAACTGAAAATCGATGCACAAACTATGCTGTTTTTCAGTTGAATGCTAATAATTAAAAATTAAGAATACAGACACAGGCTAGTAGTGACCAGTTTAATCTAGTTTAACTGGTAAACAAGCAATAGAAATCCACCAACGAACTGGGGAAAGATTCACAATTGGATCCTTTGGGTATTAGCAGTTTCGCAGGGGCAGGTAATAACATCTGACATTAGCCAGAGTAAAATACTAAACTCGAGTTAAGTACTCTAAGGGTTAATAAAGTACTCTAAGGGTTAATAGAGCAGTGGCTGAATCAGTAGAAAGCCAGCCTACAGTCCTAATGGACCCAGGTTCGAATCCCAGCTGGGGCAGGGAACAGTTTAAGAAATTGAATTTCATAAAAGCAGACTCTACTGACCTACCAGAAGACCTGCCAACATGTTAAATACCCTAACTAATACCAGTACACTAGTCTTGTATGAGACAGCCCTAACATGTATTCAAAATGGACGGTGGGTGTTACCACCACCAAAGTGGCGACATGTGGAGGTGTAGGAGGTCTACTGGTCCTTAGGATAGGCCACTGCCCCTGAGAAATAGGCCCTGAAGCCTTTGCCCAGGGTCAGACACATAAAACACACACACACACACACACACACACACACACACACACAAGTATGCTAGTGCCTATAAACGTCAGTGATTATAACCAATGAGTACCTAGGAGTGAGTGAGATGTTACTATTTAGTTAATAACTTTGCTTCAAAGTTAGGAGTTATTATCCTGGAATGAGATCATGCTAGGAGCTATTATCCTGCAGGAGAGGTCTTCCTGGGAGTTATTATCCTGGCAAGGTCGCCACTTGTCACGGCGGGGAATGGATATCAATCTCCACTATAATGGGAGGAAAAGGAAGGGAAAAAAAAAAAACACTACTTATCAGAGGAAGTAAAGGAAAATCACCACTGACACGAGGGCTATCGAATCAATTAAAATATTAAGTTTTGCTTTTTCCAGCATAGATCACGGATTTTCTAAAGACAAATTTATACATTTCTCTTCAGACAGTGTCCTTACTCTCTGATAATGAACAATAATAACACTAAACAGATTCTTGTTTTCACAAACTTGTAGCTTGAGGAAACAGTTTTATCATGAATTAAAATGAATGAATTGGCTTAACTGCTAGTTGTGACTGATATCAAGAAAAGTGTGCATGCTGGAAGCAAGCACATTAAAGTAAACAATACAGAAAATGAAAAAAATATTTCAATTAATCAAGCTCAAAGAGAAGAACTGCAAATAAATTAATTACAGCAAGATAAATTCTTACAATACAAGACTCCCAAAGCAATCAAATTCACTCACTCAGTCAAGCAAGCTAATACTCTTAAACCTAGAAAACAGAAAAAAATACTGTTAATTGGAGTTGCAGAGTCATGGAGCTACAAAACTTGAGTTGTCACTGAGACACCACTGACGAGGGGTAATCTTCGATGATCCTACTGTCTGTTCCTCCGTTGCTATATGCACCTCTCTCTGGGCTGTACAGCACCAACTACTAACTACGGTGAGTGGAAAGGCATGGAATCCCAACATGGGGCCCAAAGCTCAAGAGGCATGGGGATGTAATCTCCAGGAATCCTCACATGTCCTGACACACACCTATCCCCTGCAGGTGTCCCTCGCATATTAATTAATGTTCTCACGCCAGCAAGCTCTGTCATGAGGAATGGGTGTGGCTTACTGTCCACAACTGTTGCAGAGGAGTGCGAGCAATACCATATATAAGCAACAGCATTGCTCAGTGACACACTATGTCATTACATAAAGACACTCACTAATGAAACAATTATAGATGTTTTGAAATACTGTTCCAAACTGGAGTGATGTCAGGATGGTTAAAACTGAGTGAATCTTCTGGGTTTTCACATGTGTTCATGAGTTCCCATAATAATAATACAATATCACGAATTTGCATAATAGCGTTGCCACGAATTTGTGGCACACACACAGTGTTTATAATCATCGTTATCAATCACACACATTGTGCCCATCATCATCATTATCAACCACGCACTGCACCCATCACCATCGTCAACAGTATCATCAGCAGCAACAGAAGCAGCAGCACACCATGCATTCTCACTACAATATGATCTACTCTTCCATCATCCAGTTATTTATTCACCTGCGCAACCTGGCAATCAACCTAACACCCATAAGTCATAAGTCAGTCAGTTAGCCAGTTAGTCCTCAATGACTAGTCAGTAAACTGATCCTCCACACAATAAACCAGTCATCAAAATATTAATCCCTGTACAACCAAGGGGTCATTTGTCTGTTTTTCTTGCAATCACTCGATGATTATATTTAATTTAGAAGAAACTTTTCCAGCTGCTGAGGTTAGATATATCTTCATTATCCCTTTCACTACCAGAGGGCTCTTCCTAAACTACAGTAAGTAAAATGTCATGCAGCCGCATGTATACAATAAATTAAGACATCATCGTGTCAAGTGTTGATCCATCTAAGATCAGGGGTCACACTTATAAAGTAAATTAATTTACTGGATGAACTCATCTCCACAACAGCTAGTTATTAATAAGTCATCCTTCTTTTTTTTATTCACTCATTCCAGTAATAACTCTGAGTTGATTGTGAAGTATCTGTTTGATGTATGAGGGAAGACAAACTTATGTGGAAGCAATTTAACACAAAACTGAATCTTAACAGACTTCATATATAACAGTCTAGGTAGCCAGTTACGTCCCCAAACGAACAGCCATTGCTTAAACCTCTTCAGTGTTGTGATGCATTTATCTCATTGTTGTTGCTGCTACCGCATGATTTTATTCAGCTTAGGGAAGAACCAGCAGTAGTGAAGAGGTTTTTAGGGCAATGTATAATCCCTCAAAACTTAAAGTTCTTCATGAACTGTATAAATCGTCTGGGGTAACAAATAATCAGTCAGGGGAAAAAGCTGCACCGAAGAGCTTAAACTTATGGTCACAAATTGCCAAATCTATACTATTTTTTGGGTACCCGGTAACACCTCAATGCTTAGTCTCATCAAACTAACCGACCACACCAGAGGTGAACATGTAACAACAGTAATGTCTTGGCCAGGTGTTAAGGACCATATTATACAAGGACTACTCAAAGTGACTTTCAAGATCTCTTAAAACCTCTTCCTGAATGATAATTACTGCCCATATCACCTCAATATCCTCTAGTAAGAGTATTTTACTCAAGCAAACAGCCTATATCTATCAATCTATCTATTCCCAGATGCCTCAATCCTTTATACGGGGTGGCCACAAACAAATCGCCTCCACGTCACCTTGTCACCCGCCATTTCCATGCCCTGCTCCCAATTCACACCCCCTTCTCTCATATACCTCTCCACTCCATCCCTCCATCTCATCCTTGGCCTTCCCCTCCCTCTCTCCCCCTCCCTCACTCTTAAACACTCTTCTCGTCAGTCTCTCACTCTCCATCCTCTCCACATGGCCAAACCACCTCAGTGTGTTTCTCCTAATGCTTCCTATTACATCCACATCCACACCACAACGCTCCTTCACATCCTCACTTGTCAGCCTGTCCATGTGACTCCACAAGCTCTCCTCAAACAACTCATTTCCACTGCTTTCACTCTTGAGTTGTGTCCCTCCAACAACGTCCAAGCTTCACTTCCATACGTTAGAGCAGGTATGACGATACTGTCATGTAATAACTTTTTCACTTCCATACTCACTTCCCTGTTTCTTATCACTGCCTTCAAGGAACTAGCAACCTTTCTTTCTTGTTGCACTCTTTCAAGCACTTCACCTTCCAACCTTCCATCCTTACTCATCACACTACCCAAGTACTTAAATGTACTTACATTTTCCATTTCCTCATCTTCCAACCTCACTGTACATTCACTGACTTCACCTCTCTCGAAGACCATAATTTTACTCTTCCCTACATTCACCTTTAGATTCCGTTTCTTACACACTCTCCCAAACTCATCCACCAAGCCTTGCAGCTCCCCTTCATCTTCACATAACAACACAGTATCATCTGCAAACAACAGTACAGGGAGTTTCCAAACATTGCCCTCTCTCATTAGGGCCACTCCAACATCCACTACCCTACCTTGTATCTCTTTTATAACCCCATCTATATACAGACTGAACAACCATGGAGACATGACACATCCCTGTTTCAGTCCAACCTTCAAATAGAAAAATTCACTCAGTTCACTCTCCACATGCACTGTAGCCTTAGCACTCTCATACATACTCTTCACAGCATTCAACAACTTCCCATATTCTCCATATATTCTTAATACTTTCCACAATCCTTGTCTATCCACCCTGTCATATGCTTTCTCCAAATCCATGAAGGCTGCATACAACTTCTTTCCCTTCTTTAGAAACTTTTCCACTAAAGAAAACCTGATCTATACAACCTCTTCCTTTCCTAAAGCCTCTCTGTTCTTCTCCAACTAATTCCTCTGTTATTTCCCTAACTCTGTCAATAAGTATCCTACAGTATACTTTTCCTATTACACTAAGAAGACAAATGCCCCTATGATTACCACACACTTCTTTTTCCCCTTTCCCTTTGTACAAGGGAATAATTATACCTGACTTCCAATCCTCCGGGACTCTACCTTCCTCCCAGGCCAATCTGCACATCTTCCACATCCATTCTACTACTATCTCTCTCCCATGCTTCAGCATTTCACCACACACTCCATCAATTCCTGGGGCTTTCCCCATTTTGACTTTCTTCATCGCTTCCACAACTTCCATCGAACTGATTTCTTCCTGTCTTCTCACATCCCTCCTTCTCCCAGCCAGTCCCCAGCCACTTACACAAGTTTGGATTACTTTCTATGTTCAACAGTTCATTAAAGTGTTCTCTCCATCTGCTCACTTTTTCTCCCTTCTCAACTAGTAATCTACCATTTTTATCTTTCACTCCCCTACTAACTTCACTGCCACCCTGTCTGACTCTCTTTACCTCTTTCCAGAACATTTTCTTACATTCCCTCCACTTGACACTCAAATTCCTTCCTATATCAAAATTATATAAATAGCTTTAATATGTATTTTTTGGATAAGGAAAGTTCACTGTAGAATTTTTTCATATCTTATTTTTCACGCAGAAATGATAGTAATTACAAGAGATAAAAAAGTGATCAGGCTTTGTTTTTTTAAGTCTAGCCCAGCGGAGAAGTCATTAGTGTCCATTAATAGCAATCTATCAACTTTCAATTTTCTTAAGCCAAAAAATCGTTGTTTTGTGTTTTTGTCATAACTCATACAGCAATTACAGATTTTACATCCACAGTAGCGACAGCAATGTTAAAAAATAGGAGAAACCAAAATTACCTGACAACACAGGAGGCATTTATTTATATATTTGAGTCCAACCAGTGTTTACTTATACTATTATGCAACTACCAAACACTTCTCAATGTAACTGGAAAGAATAAGAACCTGGTGTCAAAGTTAATTCTGTCAGTATCTCACTACCGTGAAGATCTGCCTGACTTCCGAACTGGTTAAGACTCTTCATGAAAACAAATGCAGGGTTTGAAACAATGGCTCTGTTATCAGAGTCCAGGGAAGGCAAGAGGGTGTGGCAGTGCGATAGCGGCTCCCAGTGGACTGTGTGTGTGTGTGTATGTGTATGTGTGTGTGTGTGTGTGTGTGTGTGTGTGTGTGTGTGTGTGTGTGAGAGAGAGAGAGAGAGAGAGAGAGAGAGAGAGAGAGACAGACAGACAGACAGAGACAGAGACAGAGATATAGAGAGACGGGGGGCAGGGGTGATGTGTGAGTGTGGGAGGGACAGTGTGAGGGGTGTAGGAGGAACACTGTGGGGTGTGTGTGAGGGACGGTGTGGGGAATGTAAGAAGGATAATGTGGCATGTGTGGGAGAAGCAGTGTGTGGATGTGGGAGGGACAGTGTGAGGGTGTGGGAGGGACAGTGCTTTGGTGTGAGAAGGTCAGTGTGTGGATGTGGGAGGGAGAGTGTGTGGGTGTGGGAGGGAGAGTGTGTGGGTGTGGGAGGGAGAGTGTGTGGGTGTGGGAGGGACGGTGTGTGAGTGTGGGGGGGAAAATGAATTGGTGTGAGAGGGAGTGTGTGGGTGTGGGGGTGTAGGAGGGACAGTGTGAGGTGTGTGGGAGGGACTCTGTGTGGGTGTGGGAGGGAAAGTGTTTGGTTGTGGGAGGGAGAGTGTGTGTGTGTGTGTGTGTGTGTGTGTGTGTGTGTGTGTGTGTGTGTGTGTGTGTGTGTGTGTGTGTGAGGGAGAGTGTGGGGAAGTAGGAGGGACAGTGTGTTGAAGTGGGAGAGACAACGTGTGGGTGTGGGAGGGATAGTGTGTGGGTGTGGGGAGGAGAGTGTGTGTGTGGGAGGGAGAGTGTAGGGGTGTAGAAGGGACAGTGTGGGGGGTGAGTGGGACAGTATGTGGGTGTTGGAAAAGTGCGTTGGTGTGCGAGGGACCGTGTGGGGGTGTGGGAGGGACAGTGTAAGGGTGGGATGTAGGAGGTACAGTGTAGGAGTGAGGTGTGGGAGGGACAATGTAAGTGTGGGATGTGGGAGGGACAGTGTAGGAGTGAGGTGTGGGAGGAACAGTGTGGGGGTGTGGGAAAGACAATGGGGTGTGTGTGGGAGGGGCACTGGCTGATGCAGTGGCATGAGAGTGTGGGTAAGAGTGGAGTGGTGTGAGAAAATGTGTGGCGTGGGAGTGTGGGTGCAGAACACCATGACAGTAGGGTGGGGACTCATGCCGGAAAAAAGCAAGCAGGGCAGGCTGGACTACAGGATTTAAAGCAATAGGAAGAAACATATCGAAAATGCTGAAGGAAATTAATCTTGTTGATAAGAATGACCAAACAAATATGACGCAGACAAACAGAAGGACACACACACACACACACACACACACACACACACACACACACACACACACGGAGAGAGAGATCACAGGGATGACCTTATTGTCCCCACAAGACAGTCCGGCCATAACATTAATAACAGTACTCTAAACACGGAAAAGGAGAAAAGGATGGCACAGCAATGGGTTCTCTCTCCCACCGTCTAGACTCTTCAGCTTTTGCAGTACAGGAAAAGGTGAGAAGCAGCATCTTGCAGGATTAAAAAGCTTGAAGCAAATTTCATATGATCACCAGAAGACAAAACTTAACGAAAATGGAACGGCTTACCAGACAACCATATATTAATTCTAATCTTAACTTATTTTGTTCACTTTTCGTTATTTTTTTTTTACTTACAAAGATTGAAGGAAATCTGAAATGTATACTTAACTCTTAGGTAAGTATGCAAAACTCTGTACACCCAGGCATGTGCATATCAATATACAGTATAAGCTTTTAAATGTCTGTTTCATTACTTGGACGCTCATAATTATTTACATACGCACAGACACCTACATACTTATATGAGAACTGACAAGGATAAGGATACGTTGGTGAAGGCGATGGCCTCACATGGGACAGGATATTTGCCCGGGTAAGGTCAGCTCGAGTCAGGTCACAGATGCCCGCTCTAACCTCTCCTTCCAGAGACAGGAAATGCTCTTATGTTTTTTTTTTTTTTTTATGTGCTCGACTCTGGGCATAAGCTTCTCAGCCTGCTCCCAAGGCCCAGTAGTCCTCCTACATATCGTACACCTCTACATGTCACCACTTCGGCACTAACACCCACAGTCCATATTGAATACAAGCTAGGGCTGTCTCATACAGGACTGGTGTATTGGTATTAGTGGGGGTATTTTTACGACATGTCGGCGGGTCTTCTGATAGATCAGTAAAGTCTGCCTTAATGAAATTCAAATCTTTAAACTGTTCCCTGCCCCAACGAGGATTTGAACCTGGGTCCGGTAGGACCGCAAGCCACTTCTCTACCGATTGAGAGATATGAATTCACATTTACTTATGTATCTTTATCAGACCCGGATCGGGGGGGAAGGTGCGTGAGGGGCGTGCGCCCCCCCTTTTTCTGAAGCCAATATATTTTTTATTACTATAAGGTTCCAAGGTGGAGATAGAGGTGGGGAAATATTATGAACATTACTAATCTGAAATTTTTTATGCACATTTCTCAATTTTTCTGGCTCAAATTACACTGCCACTGATGCTTTTCCTAAATTCCTTAAAATTTTCTGCCTCTGATTACACCGTGTAACACACAAATTTTTTTTCTTTGTTTCTGGCCAATAACCTTTATTTTCTGATTCATTATGCTTCAAAACACTGGAAAAAAGCTGTCAATTATTTCAAACTTCGGGTTTGTTGTCAGTACATCGATTTGGTTGAAATAAGAATATTATTTTTTAAATTAATCCATTATTGGGCATTCCCTGCAACACCTCTGACTGGCGGCTCTTCATCGACAGTTCATCTAGAAGCCTCAAAGCTGTTTTACTGCACAACACAAATCAGTGGCCCTCGATTCCTCTGGCTCATTCAGTGCACATGAAAGAAGAGTACCAGAACGTCAAAATCCTGCTGAGTGCACTGAAGTACGACCAATTCAGCTGGGAGGCCATTGGCGATTTCAAGATGATGGCCTTCTTGATGGGGCTTCAGGGAGGCTTCACCAAGTTCCCTTGCTATCTCTGCCTCTGGGATAGGCGAAATACAGCCCTTCACTACGAAAAGAGGAACTGGCCCCTCAGGACCGGCCATGAGGTTGGGGCCCATAACGTGACGCAAGAGACGCTGGTGGAACCTACGAAAGTGCTGATGCCACACCTTCACATCAAACTGAGCCTCATCAAGCAGTTTGTTAAACAGCTGGATCCAGAGGGTGAGGCCTTCAAGCACATCCAGGAGCTATTCCCGAAGTTGTCGGAGGAGAATATCAAAGCAGGAGTATTTGTGGGCCCTCATGTGAAGCGACTTATCAACTCCGACAGCTTTCCTGAGAAGCTGTCTGAGGTTGAGTGGGCAGCTTGGACAAGCTTCATTTCTCTAGTCAAAGGTTTCCTCGGAAACCACAAGGCAGAGAACTACAGAGAAATCGTTGACGAACTTGTGGCTGCCGGATGTCGCTGAAACTGCACGTACTACACGCCCACCTTGATAAGTTCAAAGAAAACATGGGAGACTACTCAAAAGAACAAGGTGAAAGATTTCACCAGGATGTCAGCTCTTTTGAGGAACGCTACAAGGGACAGTACAATGAAAGTATGATGGGGGACTACATCTGGAACCTTCTGCGTGAATGAATTGAAATACAATCCCCAATCTCGCAGAAAAACTTCTTTTTGATTAAACTATAAATAATGCTAGAATTTCTGTATCAATTCTGTATCAATTCTCCGTAGCAATACTCTTTATCAACGCTCGGCATCACTGCACTGTATCACTGTCTGTGTATTAACATATCATAATACATAATTTCACCCTACTCGTTTCCTTCTTTTTAATTTCATTTCTGAAGATGGGGCAACTTCATTTTTCATCACTGATTTATCATAATAATTGTGTTAACATCAATTCAAATTATATTTAACAGGATTCATTTGATTTAAATCAGATAGTGTGAAAAATCCTTAAATTAATAAGCAAAAATGACAAAAAATCGATAAATCGATCTCGTGAACTCAGAACCGAAGTCTGAACTTGGTGACTGCTCATTTTTACTCATTTATGCTCTAAAAAATCAGAAAATAATAGTTGTAACTCATGGACAAATTTTGTGTTACAAGGTGTTATGTAATACTTGGCCGTGGCAAGTCGAGCTTCAGTACTGGCAACCTTATATCTTAACCCGCGCCGTCCCGAGGACGTATTTCCACGTCCTCACGTTTTGTCACAGCTAATCCTGAGGACGTACTTCAACGTCCTGCAATTGCAAGGTTCATAATTTCCACAATTTTCAATTTTCGCGAGTCATTTTTGGTACGTATACACGGGACACCTTCCTCAACAAGATGCCAGGCAGAGACAATGCCTTACCCAGCATGACCTCCTCCCCCCCCTGCATGCCCTTTTCTCAGCAAGTCACCTGTCATCAGTGACCTGGCCAGTATAGCCATGTCATGCCACGGTACAAAATTCAGGGCCAGAGTGATTCCCCAATCAATGACAATGTGGAGGACAAACTTTACATAGCATTAGAGGAAGAAACAGTTAGAAATGATGATCAGGTAATGTGGCAAAAAAAGGTCAGGTATTAGTGAGTGAAACAATGCTTATAATGCCTATATTACTGCTTGAAAACCAATATACTCTTGTACTACATATAAATTCATAACAGTAAATAAATAAATACCGTTTATGAGTGGTGTGAAATAGTTATCCTCCCATAGAACTCGTTTTCTTTGGCGCCAGCCTGATAGAAAACCCAGTAAGGTAAGGAGGCTCTCCTACCTGTAATGAGTATTTTAAACCTCAGGTGAGCGATTTCTCTATGAATTTTCAATGTTTCTCACAAAAAGCGAAAGTTTTAGCAAAAAAAAAAAAAAGGGTCGAAAAATGGTCGGGATTGGGGGGTACCAGTGGTCAAAAAGTGGTCGGGACGGTGCGGGTTAAAGAAGACAGTGGCGTAAGCCATTAACGTATATGTCACATTTCAGTTTGAATGTGGATCGTGATATACTGAGCACTTTAAAAAATCCCGCTTTGGTTAGAGTGGGATGCTGTGGTCCTCAGAATTTTACCGACCAAGATGCTAAGTTATAATTGGCTGCCTAAGTCGGCCATGCTTCTCAACTAACCAATGAAAATGAAGCATCTATATAGTGAACACTACACCAGTCTGCCTCGAGGTTGCCAGTTGCGTGGTAAGCCTGGTGGCGAGTGTGTCTGTACATTATTTAGCGATCCTTTAGGTTTGTGCAAAGTATTATACTTACTTATTTTACTTTGCACACAGAAAGATTAGGCTAAGCTTAGTGTATTTTTCCTTGTTGGCAGCTTATGGCAGTAATAATGTGAAGGGCAGATTTTAGTCATTTAACTAAATTTTGAGCTTAGCCAGCTGGAAAGTCAACATGTCGGATGACGGTGACACAGATGTAAGCTTTTTGGCAGTATACTGAAAACCACAATGAAAATGACACTAACAGAGAAATGCATATTGCCTATCACAGAAAATTACACTTTTTTTTTTTTTTTTTCATTTTTAGTTTTGCTGACATGAAGTTTTTCTTTGCTATTATTCATGAGTCGAATTTTCAACGAAAAATTTTAGTTAGGCCTAATATAATATCACGCACTTTTATAACTCTTTAGTACAGTAATGGCAGTGATCACTGCGTGTGGTATACTTTCAGTGTGAAAGGAATAAATCACATAAGTGAAACAAATTTTACATTTTGTCACAGGGCTTAATGGGATACTGATTTTTGAACTAGTGATTTGCAGCTTATAATTATTAGTGAATGTCATCCAAGCGCCAAAAATCACTGACTGACTTTTTTGCTTGCAAAAAAAGTTCACATCGTAGGCATCAATAATTTTAATCAGAAACTCATCTCACTTATCTTATAATAGGTATGTTTATTTCCATATTGTTAAATCTTTTATCCCTGCATTGTCTAAGTATCTTAAGTGTCTGAACATGTCAGTCTGTTGAGTCCACTTGCAGAAAGTTACAGTATGGAACTGACTAAGGTTCAGTGAAACCTAGGCCCTTTTGTTGTTCCTAAATATATTACAAAGTGAATGATCAGTTATCACTTCATGTTTTAGTGCGAGCAGAAGATGCAGACCAGAGAGATCTGATTATATATATATATATATATATATATATATATATATATATATATATATATATATGAAAATGCTAATCATGCCCCCCCCTTTTAATAAAAATGCTGGATCCGGCCCTGTATATAATAGCATTTGCATCATGATGTATATCTAATCTCTTCTTAAAAGATATTTATGATTCTGCTTTACATCTCATTCCTGGGGAGTTTATTCTAGTCGCTTACAATGAAGAAGTTTTTCTTTTTATCAAGATTAGACTTCCTTCACTGCAGCTTCATGCCATTTCTTCGAGTTGTGGTCTCGGTACTACTTTTAAATAGATTTTTTTGGCTGGATATCAACCCATTGAGGAAACTTAAATTATTTAGTTAGTTGTCCCCTGATTCTACGTTTTCTGAGAGAGAGAGAGAGAGAGAGAGAGAGAGAGAGAGAGAGAGAGAGAGAGAATAAGTTCAATTTCTTAAGTCTCTTGAAATACAGTTTATTCCTCAGCGATGGGATTAACTTGGTAGCACTACGTATGCTTAAAGAATGCGTAAAAAAAAAAAAAAAAAAAAAAAACGGGTGCTACCGGCCTCCAGTTCCCAAAAATGTTAATATATTACGTAGTAAATGTGGCAAGACATTTCCGTGGAGTTTCATATCTCTGCAAAAAGAGAGAAAGAGAGAGAGAGACAGGCAGTCAGTTTTTCTGCCTGTCTGTCTGTCCATGTTGGAAATTAGAGGGATGCATATAGAACACTTTTAACAGCTCTCACACGTGTAACTTCTTACGACGAATGTCAACGTTTTAAACGTGTATATTTCATAAACTAAAATGTCTCCTCTGATGGCCAAGATTATAATTTATCAGAAATACTCAAGTCAACATGGTGGAAAGATGGTGAACAATTACTGTTGAATTTTTTTTACTTCTATGACCATATTATTAGCTAAAACGGGTCAGATGGGTAGTCAGATTGGTGGGATGGGTGGGCAGGGTTGGTGTGTGGGTGGGCAATGGGAAAACAGGTCCATGGTAGGAATGGGTCCATGGAGAATATAACCCTAGGGAAATGAGCCCAAGGATCAAATTGGAACCCAAGGTTCTTCTTCCACATGGAAAGGCCATCCAGGGTCCCAGATAATGCACGATCATAGGGTTTTACCCAGGCAACGTCGGGTGCCCTTTCTAATATCATTTAAATCGTTAATTATTTCAAGATGATCCGTTGTGCTTTGACCTATGTGTCGTCAGCTCCAATTTCTGGGTCTTAATGTGTGTCCACTTTCCACCTTCCTACCTCAGCAGAGGTCAACTCTCGCTGTACTGTACAGCCAATATCCACAGGAAAGTTCTTACTACTTTGCATGTAAGTACTACCCTTAAGTTTAACAGCATTTTAGTAGTATCCCTATGTTCCCTTACGTTTAACAAATACATACTTTTGATCTTTAATTTTTTACTTATTTATATCGTATCCCTTCCACTAACTCATTAAATTACTTCAAAAAGATCCACAATGGTTCGTTGCCCCTCTTGTGGAAACAAAATTTATTGTGACTGGTTTCTAAAATATGGAAGGCTAGTTGCCAAGTGTATCTCGAGCCTGATTAATAAAAACATCCAGTATCCAGAAAGCGTGATTAACAGGAATCAGTACGCACTGGAGGATTTGAAACTAGGAAACACAGATGGTCAAGGCTGAATTAATCAAGCTCAAATAAAAGAATCTTAATATGACTCCAGTAGACCACACATCCCTGGTAAAGAATAAACGTAAATCTAAACAAACGGCTACCAAAATACCTGGAATTCTTATGTCAAACAGGTTTTCAATTTTTGTAGAAGGGGAAAAATGTACAGGCAGTCAGACTGTATATATGGATGTTAAGGATAAAGAAGGTAAACATGTTAAGGATAAAGAGGGAGAAACTGACCAATACGCAAAACATTTCAGTGCAAAGGAAAATACCACAATGGTGGAGGTGAGTCTATTCTGAGTGGTCAAGGCTCTGCCTTTGCATAAAATAAAAGGTGGAAGAAAAGATCAGTAAAGATTCTATCTAGCAATAAAACAGACGTGATTTCTAAGGTTCTCGAAAGTACATCAGTCTGCAAAAATATGCTTGTTGTGGATGTAGGTACAAGTGATGCTCATAACGGCGGCAAAATTGCCACCAAGGATATCCAACTGATGTATAAATTTCTCCTTAAAAAGTATAATTAAATTCAAGTCGAACAAATGTACAGTGAATGGTATTCTGCCCAGACTTATTTTCAACCCCTCTGGAAACAGAAAAAGAGAAATTATTTGACCTGTCAAAGAAATGTGGGAAAGAGACAAGGTTATGTTAACTGATATCTGGGATAGACCAGTGGGCAGACTAAGCCTGTTTCAACAAGATGGCATCCAATTATCCAACAAACGAATAACTGAAAATAGTAAATTAATACATATTGTGGTGTACTACATTCACAAGGGAATTTTTCTTGACCCTAAGCCTCACTTACCCCTCCCATATCACCCTCACCTAAGCCTAAAATCACCCAACCTACAGATGTCCATACCTCTTTCCCCTCTTTACCCTCTTCCTCAACAACACTTGCCCAGGGAAACTAAATCCCTTCTCTTCTTTCCAGGTGAATATGGTTTCTGCATTGGCCACACAGCAAAGCAAAGTTCAATTAAAGTACTATCGTTCAATGCTCGTAGCCTTAAAGGCAATTCAATGAACTCAGGTGGCTCCTTAGTAACGAAGAATTCCATATAATAACCCTGACAGAAAGGTGCCTTGATAGATGTTACAAGGATTTACATTCAGAATATCAGACTCGTAAAATTCTGCCTATAAATGTAGAAATATTGGACGTACGTGTTGGTGTTGATCTACTGTATATATCAAATCCTACTGAAATCCCACAGAAATAACAAAGTACCCAGAGAGAGAGAGAGAGAGAGAGAGGCGGCAATGGCGGCAGCAGGAGCAGCAGACGTTGTCATTGCTGTTGTTGGAACCCCAGGCTCATCTGAATGCGATTCCAATGGACTGCATGAAGCTGCCTTCCTGCAGCTCATCCTCCTCCTTTTGGTGGATAAAGAGTTTAGAAATGTTTGTATAATCCAGCAGCAGAGCAGATCGGTTATTTGGATGCCACCGCATGAAGGTGTCTTTCCCTAGCACCACAGGGAGGAAGAAGGTGAAATAACGGGAGACTGAAAGTATATATAGTTTTGACTGGCAGCAAATGATTATATTTAACGTAAATACTGCCATTTACCCTCAAGTATTAAGCAAAAAATCAATTACCCTTTCCATAAAGGCAGAAATCTTGATATATACTAGTTCTCAGGGAACAGTTTTACTTAGCTTAGGTGAGGCCTTTGGTCCTCATGGAAGTATAACCTATACAAAGACTAGTTTTCTCATTTCCGAAAATTTTTTATGTTTCCTTTTCTGGGATTTATTGTGTTCCCATCTATCCACATCATTCTTTCTCCTCCAGCACCTACCCTACCCAGTCTCACCAACATCAGTTCATCCTGATCTCCAGGACACTCATTCTCACCTGTCCCTTCTGCCTTATGACGACTTTATTCTGTTTAAGAGCCCTCTTGCAGTAAAGGTGCCTATTAAACTATTGTCTGTCAACCTTAACTACATTTTCTGTTGTTCAGGGGCAGAAAAATACAGCAGCTCAACATCGTTTCTACAACACTTGTCACCATATACTAATATTATCTTTTGTTAAGGTTCTGCAACAGACTAAGACAATGCAATGGCTCAAATATAAACCCTTTCTGATGAACTTTCTTATGACTGGTTACGTACTCTCATGTTAATTTATCATTACAGCTCAATGGCAGAATAAAAGAGAACTACACCTCCTTGTCTTTCCCATGCCACTTTTTCACGAATAGCAATGCATTCTGCTATTACCCTCTGTCACGAATCAATTCGCGACATTTCCTTTTTGTGAGAAGCCACGAACTAATAGTGGAAAACTCACTGTGTATCGCTCAGTTAACCGTTTCTCTCTCCATTTCGGGGTATACTTTTCAAATAATTCGTCACCGTTTTCAAAAAGTGACCGATTTAATGCACGTCACTAAGTGCACTACTGAGCGATACAATTATTTCTTTATCGTTTGCCTCTGCTTCCCTCAACCGTTAGCCACGCCTTGCGTCCTGCCCATTCAATGTATTTGAATTCAGTCTTGTGTTTGCTGTGACGGAGAAAGGGTCTGTGCTCAGAAGTGGAGAGGTCAGCTAGCACCCCAAGCTCCATTAGTACAGTTAATCCCAGTACTCCCACCCCACTCCTCGGGTGATACATAGTATTCATCGACTGGTATTTCCATTGTGTATTTTGTAGTTTTAAGAGCTTAGTTAAGGTGTTTTCCTAGGC
The DNA here is from genome assembly GCF_032717465.1 of Coenobita brevimanus. Lineage (NCBI taxonomy): Eukaryota > Metazoa > Arthropoda > Malacostraca > Decapoda > Coenobitidae > Coenobita > Coenobita brevimanus. Next base: position 8,168,185 of record NC_136982.1, on the reverse strand, counting down.
GTAAGTATTTAGCTTCTGTGTGAGTGAGCGAGTGCGTCTCATTGATTTGATTTGAAATGTAATGTTAAATTTATTTTTGTAATTAATAAATTTAACAGTTCTATTTCTTGAGCTTAATGTAGAGTAAAAATCTTGTTTCATTTCTCAATAATTAAGCTTATTTCCCATATAGCTCCTAGCTTGCATAAACGTTTTACTATCCATAACTGGTACTTAGACCAGTCTTGTATTAACTTAAAATCCGTTGTGCCAGGAGTTAATGCATCAGCAAGAACCTGATGTTATTATTATTAGTATTAGTTATTTATTGTCAGGGGTGATGTAACTTTCTCCAGAGGCTAACAGTACAGTAATTCAGCAATTGTGAGTAATTAGTCTCTGCTGTGTACTGTTGAGGAAGTTTATAAATTCTCGTTCTCAGAGAATCGTGCTAAGCCAACGTAAAGTAATCGTTGCTTGATGTAGCAAGACAACCATTGTCTCTGTTCTTCAATATTATTGAATATTATTATCAATTTAAATAATATTTAACCATTTATTTCAAAATTACCCGGATATTATAAAAACCCCGTGACAATTGGCGACCTCGCCAGGATATTAACTCCTAGCTCTAAAGCTATTCACGAGATAGTGCTCACTCATTCATATTTAGGTATTTATCATTAAAGTTTATAGACACAAGCTTACTGGTGTTTACCCTTAATTTAGCAAGTGAATTTTGCTTTATTAATCAATAGAATACTTAACTCTAGTTTATTTTTGGTAACGCCAGACAATTTTATTCGCTTCTGGGAAGTCGCCGTACCATTGTGTTTATTATTGAGTCTTCCCAGTCATTTACATTTTTGATTTATTTTTGCCAGTTAACTAGATAAGACTGGTCACCACTAGCTTGTGTCTGTACTCTTTACTTGTTTATTAGTATTCGTCGCTAAGCAGTCAGTACTCAATTTCGGTTTGCTTAATAAATTAGCGAAATGGCTACTACTGTATTTTTACAGGAAGCCAAAGAAATGGGTCTTTCGGACCCAGCCGAAATTAAAGAGTATATACTCTCACGGCACAATCAGGAGCAGCAGCGCGAGAATGATGCCCGTGAAGAGCGTAAGGTTCAGCGCGAATATGAGCGAGAACAGCGTGCATATGAACAAGAGCAGCGTGAGAAAGAGCGCGAATACGAGCGGGAACAACGGGAATACGAGCGAGAACAGCGTGAGGAACGAGACAAAGAACGAGAACATGAACTTGAAGTGCTGAAGCTCAAGCGAGATTCCTTGGCTTCAGACACGTCTGGTGCAGTTGGTCCAAGCTCCACGAGCGTTCCCCCTGCACATGTCCTGGCGACCCCACGCATCAAGCTTCCTTCATACAAGGAAAGCGAGCGAATCGAGCCGTACATTGCTCGTTTTGAGGACATGGCAGACTTATATCAACTGGATGAGGCAGCTAAGCGGCTTCAATTTCTTAGTTTATTTGAGGGCCCTGCCCTCGATATTCTCCACAGAATTCGTGGAGACAATCTCACATATGAGATGATGAAAGCTGCACTCATTAAGGCGTATGGTCTCACAGTAGACGACGCCAAAGTTCAGTTCATGCGAGCTCGTCTCCAAGACAAGGAGACAGCTGTTCAGTTCCTTGATCGTCTCACAGCTTACTTAAATGAGTGGATGGAGAAAGATGAAACTCCTTCCACGCGTGAGGGGATAATTGACCTTATGCTGCGTACACAGCTAGAGAGGTCGTGGCCTGCTGAGCTCATAGCACAGCTTAAGATCTGCCAGGTGAAAGATGCCAGCCAAATGGCAGAGAAGGCTGACGCATTCTTTACTGCATACGGGTATCAAGCTCTTAAGCAAAACACCTGGAGCAGAAAAGATACTGCCAAGTCTGGGAACCCGTCTCAGACTGAATCCCAGCACCAAGGCCATTCTCAGAGTAATGGCCAAGGTCCAAAACCGCAATGTAAGGACCAGGGGCAAAACACTCAGAAACCTGAGTGGAAGAGGTACAACAAGTACCCTAACCAGCAGCAGTATTCAATCGTGCCATGAGACAAGTGCTCCATGGTATTGTAGGAGTAGAGATGTTCGTTGACGATGTCCTCGTTCATTCCGCCACATTGGAGGAGCACCTCAGACTCATGGAAATTGTCTTCAGTAGACTCCAGAGTTTCAACATGACTGTGAAGCCTAGCAAATGCAAGATTGCTCACAGTGAGGTGGAGTTCCTTGGTCATATTGTTGGCAACAATCACTGCAGGTGTCAGGGTGACAAGATCAGGAAGGTTAAAGAAGCCCCGAGACCCGTGACCAAGAAACAGGTTAGGGCATTTCTTGGCCTAGTGGGATATTATAGGAGTTTTATTCCCAACTTTGCTCTCATTGCCCAACCGTTGTACGAAGTGCTACGGAAATATGCTCCAAACACCATTGAATGGGGAGAAGCACAAGAGAGATCTTTTGCCACCCTCAAGAATATGTTGTGCAAGGAGCCCATTTTGCAGTTGCCTGATTCCAGCAAACCTTTCATACTGCGCACTGATGCTTCACAAGATGGAGTAGGTGCTGTATTGATGCAGGAATCGGAAGGTGGAATCTTCCCAGTGGCATACCACAGCCGTAGGCTAAAACCTGCCGAGAGGAATTACAGTACTGTTGAGAAGGAACTCTTGGCTGTGGTTGATGGTGTTAAAAAATATTATTATTATTTATTTGGGGCATCATTTGTTCTGGAAACTGACCATATGCCACTCACTAGTCTTAGCACGACCAAGACGGCTAATGCAAGATTGACACGCTGGACACTGTATTTACAGCAGTTTAACCTTGTTGTGAGATACATCAAGGGAAGTGATAATGTAGGTGCAGACCTGATGTCTCGCCTACTAACTGCTGACTAACATGGGCAGTTGTTGTATGCTGGGTTCCGTGATAGGCATCCTCAGAGATTTGAGTAATCCAAGGACTAGCCTGGTTCCCAGTCAAAAGTGTAGACCTGACGTCTCACTTGTTGGCCCCACAGGACACATTATGTCCAGGGCCTGTACATACATATTATGTACTGTAGGTTAAGGGGGAAGTTCGAGAGAGAACTCCGCAGAGGCGACTTGAGGCTATGGAAGACCCAAGTTTGCACAAGGATTCTCAGCTTCCCGGTACTAATATATGTATCGTAGGTTAAGGGGAAGTTGAGAGGCGACTTGAGGCTATGGAAGACCCAAGTTTGCATAAGGATTCTCAGCTTCCTGGTACTAATAGAAGTACTGTAGGTTAAGGGGGAAGTTCGAGAGAGAACTCCGCAGAGGTGACTTGAGGCTATGGAAGACCCAAGTTTGCACAAGGATTCTCAGCTTCCCAATACTAATATAAGTATTGTAGGTTAAGGGGGAAGTTCGAGAGAAAACTCCGCAGAGGCGACTTGAGGCTATGGAAGACCCAAGTTTGCACGAGGATTCTCAGCTTTCCGGTACTAATATAAGTATTGTATTGTAGGTTAAGGGGGAAGTGAGAACTCTGCAGAGGCGACTTGAGGCTATGGAAGACCCAAGTTTGCACAAGGTTTCTCAGCTCTCCGATATTAATATAAGTACTGTAGGTTGAGGCACAGGTTGAGGACCCGTGTGCGGTTTGAGGCTATGGAAGACCCGAGTTTGCACAGGGATTCTCAACTTGCCGATCATAATCGTGTGCTAAAATTAATGGCGACCTCGAGTGTACTTTTCATAGCATGTACTGACTGCTAGCCAGAGAGAGTAATTGTAACATAATAAGAATTTTGTCTCATTGACACTTTTGATGCTCCACCTCAATTGGTTTTGCAGGTTCAGCAATGGGTGTAGCAGTTTTGCTGTGCGGACCAGCTGATCGTCTGCCGCACGCTGCCGCCTCTTCTCCTCTGTCTTCGTCGTCGCCATATTATTTACTGTGTCATTTTACACGTAGGTACAGTTACACTACAACTGTCACACCTACACCGGGTATTACATACACCACGCTACACAACAATTAGTTGTCAGTGTAAATGTAGCGAATTTTCGCTCAGTTTGACCTGAGTACAGGATTTTCACCGTCGTCACGGAGTTTTTCCCTCAAGCTTGCTTCTATTAACGTAAATACGAGGTTTTTTCGCTCACTGACGACTGCGACTTTCTCCTGTAGCAGGATAGCACACACACCACAGTGTGAATCTTGTGTGACTGAGTTAGGATTTATATGTATGTATATTGAAATCTTTCTTCTGAAGGAAGAAAGATTTAATTTTCATGGGGCGTAATGTCACGAATCAATTCGCGACATTTCCTTTTTGTGAGAAGCCACGAACTAATAGTGGAAAACTCACTGTGTATCGCTCAGTTAACCGTTTCTCTCTCCATTTCGGGGTATACTTTTCAAATAATTCGTCACCGTTTTCAAAAAGTGACCGATTTAATGCACGTCACTAAGTGCACTACTGAGCGATACAATTATTTCTTTATCGTTTGCCTCTGCTTCCCTCAACCGTTAGCCACGCCTTGCGTCCTGCCCATTCAATGTATTTGAATTCAGTCTTGTGTTTGCTGTGACGGAGAAAGGGTCTGTGCTCAGAAGTGGAGAGGTCAGCTAGCACCCCAAGCTCCATTAGTACAGTTAATCCCAGTACTCCCACCCCACTCCTCGGGTGATACATAGTATTCATCGACTGGTATTTCCATTGTGTATTTTGTAGTTTTAAGAGCTTAGTTAAGGTGTTTTCCTAGGCGTAAGTATTTAGCTTCTGTGTGAGTGAGCGAGTGCGTCTCATTGATTTGATTTGAAATGTAATGTTAAATTTATTTTTGTAATTAATAAATTTAACAGTTCTATTTCTTGAGCTTAATGTAGAGTAAAAATCTTGTTTCATTTCTCAATAATTAAGCTTATTTCCCATATAGCTCTAGCTTGCATAAACGTTTTACTATCCATAACTGGTACTTAGACCAGTCTTGTATTAACTTAAAATCCGTTGTGCCAGGAGTTAATGCATCAGCAAGAACCTGATGTTATTATTATTAGTATTAGTTATTTATTGTCAGGGGTGATGTAACTTTCTCCAGAGGCTAACAGTACAGTAATTCAGCAATTGTGAGTAATTAGTCTCTGCTGTGTACTGTTGAGGAAGTTTATAAATTCTCGTTCTCAGAGAATCGTGCTAAGCCAACGTAAAGTAATCGTTGCTTGATGTAGCAAGACAACCATTGTCTCTGTTCTTCAATATTATTGAATATTATTATCAATTTAAATAATATTTAACCATTTATTTCAAAATTACCCGGATATTATAAAAACCCCGTGACACCCTCTTGTTACATCTCTGCATTCAAGATGAAGTGACAGTAATACAGTATATATATGTACATCAGAGTGATGAGCTCAGTTTCTCTCCTGCCAATATACTCAAACCTAGCATCTCTTCTGCTAATGTAGGTATAATATGTTAACCCAATACTGTATGTACAGTAACTACGGTATGCAACCATATAGTCATAGGTAACAATATGTAAAACGGGTAGTTGATGTCTGAGTTCTCCAGGAGACAACTACACATCTCCTTTACCTAGACGAATCAAGAATGCCAAACGCCCCTGTTCATTTGCCGGAAACGTGACCGACACACACACATACGCCCACACACTTTAGCCGAAAGCTAGAGGGGGATATAAGTCCCATATCACATGTAGGAAGGAGTAGGCAGAGTTAGACAAGGAGAGAGCGGGGGAGATTCCCAGACAGCGATAGGGAGTACGAGAGTGAGAGTAAAGTAGGAGGACTGCAGCTAGCACAAACTGGTACTAACCATACACTACACAGGTCACGCCAAGTTCTTAACTTTTATTCATGTAACTGTCTCACAATAAATTCCGTCAACCTGAATCTGCCTATTTCATCATCCCACTTAGAATACGAAGAGGATAACGGAAAAGAGAAGGCCTACACTGACATCTCCTACAACTCCTCACCATAACTCTCTCCTAGTGCCTCTCCCATCGACAAAACAACCAGATAACTTTCTCTATATAATTACACTCCTCGGCTACGTCTACTTACACTAATATCTCTACGGTACAAAACTTCTGCCATAACTTAGCTCACATTTTTGCCATTTTGCAGCTTATTTCTTGTAGCTCAATGGCAGAAAAATACAATGTTGCAGCGCTGCATCTTTATTTTAGCACTTCTTGATAACTACAGTAGTTTCATATTCTTGTGTTCATCTACTGTTAAACTGAACATTCATTATGGGGAGATGTTAATCTTAAGCCAATATATAATTCCTCACCTGCAAATTGTCTATCTGCCTATCTATTGCCAGATGCCTCAATCCCGTTTCGGGTGGCCACAAACAAATCGCCTCCACGTCGTCCTGTCCCCCGCCATTTCACTGACCTGCTCCCAAATCACCCCCCCCCCCTCTCTCATATACCTCTCCACCAAATCCCTCCATCTCATCCTCGGCCTCCCCCTCCCTCTTCCCCCTTCCACCTCACTCACATACACTCTCTTCGTCAGTCTTTCACCCTCCATCCTCTCCACATGGCCAAACCACCTCAGTGTGTTCCTCATAACACTTCCTATCACATCCACATCCACACCACAACGCTCCTTTATATCCTCATTTGTCAGCCTGTCTCTCCATGTGACTCCACAGGCTCCTCTTAAATAACTCATTTCCACTGCTCTCACTCTTGACTTGTGTCCTTCCAACAACGTCCAAGCTTCACTTCCATACGTTAGAGTTGGTATCACAATACTGTCATGTAGTAACTTTTTCACTTCCATGCTCACTTCCCTGTTTCTTATCACTGCTTTCAAAGAACCAGCAACCTTTCTTCCCTGCTGTACCCTTTCAAGCACTTCACCCTCCAGACCTCCATCCTTACTCATCACACTACCCAAGTACTTAAAAGTACTCACATTTTCCAATTCCTCACCATCCAACCTCGCTGTACATTCACTGACTTCACCTCTCTCAAAGACCATCACTTTACTCTTCCCTACATTCGCCTTTAGATTCCGTTTCTTACACACTCTCCCAAACTCATCCACCAAGCCTTGCAGCTCCCCTTCGTCTTCATTCAACAACACAGTATCATCTGCAAACAACAGTACAGGGAGTTTCCAAACACTATCCTCTCTCACCAGGGCCACTCCAACATCCACTACCCTACCCTGTACCTCTTTTATTACCCCATCCATGAACAGATTGAACAACCATGGAGACATGACACATCCCTGTTTCAACCCAACCTCCAAAGAGAACAATTCACTCAGTTCACCATCCACACGCCCTGCAGCCTTAGCACCATCATACATACTCTTCACAGCATTCAACAACTTTTCATCTACTCCATATATTCTTAATACTTTCCACAATCCTTGTCTATCCACCCTATCATATGCTTTCTCCAAATCCATGAAAGCCGCATACAACTTCTTTCCCTTCTCTAGAAACTTTTCCACTAAAGATCTAAGAATGAATATCTGATCTACACAACCTCTTCCCTTCCTAAAGCCTCCCTGTTCTTCTCCAACTAATTCCTCTGTTCTTTCTCTAACTCTGTCAATAAGTATCCTACCATACACTTTTCCTATTATACTAAGAAGACAAATGCCCCTATGATTACATCACACTTCTTTTTCCCCTTTTCCTTTGTACAAGGGAATAATTATACCTGACTTCCAATCCTCCGGGACTCTACCTTCCTCCCAGGCCAATCTGCGCATCTTCCACATCCATTCTACTACTATCTCTCCCCCATGCTTCAGCATTTCACCACACACTCCACCAATTCCTGGGGCTTTCCCCAATTTAACTTTCTTCATTGCTTCCACAACTTCTATCCTACTGATTTCTTCCTGTCTTCTCGCCTCCCAGCCATTCCCCAGCCACTTATCCTCACATTACTTCCATCCTGTATGTTCAACAATTCCTTAAAGTGTTCTCTCCATCTGCTCACTTTTTCTCCCTTCTCCACTAGTAATCTACCATTTTTATCTTTCACTCCCCTGCTAACCTCACTTCCACCCTGTCTTACTCTCTTCACCTCTTTCCAGAACATTTTCTTACAGTCCCTCCAGTTTACACTCAAATTCCTTCCAAATTCCTCATCCATTCTCTTCTTACTGTCTCTTACTAATCTTTTCACCTCTCTCTTTCTTTCTACATATAACTCTTCCGCCTCTCAACTTCTTCCACACCTCTATTTCTCATCCATTCATTGTATGCTTTCTTCTTTTGTGCCACAGCCTGTCGCACCTCTTCAGTCCACCATGCTGTTCCTTGCACCCCCCTCCGTCTTCTCTTCCTCCCACACACCACATCACATGCTGCACATATTTCTTCTGTAAATATCCTGCACACACTTTCCACGTCCCCCATCTGCTCCAATTCATGATTGCGCAATCGTTCCTCCACTTCTCTCTTATACTCTGCCTTTTTCTCATCCTCTTGTAACCTTTCCACGCTCCTTGCAACTACTCCTTCCTCTCGTCTTTCCCTTCTTCTATTCCTCCATCTTACTTGTATCCTAATTCTGGCCACCACCAAGTAGTGGTCAGAAAGTCCACTCCCCCAACCTCTATAAGCTCTTGCATCCATTACACATCTTCGCGTCCTTTCATCCACACACACATAATCAATCATTGCCTTCCTTTCATTCAATTCACCACCCACCCTTCTCATCACTCGCCATGTATACCTGTGGATCATTTTATGCCTGAAGAGGGTATTGGCTATCACCAACCCCCTCCCAGCACAAATGTCCACTAACGCACTCACATTCTCATCTATCTCAGCAGGCACTCCCCACTCACCAACTATTCCATCCACCTTCACATTCCCTACTTTACCATTCATATCACCGATCAAAAACACTCATTCCTTCCAAACTTTTCCATGCACACTTCCACATTTGTCCAGAACTCTTCTCTCACTCTGCTAGCACGATCTTGCATTGGCGCATACACACACACACAATCGCCCACATTTGTATTCCAACTTTCAACTTTACCCACACAGTCCTTGACCCAACTGATCCATACTGTCTTATGCTCTTCTTCCATCTTTTACTCACAACTATACATACTCCTTCCTTTGCCCTCTCATTCTCACCTACTCCTGCACATATACCCCATCCATACTCCCATTCTCTCACACTTTCTTCTCTCCATTTTGTTTCAGTCATTCCACATACATCCACTTTTGCACCCTCAAGCACCTGGACAATCTTGTTCTGGTGTCAACATCTTTTTCCATATGAAGTTGTAGTATCACACATTGTACATAATAATTTTTAAAGCTGTTTAGTCATAATTAACAGTGTGTAATGAAGTGTGAATGATGAACAACCAAATATCATTTCGCTGTTAGCTGTGGTATAGAAGAAGGTGGATTGGCAGACCACAAGTGCCACCCTGTTTCAATTATAAAAAGAAGGTTAGAAGAAGTGAAAAGATATATGAATAGTGCGTAAGTGTAAAGTCCTGGGGAACCATTTATTATGTTGGTATATGTGAATGTACTTAATACCATTTAATAGAGGTGTATAATGTGCTAGTAGAGTTGTCATTTATCTCTACTTTTTGCATAAGCCCAGAGTATATGTAGATGCTCGGCACCTCATTTTTTAACTGACCTCAGCACCGCGCCCTACTCGGCTCTGTGAGTGTACAGCGTCAGAGGCCGTTTTACAGTTTTAAAGGGAGGTTGTGTCGCTCCTACATATCTCTCTGGTCGCAGTTATATTATTCTGTGCCCAATAAAGAGAGATTTAATCTGCTCATTTCTGTCACCTTACGCTACCACTTAATAACAGACCAGCTTCCACCTTCTCGTGGCAGAGGACCTTTGGTGGGAAGTGTCGGGCAGTGACGGCGAGTAGCTGACGTGTACTACAGACAGTGTCGTCGATCCAACACGGTGGTCTAGTTATACTACACAGCAGAACACTTAATATGTAGTCAACTGCTACTCCATAACGGCTACATTAAATTGGTGGCCAGCAGTGCGACGATACATTTTATTGGTGCTAGCGGTGGCACGATATTTAGTGCTAGCCGTGTACCGATACAATCTCTCTCTCCTTCACTTCATCATTCGCTCCTCTTACGTTCCACGTAGCCATTACCAAATACCTGCAAATTGTGCTGTAGCCATATTGAATCGCCAGACCGATAGATCGCCAATGTCTGCATTTTTGCCGACTAAACCGATACCAACATTTGGGAAATCAGAACAATAAAAATATATATTATTTTTTCAGCATTCTAATAACTGTTTATAGCAACTTGTCTGTGTGTGCTATGGTTGATTGCTTAATGAATGATCGGTGTTACTGCTAGACTTAAGAGTGTATGCTGTGATAACTGTTACAGAAAGCTGTCTGTGTGTTCTGTTGTTGATTATCTGAACAATGCTGTGTAACTTACTGAGCTGAAGCACACTACACTGTATTGGAAGGGAAAGGATCAGTCACTGATAAAACTTCTATCTTTTATTTCACTGTGGCTTATATTACACCACAAAGTATTGTACCTCGCATTTCACTTACACACGTGGTTTCTTTCCCTCATGGCTTTTCCCCATTTCACCTACAGACGTGGTTTCCTTCCCTCGTGGCTTTTTCCCCACCTTGTTCTCGGAATTAACATGGCTACTCGTGCCGCTACCAATAGCATTCAATTTCTCATCCTTCCTCATCTGTACCAGTGCCGCCTCCTATAATATTCTATTTCTCTTCCCCCTGCACCTGTAGTGGCGCCTAAACCAATAAAATTTGCCTATTCAGGCGACTTAGGGCTACCGGAGCTCCGCCTACTCCATTAAGGGGCTTAAAACTAAGCGGGCGACCTCTCATGCCCTTCTTTCCACTCAGAACTTCACCTGGCTACTACCTGCCTTGCTCTCTGTCTCTCCTGGTAAAATATGGCCACGTGGTACAACTTTACATATACAATACACATAAACACAACAGTCCGGCACTCCCACTTCTCACTAAATTCATTACTCATATTCTTAATCTGTAACTATTCATTCATGTTATTGATCTAGACATGCTGTAACGTAATGGCCTTGTACTATTTTGAAATCATGCAATAACTCTGTATTGTTCCAAGTCAATAATCACTGCCCTGTCTAGTTCTTCCCAACGCATTGGCGTTAATTTACCCTAACCATTTGCCTTGATGTAGCCCCTTGTAAAATATATATCCCCATAACCAAAAACGACACAGTGGTGACCCCAACCTTAATGCCACCAAAACACCAACTGTCAACTAATTACCATATCAAGTATATGTATCAATATTCAAGCATTATTAAAATTAAAAGAACAGATTACACTAAAAAAAAAAGTACAATGAGCTAATACAGTAAGTTCATATGAATTACAGTAAATTTTGCTTGGAGTTGGGATGAAGTTATTCAAGGATAACATGCTTCCATATCCAATAGCGTAAGAACTAGAGTTCGCGATGGAAAACTAGTCTCATGTAGTCCAGCTTAAGAAGAAGAAAAAGAAGAAAGAAAGAGTACATTTCTGATGTAACAGTAGCCTACAAGTGCTCTCCACAATATAAAATTTAGCATTATCTGTTGCACAGACTACAAGAAGGAATTTGACGATTTATGATTCCATTAAAGCTAAAATATTCCATGAGGCACTCGTTAAAACTAGCACTCAGACATCACATGCTCGATCGTGAAGGACAATAGTGCATACGATCCTCTGGTAGCCGTGTCGCTCATTAGCTACATTATCATACATCAACTTATCATTGACCTGCCATCATTGTTCTCAGACACACAAATGACACAGATGCACTACAAAATATGGCCAATCGGTACCATATAAGAAAAGAAAATTAAACTCTTAGCACTGGGGGTTTTGGCCTGTTTGGTGAAATAACTAACTACAACTCTTAATGTGATAATTTTCTGTGAGCATATTCAGTTGCAAGACTTCATTTTCAAAAATAATCTATAGCTAATTAATAACGTGAAGACGGTAATACACCGGGAATTATACAACAGTCAGTGGTGTAGAGACAAGTATGAGATTTTATATCTTGTCCATAGAAAGCCAATAAAAAGCTGATACTTTGAGTCTGGACCATCATGATTCGCTGGTAATCTGCAGCTAAGACAGATTTCCTATGACTAGATGCAACAGGCTATAGTCAAAAGGCTAGATTGGAAAAATGTGAGAAAGGCTTCTGTCTTGCAATGGACTGACTCAGGCTGATGATGATATCACCTCAGTCACCATTATGTCACAGCCGTATGGGAAAAAAAAAAAAAAAAAGCCAGATTGAACACACGTAGCCTAAACTGACTTCGCTTGTGACGAAGCATCATCTGCACTTTACTTGTACATGTGGTGCAACTACAGCCTCTTTTAAGTTACGGTACATTGCACTGATACTCAGTAAAAAATAATACAAAATTCTGAAAAGAGATTGAATTGTTAATAAAATGTACTCAACTGTGCACGCAACTCTTTTACCACCAGCTTTAAGCAAAGTCAATGATCGTAACACTAATAACTGGTTAGTAGAATGAGGACAGTCGTAGTGTCCATATTTCATAGTGCAGATGACATTTACACTGTTATCAGATATCCAAGTCTATCATGAACAATTATAAACCAAAAATTATGATTAAGCTCAAATTTCACACAATTGGGTAAGAGTGTTCAAATTTTACAGGTAAGTGCAGACTGTAAAACATAAACCACATGAGAACAAGCTGATTCTGATAAAATTCAATTATAGGTGAATTTACAAATCAGAGTTCAATATCAACATAATCGACCTTTGCTTGCCGTACTGGATACCTTCTTCTTACTGTATACAGCTACTTCCTCTAGTAATTCATCGGGCCTAAGTCACAACACAGGAAGTGTCAGAGGTATGGAGAAGTTGAGTGTTTGGGAGTGTTTAACTTGGTGATGACACGTGTTGAACTTGTCTTATAAATACATGATTCTGCCACATATACTCTTCCCTCCTATCCAGACACATGTACCTGTTTTAAACCAGTACTTGACTGAATTTATATCTATTAATTTCTTAATGTATAATTCCTATCAATCCATCACCCTCTTCTTTAAAAACGCACACCAATATCTATCTCTAAATTTCTTACTGTGCTTCTTTTTAACAATCCATCAGCCTATCTATCTATCAACGTATTTATTTTTAAGGTGTCCACAATATGGTGAACACTTGCTCAGTTTCCTTCTTCTTTCCATCCATTCTTCCAAACGCTTTTCAGTTTGCTACCTATCTTTCAATTCTTCAAGAGTTCACTTCAAACTTCCTGGCACAACATTATTGTTCTACAAACAAATACTCCCAAACACCTCTCCATCTTTTGGATTCAGGCCTTTTACTTGGTTTTATGGTGTCAAGGGTCAAACCATAAAAACACAGACACATGCTTAGTGAGACATGACAACATGAATTCGTAGTATACCAGCTAATGAATGGAGGGGTGGGGATGCTTACCTCTCTGAATTCTAGAGATTAATTAATTTTTATACTGTGAATACCATTGTACACTGCTTTGGAGAGGCAAGTAATTTTTAATGCTCTGTACTTTCTTTTAGCTATCATTTATGCAGTGTTTCTTCTATTATCATAACATTTTTTTTTTTTTTTATGCGAGGAAGAAGGAACCAAAGGCCATGAGCCCGCAGTAAAAGTTCCCTCCAAGAGAAAACAATATACAATAGAGAGCCAAATTCAAGATCCGATCATTTTGAGATGCCTGGACACACTGCATTTGAAAGACTGGAGATCATAGGCAGCAGGAAATATAGATAGAGGGAGACAGTTCCAGAGCTGACCTGTTGCATAAATGAAAGACTGGGAGTAACGGTTAACTCTTGCATTAGAGAGTTGGACAGAAAAGGGATGAGAGTTTGCTGCCAGACGGGTGCTACGCGCCCGTCGTAGAGGTGGAGGAATGCAAGCAGACAGTTCAGAGGAGCAGTGACCATTAAAGTAGCGATAGAAAAGAGATAAAGATGCAACAGTGCGGCGAAGAGACAGAGGTTGAAGGGAGTCAGTAAGAGGAGGAGAGTTAATGAGACGAAAAGCCTTTGACTCCACCCTATTGAGAAGAGCTGAATGTGGGGAGCCTCCCCACACATGAGAGTTGTACTCCACACAGGGGCGGATAAAACCCCTGTATAGAGTCAACAATTGTGCAGGGGTAAAGAAAGAGCGGAGTCAGCTTAGCACACCCAATCTCTTGGAAGCAGATTTTACAAGAGATGTAATATGATCTTTCCAAGATAAGTCCCGAGTAAATGAAACCCCAAGCATGTTCAAGGATGATGCAGGATTAAGCTGAATATTATTAACCCCTTAACCGCGGGGCGTCACTTTCGTGACGCTTGGGAGCAAGGGATCATACCGCGGGGCGTCGCTTTTGTGATTCTGTGTTATTTTGAATTCACCCGGGCTTTCCAGTGGGGGCTTGTATCATCTATCAGTACTGACAATGTCCAACACTAGTCAGCACTCCTAATCTCATCTGTACTCCCATCCATTGTTGACAATTTAGCCATTTCTCCCCGTTCTTGACTCCCCTCCCTACCCCCCCTCCATTACCCTATGCTCTCGCCTGCCCGGCCATGCTACGCTAAGTAAATCTTCCCTGGAATTTTTCACTGATTTCATCCATTGAAATAAGCCCTATGTCGTATTCTTATACCAAATAATATATACAAGTAAGAAATCAGGTAAGTGAGAGTGCCATACACCTGGAATTGGCTAATTATCACCTGACAACACCTCACGTACACTCGTTCGCTAATTTTCGCTGTTTTTTTCCCCTTGAAATATGCCTTATAATCTATTTTCGTAATAAATATACATGTAAGGAGAGAAGGGAGAAGCCTAAATGATATTTACATTCACCTGGAACTACCTAATTTATAATGTATTGTCTAGATTTCCTGCCAATCATATCAGTGCTACACAAAGCTGTTTCAAGATTTAACATTGGTAGCTCTGATTATATATCTCCTAAGTAGGCCTCTAATCTATTTTCGTAATAAATATACATGTAAGGAGGGAAGGGAGAATATTTACATTCACCTGGAACTACCAGATTTATAATGTATTGTCTAGATTTCCTGCCAATCATATCAGTGCTAGACTTAGCTGTTTCAAGAAGTAATATTGGTAACTCTGAATAACCCCTAAAGCAGGCCTCTAGGCTGCCCCTGCGTTATCAGTGTACTCTCATCTTCGGAAGTGAGAGGACGTACGTTTCATCTTGCTGACTTCAAGGCCTTTTTTTCACCCCCATGCAAATGGCTCTGTGACCTTTACCCCCTACTAAACCTCGTGTGGAAAGAGGTAAAGGGCTGACAATTGATAAAAGAGTGACTATGATCTTTCTATTGAGTAAAACAGTGCAAGTGGAATTGTAAATAATGTGTAAATAATGTGTAAACAGCAAGTGAAAGTAATGAATGTAAATATACGTGAACAATGGAAAATAGTTTTATAAGTTATTTCAAGTGACAGTGCACAACACAGTGTAAATGAAATAGAAATGTAAATAACGTAAATAAAATAGAGAACGTAAATAGAAATGTAAATAAGTAGTATTATAAGATTACGAGTATATACCCTAGGAGTAATGAAAGTGAAAGTTTCACTCTAGCATGTCTGAATGCTATGAGTTATGAGAGTGAAGATGAAAGTGACATTCACTCTCAATGCCAGTATACAGGACGAGAAAGTGAATGCTACGTATTTTACTGAAAGAAATTGAATCCCTACAGTGACAATAAACTAATACTACTGAAGGAAACTTATGGATAAAGACTGTAGATATATATAAGTGTTATATAGTAATAGAAATATAAAGTGTGAGGGGTTTTATGAATAATAAATGACAGGCTACCATGAGCGAACTAGTGCCAGTGCGACGATCAGACGCGCTCGTAATTTCCATTGCTTTCACAGTGTTTTTTTTTTTTTAGTATGGATCCCAAACTACTTGAAAATTGTAGAATAGTGTTTATAGTGTTTGTATCTGGCTGTGGTAATCATATTACGGGTTGTCGGGAAGTGTAAAGTGGAGACTTCGTTACCCTACTTCAGAGGTCTCCACAAGTCCTACGGTAACCGACGAAGGCTCAACAATCATTCCAGGAGAAAGCTGAAGGTATGTGCCATAAGCATATGTAATTTTATTATTCTAGGACTAATAACTGATTTTTGGCAAACATTTTTTGAGAGTCTGTCGGAGCCCAAATAACCCCGCGGCACACGCAAGTTATTGGTAAACAAGCCCGCGGTGTAGGGGTTAAACATTAGTGGGTATACCTGTGGAAGATTTTGTCAGGTTGATAGGTGTAAGAACTGAGTCTTTGATGCATTAAAGACAACCATATTATTTTTACCCCAGTCAGAGATACGAGCCAAGTCAGACATTAGGTGTGCCATAGCCTCATCCCTTGTTTCTTGAAGTAACTGTTGAGATGGGCGTTGTGGGAACCGAATGGAAAGGTGAAGGGTGGAGTCATCAGCGTATGAGTGGATAGGGTTAGATGTACAGCTTAGATCATTGATGAATAAAAGGAAGAGAGTTGGTGATAGGACAGAGCCCTGAGGAACACCACTGTTGATAGATCTAGGAGAAGAACGATGGCCGTCTACAACAGCGGCTATAGAACGACCAGAAAGGAAGCTAGCGATGAAGGCACAGATAGAAGGATAGAAACCGTAGGAGGGCAGTTTGGAAATTAAAGATTTATGCCAGACTCGATCGAAAGCCTTTTGAGATGTCAAGTGCAATGGCAAAGCTTTCGCCAAAGTCCCGGAAGGAGGATGACCAGGAGTCTGAAAGGTAGGTGAGAAGATCGCCAGTGGAGCGTCCCTGACGGAACCCATACTGACGATCGGAAAGAAGGTTGTGATAGGAAAGATGCCTTAAAATTTTTCTATTAAGAATTGACTCAAAAACTTTTGAAATACAGGACGTCAAAGCAATTGGACGATAGTTGGAGGGTTGGGAGTGGTCACCCTTCTTTGGGACTGGCTGAATGAGAGCAAACTTCCAGCAAGAAGGAAAGGTACAAGTTGACAGACAAAGGCGAAATAGTTTGCCTAGGCAGGGTGTAAGCACAGAAGCACAGTTCTTGAGAACAACAGGAGGGACCCCATCAGGCCCATATGCCTTGTTAGTACTGAGGCCAGTGATGGCAGAAAATACATCAACTGAAGAAATTTTAATGTCAGCCATGAGGAAGTCAGAGGCGGGAAGAGATGGAGGAACAGCACCGGAATCGTCTAAGGTGGAATTGGAGGAGAAAGTCTGTGCGAAGAGATCTGCTTTATCAGTAGAAGAAATAGCTACAGAACCATCAGAGTAGAAAAGAGGAGGGAAGGATGATGAGGTAAAGTTGTTAGAAAGATTTTTGGCAAGGTGCCAGAAGGAGCGGGAAGAATTCGAGTTGGAGAGTTGAGAGCATTTAGTATGGATGAAATTATTTTTAGTAGAGCGAAGAACAGACTTAGCACGATTCCGGGCAGAAACGTAAAGATGATGTGATTCAGGGGTGGGTTGGCTCCGGTACCTTTTGTAGGCCTTCTCCTTGTTGCGGACAGCATTAGAACAAGCGTGATTAAACCAAGGCTTTCTTGCGTTAGTCAAAGGATATGAGAAAGGAATGTATGCTTCCATGCCTGAGAGAATAACCTCCGTAATGCGCAAGGCACACTCAGATGGCTCACGGCCATGGAAGCAATAATCATTCCAGGGAAAATCAAAGATGTACTGCCTGAGGGCCTCCCAGTCCGCGGCTCCAAAATGCCACAGACGACGTTTCGCTGGAGGGTCCACAGGCCGTACCGGAGTGATAGGACAGGTTAAGGTAATAAGGTTGTGATCGGAGGAGCCCAACGGAGAGAAAAGATTAACAGTAAGCAGAAGGATTAGTTGTGAGGAAGAGGTCAAGTATGTTGGAGCTCTCTCCCAGGCGGTCAGGGATACGGGTAGGGTGCTGTACAAGCTGCTCTAGGTCATTAAGGATAGAAAAGATGTAGGCTTGTGTTACTAATTCCATTTTCAGACACATACACTCTCGCTTCTCTCACACCTCTACCAACCTATTTCTCTATCTGCTTCCTACTGTACTTCGATCTGTTTGTCTGTTTCATGTAATGCCTCTACTCTCTTACAAACTGCTTCACTAATTCTTGTTCCTCACACACATATACCCTCGCCTCCTACATGAACTAGGCCATACCACTCCATTTATCAGTTTCCCTGCATACTTCTTTGTAGTGTACCTAACTATTTCTTGCAGCGTCGCCATTATCAATCTGTTTCATGCCTTGTATAACTGTTACCTGTTTCTGACAGACACACACACACACACACACACACACACACACACACACACTCTCTCTCTCTCTTTTTCTCTCATACACCTCCAGGGCATCGACACTCGTTTCCACCCCACATCTAGATCAATCTCCTCCAACCTAATTCCTATTTGCTCTTTCCGTCGGCAATCTAACCTCCATCCTTACCTCTTCCTCTTTATTTCCTCTTCCAATTTTACTTATAATCATCTATTTCGCTTTCACTATCATTCATCTGATCTGCTACTTTAATTTTTTCCTCTTCATTTGTCATATCGTCTTCTAATTTCACTTCCATTCATCTCATCTATGACCTTAATTCATTATCTTTACTTTCACTTCCATCCATCTCACACACTCTCCTTCCTTCCCAGTTCCTCTCTCTCTTACATCCAGCATAAACTCTCAGGGCGTGTCCACTCGTGTGCAAGAACAAGTGCCGGCAACATGTAAACAACGCAATAACGAACAAGCTGCAAACATGCCTGGAACAGCAGCGTCCAGACCATGTTGGCAACATCATGATGAAGTTTCAGCTGGTTCCTATGGACACACTTATCTCATCACCTCTGCTGCCAGTGAGCTCGAAGATGCACTGAAACATGTTTGCATACATCTGTCTAATTACTGCTGCATTCATGTGTCCAAACATGTTGCCAGCTGTGTTGTTAACACACGTTCCAGGGCACGTGTGGTCGTTCCCTTACACATCAGTTTCCTAACAGTTTCATACTTTTCTTATATTTTCAATTTTAAGATTCACAATCTTAATTCGCTCTGCTCCAAACCATTCCCACTCACTCCCACCTCTGCATCAAGTCGTCCTTATCTCCAGCCTCTCTATTCTCATGTTCCTCTTTATCTCCTCTGCCACCCTCATTTCTATTCATCCAGTCCATCTTCCTTCTTCTCTCATTCGTATTCAGTTTTATTTCTCACACACTAACCCCTTCAATAAGATGATGTGGTCTGTATTTTGTTAATGCAATACACAGAAGGTTTTCAACATCAGGTTGGATTTTTCGAGCTGAAGAGGTTATATTACCTATATTAATCCCTTCACTGCCACTGACTCTCCTAAGCTTAAAAGGTGTCGGTAATGGCAACGATATGGTAAATGTATAAATAAACATGTCATTGCGCAAAATGAGTTATAGCTTCCTTCCTCTTTTCTAATTTTTCTACTATTTTCCTCCCCATCACCTCCCCCATCCCCCCTTTTCAACACTTCCAGCAGTTCTCCACCATCCGTCACTCTCACCTCGTCATAACTTTGCTTTCACTTATCGCATGCCATTTCACTCAACCATTCCCACCTCTTGCACGTCATCTCTCCAGCAATATCTTAAACTTTTTCATAATCTCTTATTTCTATATTTTCGCCATCACATCTCCACTTCCCCCATGTTTTCAACCTTCCTCCATCATCTCTTACTTTACATTCTTCCAATGTTTCATGCTTCTCCACTTTCCTCATCACTTAACTCAGTTTCCATTCTCTCTCTCTCTCTCATTTTTATCATACCTCTCCTTCCTCCATCATGTTTCACTCTTCTCCATCTTCCTCCATCATTTCTCAGACTTCTTCAACTCTCCATTATGTTTCACTCTTCTCCATCGTCCTCCATCATTTCTCAGACTTCTTCAACTTTCCATCCTCTTACTGCTTTCTCGCATCTTGAGCCTTCAAAATTGCCTCAACAGCAAGGATGCCTTCACCATCACTCCAAAAACGGTGACATGCAGGAGAGATTTCAGTTTGGGAAACAGACAGAAGTCATACGACGCCAGTTCGGGTGAGTAAGGAACATGCAGCAATAATTCAAAGCCACAGTTGGCTGCATCAGCCACTACCACTTCTGCCGTGTGAATAAGGGCATTAGTATGGAACAACAGCATGCCCGTTTGCAGTTTTCCTCCTCCTTTTTCTTTTTTTGCTTCAGTCAACTGTCGCAATTCTGATGTATAATAGGCCCCATTATTTGTCTGACCATTTTGCAGGCAGTCAATAATGAGAAGTCCCTCTGTGTCCCTAAACACTGAAGCCATCATCTTGCCGACAGATGCCACTAGCTTGAATTTTGGGGGAGGTGGAGAAGCACAGCGTTTCCGTTACATGCCTTGATCCTTTGATTCGGGCACAAAGTTGTGAACCCGTGTCTCATCCTGGGTCACAAGTCACCAGAAGAAATAGGTTGGATCAGCCTGGAAACAAGCCAAAAGTGTCCTTTAAGTTTTCGATCTGGTCAGTTTTTGGTCTGGTGTCAACATTCTCGGCACCCATCTAGCAGTGAGCTTGCTCATACCCAAGATATCAGTCAAAACAGAGTGAACTCAGCCAACACTGATGTCATGATGTTGGCGATTTGTTGCACAGGCAAATATCTGCCATTCAAGACCATGCGGTGAATGGCCTCCACTTGATCATCTATGGTCGATGATTTTGAGCGTCCTGACCACAGGTCATATTCAGTGCTCTCCCTGTCCCTCTTGAAATCAGCAGCTCACATCTTTATGGTGGAATAGTCAGGAGAGTCCTCATCAAGTGTGTTGATCATGTCTTTATGGATTTCCTTGCGGGTCATAACCTATCTTTTAAGATACTTCACCATAGCACAATCATCTTTCTTGCCCATTTTGGGGTTTTGCTCTACCCTACCGAATTTCAAATGGCCTCACCTGCAAACAGAGAAAGACAAATATTTAAGTTCCTGTGTACTGTACATTCAAATTAGGCTTTATAGTATATCGTCATACCAAATAGTTGTGGTTACTCTCCTTTTTTTCTGGGCATGGCCTTTTTTGAAGACCCCACGTATATCATTTACAGAAATATTAACTAAATTGTGATAAATGCTCTCTCCACAGAGATATGCATTTCTGTGTTATTTATAGCTTAGTAAGTGTTCCTTTTCAGATGTGGATTTAAATACAACAAACCCACCCCTTTTTACGGGAGCAAGTAGTTTCTGTTTTATTTGGGGGCATCCAACTATTTTGTTTTGTATTATGGTTCCCAGAATCTACCCTAATTTCTTGTTTGACAAAGAGCTTAACTTGTTTCTTTATAAATTTTTGCAAGAAATTAGTTTGTCAGCATTCCTATGTACAGTTAACAGTATACTGAATTCTTGGGTAGCCCTAATCAGTTCTGTAATACAGTTGCTAATTTCAACTTAGTTTGGACAGATGTCCTTACAGGTATTGGTCAGTAACTGGACTTTTGTGTTCAGTTACAGGTTAATTTATTTACTTATTTACTTTTCCAGAATATAGGTACAGTTACCTCTCAACTAACGCGAGTTTAAAAACGCGTTTTCGTTTTAACAAGAGCAAATATTTATGGAGATGTGTTTAACTAACGAGGGTTTCTCGATTTAACGCAACTTTACACGTACGTGATGGTTTCAAATTAGCCGCGCGTGCCTTGGACAGTCCCGAGCTGATAGTCCGTGTTTGGCAGTTTATGCATAAATACAATTTTTTATTTGCCTGTTGCTTAAACCGGTTATATTCGAACTATAATATTCGAAAATGAAGTTTGGCCCCATTCTGAGCAATTTGGCTCATTTTCGGACAAAATTTGACCAGGAAAGTGATGACAGATCTAAATTGTTACAACTTGATGCTGCAGAACAGAAAAAGAAAACCACTCAGACCAAGATAGAGCAGTTCATTATGAAGAAGACAGAAAACTTAAGGGAGTTATCTTCATCACCAGTAGCATAGGAGTCAGAAGAAAAAGAGGAAGGACAGCAGAGTGAAGAGGGACAGCAGAGCGAGGAGGGACAACAAATTTAGGGTGGGGAGCGGCGGGAGGTGCGGGAGCGGGGTGAGGGACAGCAGCAGACGAGTGATGCATAGATGAAGTGAGGCTGTGTGTTGTTTTTGTTTGTGACCTACTTACTGTAATGATAATGTTGCTTTTACTGTAGTGTTCTTATGACCTACTAATGCATTAATAATGTTGAGGAACTTTCACAATGCCGTGAATGAAGCAGAATTGAAAGAAAGTCCACGTAAAAAATGAATAAAGTATATATTTGGGGAGAAGTAAACAACACTTTGGCCCAACTAGGGCTCAAATGTTGTTATTTATCCCCAGATATACTGTTTTTATTTTTTACGTGGAATTTCTTTCAAATTAATATTGTTGCTTTTAAGTTTACAGTAGCATAGCTCCCTAAATGGGTAGATTTTCCCAGAGTCCAGGAACGTAACCCCCAATATTACCATTGTTATAAGAAAATTATGTATAAATAATGCATTTTTAACTAACGCGACTTCTCCAAGAACCTAACCCTCGCGTTATTTGAGAGGTTACTGTAATAAGTTTGGTTTCACACCACAAATTTTAACATTCTAGCAGTGATAGAAAAATATTTCCAAACAGTAGCAGCTACTAGTTGATTCGAACTTATCTGCTTACAGGTACTATGCTGTTTTCATTCCCATATATACATTTCATTGTAAAATGCCAATCATCACCTGTACCACTTGATCCAGACAGTTCTCTCTCTCTCTCTCTCTCTCTCTCTCTTTTTTTTTTTTTTGTTAACTACACTATCTCTTCTGTTTGCAGAACCAGCAAACATCACTGTCAATTGGAGAAGTCAGTCAAGGCACATACTGACATTGTGATTCTTTGTCCCAGGCTTGATTCAACTGAGGAGTTTGCAGCTAACAACGTCGGCCAGAGTTTAAACAATGCCACCACTGTCCAGCCTAATGGCCCTGTTTGGGCATCCCACACAACAAGTCTAAATATCAGTTCTGTTAACCATGTTTCTCCTTCCTTTCATACTTCTTTTCAAGAATTTTAACCTGTGCAGAATCGAACAAAGGCAGTGAACAAGTGGACAATCATACCGACAACAACGCATAGTTTAACAAATTTCAGATACTACCAGATTTAGAAGAGGAACCCTACGAGGTGATGATGGTTAGTGATTCCATCATCTGAGGTCAACGAGTAGAATTCTGCAGTTGAGCACTAAACAAAAGAAAGTATTTAGGTGCTGGAGTTGATGACGTAAGTAGGACCATAGATTCAGTGACCAACAGTTTGACAAATAATGTTCTTGTAGTCATACATGTTGGTATGGTTTAGACCTGAATGGAACAACTATTGGAAAAATATATGATGATAATCCAGTGCATCAAATCTAAGACCATGATACTTCCGAGAATCAAAACAGAGAACATTTTCTACAGCAAAGTCCTCGGTCTCAATAATGGTTAACTCGCCCTGTCCTGACCAATTTTCCACCACTGACTCCTCTCAATCCTGAACAATTTTGGGAAAAAAAAATTGGCTCAAACCTTTGCTTTTGGTGAGAAACATCGAAAATTCATAGATAAATCTCTCACCTGAGGTTTAAAATACTGAATACAAGTAGCAGTACCCCTTACCTTACTGGGTTTTCTATCAAGCTGGCTCCAAAGAAAATGAGTTCTATGGGAGGGTAACTATTCCACACCACTCATAAACGGTATTTATTTATTTGTTTGGTACGAATTTATATGTAGTACGAGAGTATATTGGTTTTCACACAGTAATATAGGCAATATAAGCATTGTTTCACTCACCAAAAACATCAACATACCTGACCTTTTTTGGTGGCATTACCTGGTCATCATATCTGACTGTTTCTTCCTCTAATGCTACGTAAACTTTGTTCTCCACATTGTCATCAATTAGGGAATCACTCTGGCCTTGAATTTCGTACCGTGGCATGACAGGTCTTTACTGGCCAGGTCACTGGTAACAGGTGAATTGCCAAGACAATGGTGTGCAGGGGGGGGAGGGGGGTAAGGCATTGTCCCTGCTTGGGATCTTGTAGAGGAAGGTGTCCCGTGTATATGTACCAAAAATCACATGCAAATTTTGAAAAATGTGCAAATGACAGACCTTGCAATTGTGGCGCGTTTATATACATCAAAGGGACTCACAGTGACAAAACGTTCGGACGTATATATATACGTCAACGGGACGCAGTGGGTTAAGGTCACTTTGTTTACAGAAAGGTGTATAGTTTGTAATCCCATGTAACAATTCCTATTAACATCTGGTCTTGCTCATATGGGATGGTCTGCACATGAGTGCAGTTGGTTCTGCATACCTTGGCTGTCTCTTGAATAATGCTGTGCATTCTTTCTGGAGAAAAATTGCACAGCACTCAAGGGGAAAATGCAAATTAATGTATGAGTAAACTGTCAACAGAGAAGGAGACTATCCCACATTCCCATAAAAAATACAGAGATGTACGGTAGGTGCTTTCCTCGTTGGTGAACACTTTGTGAAATAAGCTCACTGACTTAGACTTCTGCATTTGTTGATGACTACGATATAACTGGCATTACTGAATCTTGGTTAGCTAATGAACAAAGAGTCTTTAGCTAAATAGAGTCTACCAGTTGCATGAGATTTAGTACTGAAGAAGACAGAAGAATGTGAGGCGGTGTGTTGCTACATGTGAAGACCAATCTTCATCCAATGCTAATGGCAAAAAATTCCGTTGATTACATGGAAAGGCGATTCTTAGACTAATGTATCATCTGCCAGCTCATTCCTCTGAAACTGACAATATATTATAAGAAAAGAGTGCAGAAGCCTGCTGCACACAGAATACCACAATTTTGGGATATTCTAATCTATATGTAACAAGATGGTGCGAATGCTTAATTGTACACACAGGGTTGACCTTGTACACCCACGCACCAAAGTTTCTGTAACTCCTCGGTGGAAGAAAGTGGAAGTCAGGGTTAGAGAGAGGGCAGGCGAACGGACAACCGTGAGTGGTAGTTTGAAACTGTGCTATGAGACGATACTGAGAAACCTAATGATGTTGGATTCGAAACATTTCCATGCTATTCACCTACAAAACATTATTCGTTTGTAACATACATAGCATTTATTATAACATAGACTACTATGTTATCATGGTGTCCTGTGAAACTGGTCCAGATATGACCCATCAGTTTCGGATTGTCATTATATAAATGAAGCACCAAGCCACTTGTATATAAGCTGCAACTAGTCATTATCACTGCAACAACAATTTTTGTGAATATGTTATTCCTGAACTGTCTATAGCTATAATATAGAATGATTGTGAATTTAATGCTGATTCCCGCAGTAGCTGTGTTGATGGTTATAAATGTTGTAATTATTTTATGTGGACAAAGGAAACACTGTGATGGGCAGCAGAGAGCATTCACCAATAATTTACTATAACCAGATGAAATTAGATGCAAACAACACAAAATATTATGAGAGAATGAAGATACAGCTGTGGTATCCTGCTATGCCACATTATCCAGGCCTTAACTGTTGGTTCACCTCATATGTGCATTATTTTCCTTCAGTCTCTGCCTTTTTTATTGCTTCCCAGTATCCTCATATTGCGAGCCGCCATATTCTTCAAGGGGTTTCTAGTCGTCCAGTCCTACTGTATTACATTATTCCTCACATCATCTTTGCCACACAAACAACATTAGCACAAAACTGCTGAATCTGTTACTACCATTATTGGCAATGCCACTACTAATCTCCCTTTTCTCATTGTGTCTAATATCCCTCACACTACTACTACTGCTACTCCTACTACTAATCCACTATAAATCTGTGTAATAATACATATGATTTTCCTTATGTCTGTGTATCTATTAAACCACATTGTCCCTGTCCCACCGTCGACAACTTGACACTTACCTCACACCACTACCCCAGTTGCACCCCTCTCTCTCCCACCCACCATGGACACTACTCCTCCCCCACTCTGGCACCACATTACCCCTCGCCTCATCCTTGGGTTACCAGGCCTGTTGTTCACCCTTTACCGGTGAATACATGTGGTATGCATTGCTAATAATTATAATAATAAGAGCGACATAGATGTGCAATATTCCTAACATTACATATAAAAGCTGCAGACCCAAACGTGCCTACCGTATATTATGTAGCTCCGATATATTTATCACAGAACCGACCACAGACCGTTTTTATCATCACCACTGGACATCCCTACAGCACTTCATCATGGTGATACAACCCATTGTACAGTAGTCCTTTGTGGGATCACTACAGCTGTTTGAGAAAATAACATACTGCACGACATGCCCACAACCCACTAAAATCCACCTGTGACGTTTCACTGACATCCATCAAATAGCCTAGGAGAAGTTGGTGGACAAACAAACAAACGACTGGACATAAACAGAGGCCGAATGTCTCGCATCGGTATATGGCGACCTAACCAAACCAAACTGTTACCATCTTGCTTTGTAGGTGGCATCGTAGTTATAGCAATAATAATAATAATAATAATAATAATAATGACAATAACAATAGTAGTAGTAGTAGTAGTAGTAGTAGTAATCACGTTAATAGGCATGATACAGAGGAGGACAAACACCATAATCTCCCTTATAAAATACATGAACACAGCTGTGACATATGAAACCAAACAGTGCCATAATATATTGTAATGGTAGGGTTATAGTAATGCTGAATTAATGTTTGACAACAACCCAACCTTCTGTCATGGCAAACAGACTTTGCATTGCACCGACACATGCTATATCAACGTTTGTCCTCCTCTGTATCGTGCCCAGTAACATGTGATGATGATGATGATTATTATTATTATTATTGTTATTATCATTATTATTATTATTATTGCTATAAATACGATGACACCTACAAAGAAGGACAGTAACAGTAGTCAGGTCGCCATATACCGATGCGAGACATTCGGCCTCTGTTATGTCAGTCATTTGTTTGTCGGCTAACTTCTCTTAGGCATTTTTGATGGATGTCGGTGAAACGTCACAGGTGTACTTTAGTGGGTTATAGGCATGTCGTGCACTATGTTATTTTCCCAAACAAAGGACTTCAGTGGGTTGTATTACCATGGTGAAGTGCTATAGGGAAGGTCCAGTGGTAATGATAAGAACGGTCTGTGGTCGGTTCTGAGGTTAATATTTCTGAGCACAGTAATAACAGGCACGTATGGATCTGCAGCTTTTATGTGTAATGTTAGGAATACTGCACATCTATGTTGTTATTATGATTTTATTATTGTCCACCTTTAGAAGGCAGAATGATAATATTTTTGCCTGCATCTGATGTGTGTGTGTGTGTGTGTGTGTGTGTGTGTGTGTGTGAGTGTGTGTGTTCTTACCTAATTGTTCTTACCTAAATGTATCTTTACAGGAATGAGTCAAGCTCGTACTGTCCCGTGTCTTAAACCATATTTATCGTACATATCCTTAAATTTGTGAATTGTTTTGGCACACACTATTTCATTCGGTAGTGCATTCCATTGATCAATTGCTCTGTTTGGGAAACTGAATTTCCTTACGTCTTTATCACCTCTCTTCTTATGCAGTTTTTTGCAGTGTCCTCTTGCTGATGCTTCTCCATATGTTAAGTAATAATTTATGTCTATTTTCTCCTTCCCTGATATGCACTTATATAGCATTATCATGTCATCTCTTTTCCTTCTCTCCTGTGGTGTTGGTAGATTCAGTTTATTTAGTCTTTCTTCGTAGCTTAGGTCCCTTAAGTTTGGTATCCATCTTGTAGCGGCCCTTTGAACTTTTTCAATCTTGTCTATGTGCTTTTTGAGATGACTCCAGACTACTGATGCATATTCCAGGGTTGGTCTAATGAATGATGTTTTTATCCTTCTTAGCATGTCTTCGTTTATGTATGTGAATGCTATTCTCATATTTGCAAGCAGTGTATACATGTTCCGTACCTTCTCGCTGATGTGGTCAGCCGGAGATAGTCTGTGTGTGTGTGTGTGTGTGTGTGTGTGTGTGTGTGTGTGTGTGTGTGTGTGTGTGCCCAATATATCTCATGAACAGCTTGAGCTATCAACATGAAACCTTCAGCATATCAAGATATGGCCAAAATCTTGGACGAGTTCGAAAATGGGGGTCAGGGTCAAGGTCACCAAAATGGCTGCCAAAGGTCAACTAGTTTTTATCGGCTGCCTTTAGCACCATGTATCTGATGAATGGCCTGAGCTGTCAACATAAATCCTTCACGGTATCAGAATATGGTATAAATTTTGGACTTGGCCAACAGCATATTCTAGCGGGCGATTAGCATTCGGCTCCCAAATGTCCTTTTTTTTTTTTTTTTTTTTTTTCATCATTAATGCATACCACGTATATTCACAGGTAAAGGGTGAACAACAGGCCTAGTAACCCAAGGATGTAAGGTAAGGGGTAATGTGGTGCCGGAGTGGGGGAGAAGTAGCGTCAGTGGTGGGTGGGAGGGGGGTGCAACTGTGGTAGCGGTGCGGGGTAAGTGCCGAGTTGTCGACGGTGGGACAGGGACAATGTGGTTTAATAGATACACAGACATGAGGACAATCATATGTATTATTATACAGATTTATAGTGGATTAGTAGTAGGAGTTGCAGCAGTAGTATTGTGAGGGAAATAAGACACAATTGGAAAAGGGGGATTAGTAGTGGCAGTGCCAATAATGGTAGTAACAGATTCAGCAGTCTTGTGCTAACGTTGTTTGTGTGGCAAAGATGATGTGAGGAATGATGTAATACAGTAGGGGTTATAGGACAGGACGACTAGAAACCCCCTTAGGAATATGACGGCTCGCAATACAAGGATACCAGGAAGTAAGAGTAGTGAAAAAGGCAGAGACTGAAGGAAAATAATGCATGTATGAGGTAAAGAAACAGTTAACGCCTGGATAACAGCTGTATCTTCGTTGTTTCATAATATTTTGTGTTGTTTGCATCTAATTCCATCCGTGATCGGATGTTTCGGCCACGGATTTTTGGGCCACATATTTTGAGCCATAGGCCACCACCCAAGGACGTTTGGGGCATAGGTTAGGTTAGGTTAGGTAAGGTTCACAATACTTCACACATCAAAACATCCTAGGTCGGTGGCCCATGACTGTGGCCAAAACGCCCTACAGTCAATTTCATCTGGTTATTGTAAATTATTGGTGAATGCTCTCCGCTGTCCATCACGATGTGGTTTCTTCGTCCACACAAAATAATTGCAACATTTATAATCATCCTGTGCTTATCAGCATTATATTCTCAATCATTTTATATTATAGCTAAAGACAATCCAGGAATAACATATTCACAAATATTGTCACTGAAGTGATAATGACCAGTTGCAGCTTATATACAACTGGCTCAGTGCTTTATTTGCATGATGACAATCCGAAACAGATGGCTCGTGTCTGGACCAGTTTCACAGGACACCATGATACCATAGTAGTTTATATTTTAATATATGCTATGTACGTTACGAACAAATAATGTTTTGAAGGTGCATAGCATTGAAATGTTTTGAATCCAATGTCATTAGGTTTCTCACTATTCGCCTCGTAGCAGTTCCAAACTACCACTCACAGTTGTCCGTTCGTCTGCCCTTTTTTTTAACCCTGACTTCCACTTCCTTTCACCGAAGAGGGTACAGAAACTTTGGTGCGAAGGTGTACACTAACTTATTGGAAAGTTCATTATATCAGTTCTGAAAGGGTCATTACCCCTTTTGCTGCTTGCTACCTTTTGTACTCTTTTGAACCTTTCCTGCATCCGCATTTCTCCTCTATGTCACCATTAAACCACACCTTGATCGTCCATATCTCATCACCTCTACTTCCACACACGTACTCGTATCTCGACTCCTCCACTAACCACAGCTCTTCCTCCACCTCCTCCCCATCCACAAAATACTTCTCCCCCAATCTCTCTTTCTTCCAACACCCACATCTCCTACCACTTCTTCACCCATGTATGGTATCTACTACGTGTCCTGCCTCTTCATCGCACCAATCAGTCCCACCTACAAAGCATCTCCTCCATCCTTTCATGTATTCTGCCGCATCTCACCCAACTGCACATCCCCATACATCCCTCATCCATATAACTTTTCCCCGAGTGTTACCAGGTTGAAAGGTCAAAGGGTTAGTCCAAAGTCCAGTTGGTTTTATGCCACTTTATTTTGACTAGGTGATAACAGATGCACCCTCTATGATGTCTGAGCTAGAACTGAAGGCAGTAAGCGCTGGCTTCTCTCCCTGTATCGTGCTAGACACAAGTCAGCAAAAATCCCTCATGACGCCACATTGTCAGCATACATTCTCTCACGTAGACCACTAACGGCTATACATGGTTTCAGAGGCCTACACTTATTTACTATTATATATACACTACTAAGTACACTAACATCAGTCTAGCTTGTAAGAAGTCTGTAAATCATTTGTAACAATTTTCCCTAGCTAACTCAGTGTATCTCCTGACACAATGAAGAGATACACAGACGAGAAGTCAAGTTTCAACAAGAGTGAAGATTTAAGTGTGTAAAGAAATATGGATGTGACAGGAAAGTGATGTAGCCAGGCACCTAATTACAGACACGTACAACACTGGATACTATGTAATGATGCAGTGTAGGCAACTGATTCAAACAAGATGGGGAAACACAATATTTACAATACAAATACATGGCCATGGTCAAAATCCAACTGTAAAGAGGTTAAAAGTTATCATGAGAAAATACAAATCATCAATAATAATTACAATTTATAAAAATCATAGGGAAATCAAGTGATATAAAAGGGAAAATAATAAGCTGCAAGAGTAAACACAATGTCATGACGAACATATTGGATTTTATTACCAGGCGTTTCGACATTTTCTTAATGCCATCTTCAGTGGCGTAAAAATGATGAAATTATTAAGATTACTTAACAATACTGTATCATGCTACCCCTGAAACACAACTTAATTCTCAAATTTATCTCTGCTGTATCTTTAAAGCACTTTGATTTTTACATGTAATATTAATAATTTTATCGTTTACTACCACTGAAGATGACATTAACGAAATGCCCAAACGTCTGGTAATAAATCCATTATATTCATCACAACATTGTATTTACTCTTGCTGCTGAAGATTCGGTTCCCCCAACCATTATCAAGTGGAAAATAACAACAGGAGTATATATGGATGATATCTACATAGTGATTGAAGCAGTGCGATTATCAAAATGAACTGAAAGAGATAGTTACATTATATCGAATATCCTTAAAATTACATTATCACTTCATAAGCGAAGTCCGTCCTGTAGGAACGTTCTTAAGAGAATTTTTCCAATTAAATGCACTGTTGTGAAGATCATATTTAAACATATGACAGTCATGACCAAGGAAATTACATAAAACTGATTATACAGGAACTGCAGTAGTATGTTTCACAACCACTAAACAGTGTTCACATCATTTATTATGTGTTCCCACGTTTTCACACAAATTAGCAATGTATAATATGGGTTCTTTCCTTTGATATATGTTCTTTCCTTCTATCATTCTATCACTTAATTTCCTCCACATAATGCAATTTCCTTTACAGGTGGCTTTACATTGAGTGACAAGCCAAATGGTTTCCTGTAAGCCAAGAAACCATTTACAACGCTGGGTGGTAACCATATAGCCAAACCATACGTGCTCCCTACGTGTCAACAAATGGGTTAGTGGAGGCATAGTGCCCCTCCCTGTAAAACAAATAAAGTCAATGGCCACCCCTTACGGGATTATGGCGTCTGGCAATAGATAGATAGATAGATAGATGATGCAATTTTCTCCTCTTCAGTATCATGTTTCACGTTCTGTTCACTTCAGGTAGTCACATCAGGTGTCACTAGGTAAGAACAGTTTCAGCATCCTCAGGTAGTTGTACTATTCTCATTGCAACCCTGATTTCATGCAGCAGCCTTTTCTACATTCGTCAAACACAGCAGTGATCTATACAGACAGTAACAAGAAATCCTACAAAAGAATCAACCACATTAACAGATAACATAATTTCATATGTGTGAGAACAAACAACATAATAACGATGAGCAGGAAGCGACAGGGTGAGACTTAATAACACAATTCCAGTCATTAGCATGAATAATATGGACAGGAACACGAGACATTATATAATAACACAATAAGAATCATTAGCACGAATTAAACAGACAAAAACATGAGACAGATGACCCTGAGACTAGTGTTGGTACACTGAAAAAGAAAAGCTGAACATGACTGAGATGGGAATGATATACTGAAAGTTTGGGGCTGCATGGAAAGATTACAAGGCAGCGCAGATTAACTAGGGTCAACACCACTAGTAAGAAGAAGAAAGAGATAGAGAGGACAATCATAAGAAGTAGGAAGAAGAGAGAACACTGAGTTAGAGGACGCAGACGCAATGCAAACATTATAATGATAAAATAAGTATTCAAATGAGACAGAAATAAAGAGTAGACGGAAATAAAGAGTTATTCAATGAGAAAGAAAATGGAACAATGCAGAAGAGGGTGAACGTAACATCACATCGAAATGCTGGTGAGACTACACGAGATTAATATAAATCATGATATACATACGTCTTAAATTATGATGTACATAGCTATGAAAGACTTACACCTAGCCTCGGGTGCGACTAGTTTGATCATTTTGAGTTGGTGGCGGCGATGTTAGTACTAATAACAAAGGTATACTGCTTAACCCGCCCCATCCCGACCACTTTTCCACCCCTGACTCCCCCCAATCCCGACCATTTTTGGATTTTTTTTTTTCCCTCAAACCTCCGCTTTTGGTGTGAAACATCGAAAATTCATAGAGAAATCGCTCACCTGAGGTTTAAAATTCTCGATACAGGTAGGAGTACCTCCTTACCTGACTGGGTTTTCTAACAAGCTGGCACCAAAGAAAACGAGTTCTATGGGAGGGTAACTATTTCACACAACTCATAAACGGTATTTATTTATTTACTTGGTACGAATTTATATGTAGTACGAGAGTATATTGGTTTTCAAGCAGTAATATAGGCATTATAAGCATTGTTCCACTCACTAACTAATCACCATACCTGACCTTCTTTTTCCACATTACCTGATCATTATTTCTGACTGTTTCTTCTTCTAATGCTATGTAAACTTTGTCCTCCACATTGTCATCGATTGGGGAATCACTCTGGCCCTGAATATCTTTACTGGCCAGGTCACTGGTAACAGGTGAATTGCCGAGACAATGGCGTGAGGGGGGGAGGGGGGAGGTTATGCGGTGTAAGGCATTGTCCCTGCTTGGCATCTTGTAGAGGAATAGAGGAAGGTGTCCCGTGTATACGTATGAAAAATCACACGCGAAAATTGAAAATTGTGCAAATTAGGGACCTTGCAATTGCACGATGTACCAGTACATTGCCGGGACTGGGAAATGCAAAATGTTGCAACTTACCCATACGTCGACGAGACGGGGCGGGTTAAGAAGAGCCTGTGGAGTCAGATGGAGAGACAGGCTGACAAATGACGATATAAAGAAACGTTGTGGTAAGGATGTGGATGTGATACGAAGCGTTAGGAGGAACACGCTGAGGTGGTTTGGCCATGTGGAGAGATGAAGAGTAAGAGACTGATGAGGAGAGTATGTGAGGTGGAGGGGGGGGAGAGGGAGGGGGAGGCCGAGGATGAGATGGAGGGATGGAGTGGAGAGGTATATGAGAGTGGGGGGTGTGAGTTGGGAACAGGGCAGTGAAATGGCGGGGGACAGGGCGACGTGAAGATGATTTGTTTGTGGCCACCCTGTACGGGATTTAGGCATCTGGCAAAAGATAGATAGATAGTTTTGCCCATTTTTCTTACTGGGCATAACTACAATCTTGCAGAAATCATGCAGAAATTCCAGCAACTGGCCTCTGTACTCAGGATAGTTGCCCTATTTCACAGGGGACTCAAGACTAGTTGGGGTAGTACTGGCAGTAGAGTAGCCTAAGCAACTGAGTACACATCTGCAACAGAGTGGGAAAACCTGGTATACACATACGGCCACTGAGGATACCAAAAAATCACCAATCTGTCCCAGCACGCAGCTCAAGTAGTGGATTAGCAGTGCTGGCTAAGTACACATAAGCCAACGTGTGACACCCAGAACTTTGCAGACTCATAAACACGACAGGTCTCGGGATGAGAAATAGCAGAGTCACTGCTAGGTGACCCAACAATCCTCAGGGCAACCTTACTATATAAATAAGGGGGAAAAACCATGCACTGTTTTACCACTGCTTGGTTGGCTGCTGAGGACTGCATGAGGTCTCCTACTGGCAATGAGGTAGGTTATGACAGGGTTCAGAAATGCTTCAGTGCCACAGGATTGCTCACTGGCATAATCTATTTCTTAATCAGAGCGAGAATCTGATGAGTTTAGGGGATAAGTAATGGTATCAGGTATGTCAGTACAGGAACCATGTCAGAGGATGGTGTATCGATAGGAGGGACAGCAACTGTATCATCTCGTGACTGAGAAATCGGGTTTGAGTTACCTGGCACAAACCGATCTTGAACGGCAATGCCTCCACATGCTGGTAACACATCATTGCCTTCGTCTGCCATGGTGTTAATACCCAATAAGACATCAGCAGGAGCACTGTACAAGGAATGACACAGAACTCAGCAATGAATGCATCTGCTGAATCAGGGTGAGAATATGAAGTTGAATTTTGCCCTTCACGTCTAAATCTGATCCATCTACACTACAAAGACGAAGGTCGGAGGGCTCAAGGGAGTTAACATATTTAGAGCTGTGGCCTTTCTTTCTTCCTAAAGCTTCCTCAGTCATCAAGTTGATGACAAAACCTGAGTCCATAAAGATAGAGAGATTCACCTGACCACATTTTCCATGAACAACTACCCTTGAAAAACATAATACACGAACATGAGATGGGAGATTCATGTGGTGTTTGGTAACTGCTATGGAGGAAGGGTCTGAGTGCTTTGCTCGTTTTCCATCGAATGCTACCATGCAAGTTAAGGACACTCACTAGTAACATGACATGTGGATTTCTTGTAGCAATTACAAATTTCATGGCCGGAGGGCAAAACTTAATGCCATCGCCAGTTATAGTACCCACATTATCCATGGTCAGACTGCGACCTACGGGACTGTCTGTCCTCACAGAATTGTCCTTGCCTGTGATAACAGTAAGACCTACGATGTCCAGACACTACAATGTCAGCGAACAATAGAGGATTTCTCACTCCGATGTGCTGTCGAACGGTCATGCCCACTGGACAAGTGATGACTCCAAGCAGGTGTAGGCAATCTGTGTAGTAAAAATAATAATAATATAGACACCGTTGATGTATGAGCATTTTGAGAGTTCTGACAAAGTTAACTGATGGTAGATATGTAGGAAAATGAGAATATGGAAAAAGTTTCCTTTGGAGTGAAGGAATATCTGGTTTATATCTCGATAGCATGGTTGTAGGTACTTGTAGGGAGATAGAGAGGTCATCTGTAGATTGCCGAAGCACTGCCAGAAAAAAGTCGTGAGACATGGTATGGCTCGAACTTGTCGCAGCTTATTAAATGGTGGGTCGTAGGCTAGAGTGAATAGGTAGGTCTCTCTCTCTTTTTCACCTTCCCCCTGTGTGTATCAGTAAGATGAGTTACAGCACTCTTGGGTTACAGAACTTATTGTACAGTTATATCAAATAACGATTTACAGCATAACGTAGCATGAAGGCAAAGCCTCCTAGCTGACCCTCGTGTTATTGGGCCTTCTATCCAACCCATTCTGACCTGAAGAGAATCTCTCCGACATTATATACAGGTTGGAGAGGATGTATGTGTGAAGTATGTGTCCGATAGCTTTCCATTCATGTGGACTGACCGACTAGAGCTGGTTACCCCATGTGTTTGAATATGTCATGAAATATTTGGTCATCTGGACTACAAAGAGATTATTTGAGATACATCATATGTTAAGCATTCTTGATGGTCTGGGACAAGATTGTGGATTTACATTATTTGGACTGACATTCCTAGTGAGAAGCTGTGTATGTCTCCAGCAGACACTACATCCTGCACATTGTGTTATGAGATATACAGTGATCCCTCCTATATCCGATGTAATAGAGCCAAAGGCATGTCCGGATAGTGATACTGTCCGGATATTTGGCCCCAGCCTCCTGGACTTGCACTTATGGACCCTAACTCAGAAAAACACCTATACAACTCCCTCTGGACATGCGTAGCACCTACATACGACCCAAATCACATCAATAAGAGACATAAAAGCCTGAAATAAATGCAAAAGAACCATAAAATGAGGTTTTAGAGGTAGGTTTATACAATATTAAACATTCTGGGTACTTACAACAAGTCCCTGGCTCCTGGACTGGTAGTTATGGATCCTATCCTAACCTAACTCAGAAAAACACCTCCCTACTGCACATGCATAGTACCTAAGACACTATTCACACCAATAAGGGACATAAAAGAGTGAAATGAGGTGTTAGAGGTAAGTATGGAAATTACAGTACAGTACAATATAAAATATTCTGGGTACTTACAGCAAGTCCCTGGCAATCTCGATGAATAACCCGCCTCCTCTCAGACTCTGACAGTAAGAAGGAGTTCCTGAAGCACTTGCAGTACACTGTTTATGAAGTCTTGCACAGAACTTAGTCATTTGCACTCAGAATTCCATTCTCTTAGCACTGAGCACTCTTGTCTTACTTGCGCTCCATTGTACCTTAATGAAATAAGTGTTGCACTCTGCACTTTAAGTCTTTCCACTCACAAAACCATTTTCTAAACAAAACACACTCAAGTTAATTTACGTTACATTGACAGTCCATTAAATCTTTGTCTTTTCACTCAGAACTCAAATTCCTTAACACTATGCACTGTTTTTTTTTTTTTTCACTGCACAACTCTGTAAATTCCTATGTGGTCTAGTGGAGAAGTTCTTGGCATCTAATGACTGTCAGAGTCTGAGAGTAGCACATGCAGGTGACCTAGGGGTGCGTCGCTGGGTTGTGGTGATGGCGTACCCACTGCAGACGACTCTGAAGAGAGGCGCAAACTCACGTCGAGTGGTGACTCCACCATGCCTGATGTGCTGGGCTGTGGCTTGGAGCATGAGGGCCTGTCTTGGGGAGGCAATGGAGTGGAGCCAGGGCTGGGCACAGCGGGGGTCATGGGTCTGAAAAAGCTGTCAACGGTTGATTGACGCAAGGAACGA
The DNA here is from genome assembly GCF_032717465.1 of Coenobita brevimanus. Taxonomy (NCBI): domain Eukaryota; kingdom Metazoa; phylum Arthropoda; class Malacostraca; order Decapoda; family Coenobitidae; genus Coenobita; species Coenobita brevimanus. The sequence continues at coordinate 8,130,706 of NC_136982.1, read as the reverse complement.
CGATTTTGACGATTAATGATGTGGTGCCTGAAAACGCGCACTTCCTTCACAAGTCCCAAGGGCCCCATCTCCCTGTCGCAGTCCAGGTGCTCCAGAACGTACTCTAGGTGTTCCCGGAGTGAGCTCAGCTTGGGGATGAATGGAGTCGTGTCACGCTGAGAGGAGTCCGCATCATCATCACCGTCCTTGTCGGAATCTTCAAGCTGGGTACTGACACCTGCAACTGAAGATGCGATCTCGATATCAGACATGGTCTGATACCCAGGATCGCCCTCGTCATCATCCAACCACTCATGCACTTCATCCACATCAACATCGTTTCCATGCGCATGTAGACGTGCATGGAAGTCATCCATGTCAAAAGCTAGGAAATCGTGCTCCACATCCTTTCCAAGAAGCAGACGAGACCAACCATTTTCTAGAGTCTTGACAGGGATTTCCTTCCATGCACTGTCCCAGTTGTAGATGGCAGACTTGATGTTGTAGCGGCGAATGTTTTCCAAAGTCCGCTGGCTTCATGTGTCCCGTCCCTCCCTGCACTCGTCCTCGTCCTCGAGAACAACCATCACCTCATCCAGGAACTTCCGTCGGTACAGCCTCTTCGTTGCCACGATCACTCCTTGGTCCATTGGTTGGATGAGAGCAGTAGTATTAGGTGGCAGAAACATGCACCTAATGCGTCCATTCTCAGCCACCAACTAATTGTCGCACGGGTGGGCAGGTGCATTGTCGAGGAGAAGGAGGGCCTTTACCTGGTTGCGTGGGATTCCCAGTTTCTCCGTCTGGTAATGAATGAACTCCCTGACGAAATGGCGGTGGAACCAATCTTTGAAGATCTGGGCTGTGAACCATGCCTTCAAGGAATGGTACCAGACAACAGGAAGGACATCCATCACCCCACGAAGACACTGAGGCTGCTTTGCACAGCCAACAATGACGGGCTTGAACCGGTGCATGCCGTTAGCATTGGCACAACACAAAGCAGATATCCGTTGCTTGCAGAGCTTCCGGCCAGGTACACGCTTCTCCATCTCCTCGGCTAGAGTGTTCGTAGGCAAAGAGCGACAGAATAAGCCAGTTTCGTCAGTGTTTAGACTTGACCGAGAGTTAGGCCCTCCCTGTCGATCAAGTGCTTCACCTTCTGCCGAAACTCGTCTACTCCATCCTCGTTGGCATCCAAAGCTTCGCCATGAGACTTACGGTTGGTAAGGCCATGTCATAACTTGAACACGAAGAGCCAACCTTCAGATGCCTTTAAGTCTAGGGCGTCGTGAAGCCTTGCGAACTTCTCAGCAGCAGCCTTCAGCTCCGTGCTATGCACCATCTCACCAGCAGCATGCTGCTGTTGATACCAAATCAACATAGAACGGTCGACTTCTGCATTCTTGGGAGTATACGTCACCTTCCTCTCCACGTTGTGTTTGCTTTTCGACGAGAAGTCAGCCATGTACTGCATGAGTTTGTCGCAGGATCTCTTGATATCAAACAAAGTAGATTGGGCCAGGTTGAATTCACGGAGGATACATGAGGTAGGCCATCCCATGTCCACCTTGTCCAGTATCTCCCTCTTCTCCAGAGTCAAAACCACTCTTTTCCTCTTCTCAAGCGGCGGGGCTATCATCACACACACGAAGGATAGGAAGAGAGCAGCAGGAGAGCCTGCAGCAGGTAAGACACCACCACAAAAGCGAGCACGTGGGCGTCCATGACAAGTGTGCTCACACAACAAGAGAAGGGCGGTAAGTGGGGAGGATGTAGGGGCGCCCTAGTGGAAATCGGCAGAACAATGCACCAGAACACAGCTGGCCCGCGCCACACGCCCCTACTTTAAATTACGGGCGGGAAAAAAGTCGGATTTTAAATTTTTTTTTTGAAGTTTTTGGCCCATTTTGGGAATATCAGATCTCGAGACGAAAACGTCCAGTTATTGAGGATGTCCGGAAAATGGGCGTACGGATATTGAAGGGATTACTTACTAGTGCCTATATTATGCCTACATATTGCTTGGTTATGCAAAGCTGTTGTACTCACGACAATAAATATTGTCATATGTTAATGTATACTACATACAAATTACAGTAAACTTGTTAGCTATTTTAGTGAAATACATAATATGATAAAAGTAACATAACTGTGATATTATAGTGATTATAATGGTAGCCATTGCAGTAAAATAACTGTAACATAATAAAATTGTACATGTATAATAGATATATAAATATAACAGCAATATTAAAATAATACAAAGGCAAGTCTACTGTAGTCATTTATACAATATACAGTAATCTCTTTAAGACCCGGACGCCCAAGTCCCGGACACCCCAAGTCCCAGACATTTTGGGCTCGGGTCCTTGGACACCAAAAATGGCCCAAAAACATAAAAATGCAAAAAAAAAAAAAAAAAAAAAGGCTGATGTGTTCATCCCTACTTTAAATTTGCTGCACGGTGATGAACAGCTGTGTTTTGGCGTGTAGTAGTGCACCCCTGCATCCTTCCCTCCCGAGTTCCCCTCTACCTACCATTGTGAATGCATACTCGTCACAATGGCTGCACCACATGCCCGTTTTTGTGAATAAACAATGAATAAACTGCAATACCTCACCACTAGACCACATAGGAATTTACAGTGGTCTGCAGTGTTAAGAAATTAGAATTCAGAGTGGATTAAGTGCATAGTGCAACACTGGTGTGTTGGAACTGGCGTGGCACAAGAGAGAACAGAATGTGCTGTGTTAAACAATTATAATTCACAGTGCAAATGATTAAGTGCAGCACAACACTGGATTCCTGTACATGTTTCAAGTGCACCTTCACCACTGTCAGAGCCTTAGACGAAGCGGGTTAATCTTCGTGATGGCCATGGATGTGTTGTAAGTACCCTGTACACTGCTAAATATTTTCCATACCCACTCCTAATTTCTCATTCTGTGGTTCCTTTTCATTTATTTCATGGTATCTGTCCCTTATTTGTGTGCATAGGGTCTTAAATAGGTGCTCTGCATGTCCAGTAGGGAGTGATTAAGGTGGCATTCAAAGTTAGGTTGGGTTGGGGTCTATAAGTACCTGTCCACAGGCATTTTTCCCAAGTCTCGGACAAAACCAAGTCATGGACATGCCTTTAGCTCTATTACATCGGATCTTGGAGGGATTACTGTATATAAGAAGGATTTGCTGTATGTATTCATCAACATAAATATTACCAACTACATAGTGAGAGACTTTTTTTTTTTTTTTTTATAACAGAACAGAGGAAGGAAAAACAAATGAAAATAAATAATAATCCATACACCAGATTACTGATGTCCTCTGTTCATAAAATATCTGTAACAGTTAGACTTGAACAGCTGTGGGTTGAAATCTGGAGGGAAACAACTCTGGGGAACCGAGTTCCAGAAAGATGCAGGTCGGGGAATGAAACAATTCTGATAGGAAGAAGTTCTGCAATATGGCTGAGTGACATTCCAGTCATGAGCGCTACCAGATGCCCGAGTAGCACGAGGGAAGGCATGGAAAGGTGGCACCATGGACGCAACTTCGTCTGAGCATTTGCCAAAAAAATTTCTGTAAAATAATGCAAGGGAGGCAACATTCCTTCTTACTTGCAGGGGAGGTAGTTTATTTGTAGTGGCTGGGTTGTTAATAATTCTAACAGCTTTGTTTTGAATTTTGTCTAGTTGTTTTAATGCAACCTCTCCACATCCATTCCACAAGGGTGAGCAATGTTCAAGCTAAGAGCGCACATCTATCTATCAATTACCAGTTGCCTCAATCCCGTTTGGGGTGGCCACAAACAAATCGCCTCCATGTCGCCCTGTCCCCGCCATTTCACTCCCCCGCTCCCAACCCACATCCCCCTCTCTCATATACCTCTCCACCCCATCCCTCCATCTCATCCTCGGCCTACCCCTCCCTCTTGCCCCCTCCACCTCACTCACATACACTCTCTTCATCAGTCTTTCACCCTCCATCCTCTCCACATGGCCAAACCACCTCAGTGTATTCCTCCTAACGCTTCCTGTCACATCCACATCAACACCACAACGCTCCTTTTTATCCTCATTTGTTAGCCTGTCTCTTCATCTGACTCCACAGGCTCCTCTTAAATAACTCACTTCCACTGCTTTCACTCTTTGACTTGTGTCCTTGCAGCAACGTCCAAGCTTCACTTCCATATGTTAGAGTTGGTATCACAATACTGACATGTAGTAACTTTTTCACTTCCATGCTACTTCCCTGCTTCTTATCACTGCTTTAAAGGAACCAGCAACCCTTCTTCCCTGCTGTACCCTTTCAAGCACTTCACCCTCCAAACCTCCATCCTTACTCATCACACTACCCAAGTACTTAAACGTACTCACATTTTCCTATTCCTCACCATCCAACCTCACTGTATATTCACTGACTTCACCTCTCTCAAAGACCATCACTTTACTCTTCCCTACATTCACCTTTAGATTCCGTTTCTTACACACTCTCCCAAACTCATCCACCAAGCCTTGCAGCTCTCCTTCGTCTTCACTCAACAACACAGTATCATCTGCAAACAACAGTACGGTACAGTGAGTTTCCAAACACTACCCTCTCTCATCAGGGCCACTCCAACATCCACTACCCTACCTTGTACCTCATTTATTACCCCATCCATGTACAGATTGAATAACCATGGAGACATGATACATCCCTGTTTCAACCCAACCTTCAAAGGGAAAAATTCACTCAGTTCACCATCCACACGCACTGCAGCCTTAGCACCATCATAAATACTCTTCACAGCATTCAACAACTTCTCATCTACTCCATATATTCTTTATACTTTCCACAATCCTTGTCCATCCACCCTGTCATATGCTTTCTCCAAATCCATGAAAGCCGGATACAACTTCTTTCCCTTCTTTAGAAACTTTTCCACTAAAGATCTAAAAATGAATATCTGATCTACACAACCTCTTCCCTTCCTATAGCCTCCCTGTTCTTCTCCAACTAATTTCTCTGTTCTTTCTCTAACTCTGTCAATAAGTATCCTACCATACACTTTTCCTATTATACTAAGAAGACAGATGCCCCTATGACTACCACACACTTCTTTTTCCCCTTTTCCTTTGTACAAGGGAATAATTATACCTGACTTCCAATCCTCCGGGACTCTACCTTCCTCCCAGGCCAATCTGCACATCTTCCACATCCATTCAACTACTATCTCTCCCCCATACTTCAGCATTTCACCACACACTCCATCAATTCCTGGGGCTTTCCCCAATTTCACTTTCTTCATTGCTTCCACAACTTCTGTCCTACTGATTTCTTCCTGTCTTCTCACCTCCCTCCTTCTCCCAGCCATTCCCCAGCCACTTATACTCGCATTACTTCCATCCTCTATGTTCAACAATTCCTTAAAGTGTTCTCTCCATCTGCTCACTTTTGCTCCCTTCTCCACTAGAAATCTATCATTTTTATCTTTCACTACCCTACTAACTTCACTTCCACCCTGTCTTACTCTTTTCACCTCTTTCCAGAACGTTTTCTTACAGTCCCTCCACTTTACACTCAAGTTCCTTCCAAATTCCTCATCTGCTCTCTTCTTACTCTCTCTTACTAATCTTTTCACCTCTCTCTTTCTTTCTACATGACTCTTATAAATTATAGCTAACTGCTCATCAGCGAAGAAGTTACGGACTCTGTACAATAATCCAAGTTTCTTTGGGGCGGTTTTAGCAAGTGATCTAACATGAGAGGTCCAGCTGAGGGCATTGTCAAGTGAGACACCAAGAATTTCAATACTTTTGGAGATGGGAATATTAGTGGCACTGAAGGTAATGTACGAATCTGGCAATATCTGTCTATTAGCAAACTGTATATATTTAGTTTTACTAGCATTAAAAGAGACAAGATTGTTTTGTCCCCATTCACTGATCGTAGATAGGTCTTGATTTATGGAGATGGCTGTACTGAGTTGAGAGGTAGAGATAGACTTTGTAAATGGGTGTCTGAGTGTGAATGAACTATGTAGTGTTGAGTCATCTGTGTATGAATGGATGCTATTGTGGGTGACAAATAAGAGCTCACTAATATGAATCAGGAATAGGGTTGGCGCCAAAACTGACCCCTGCTGCACGCCGGCGTTAATTGAGTGGAAATTGGAATATACATCATCTACCTTTACTCTTATTTTCCAGTCACTAAGATATGAAGAAATCAAAGGAACAAGTCCATAGCAAGGGAGTTTGGACAGCAGGGAGCGGTGCCATACTCTGTCAAAAGCTTTAGAAATAGTAAGAGCTACTGCATGAGATTCTCCATGTAGATCAATTGATTGATGGATGGTGTGCGTTAGGAGATTGTGTATGTCAATGGTAGAGCTTTCGTTACACAATTTACACTGACACATGTGTTTTATAACTTCAGTTTCTTGAGCAATCAAGAGAAATGTAGAATGTGATATAGTGTGTAATCCCATTATGCTAAGAAAAGCGCCTAAATTACTGTAGTGCCTGAAGAATCAGCATTAGCAGTGCCAAATACCCCAACATAGGAGCCAGAAAACAATCAACAAAATATAAATTACGAAACAACATCAGGGACACAAGAACGAGCAGAAAATCAAACTCAGGAAACAAAACACAGATTAGAGAAAGAAGATAAAGAACAGCAAACAGATGCAATTTACACTGAAGTAAATAATGATGACAGTCAGAATTTTCAGATGTAGATAGTGAACTTTATAAAAATTTACCTCCAACTTACTAAAACTTAGACCACAGAGTATTAAGGTCAGGAAAAACATACAAATTTCCAGTAAATGACAATTGCAAGGAAAACACTGTAAAGATGGCTAACTCAGATGCAGCAAACAACATTGCAGTAACTTCTTCACAAAATTCCATTAATACTCCACTTTCAGCGTATTTTTTTCATGAAGACAATGATCTCACAAAATTCTCTGGTACTGAAAAAAAGACAAGATTAACATACACACACTGAACAGTGTCAGCAATATTTCATTAGGAGACACATTACAGATGAGAAAGGAAAAATTGCTGTTTTTTCAGCTAGAATAAACCAAGAACGATGCCCAGCTGGCAATTTGCTCAAGTCAGACATGCTGTTGAGAGTTTTAACATCTGAGCAATTTAAGACAGAATTTCTCAGGAAATTCTCTGGATGCAGGAATTTTCTTGGTGGTGTAACCCCAGAATTACACAAAATTGTAGACCTACTAAGACCTACTAAGGCAAACACACCCAAGACAGTACAGTGAACTTCTGATTATACGGCATCTGATGGTTCAGAAAACCTGATGGTTCGGAATTTTCAGCCCAGGGTCATTTTTAGCTTTTTGGGGTTAAAAATCGAGAAAAATCGGGAAAAAATCGAAAAATATCGATGGTACTACTGTATCACCTCAGCACTACTAATAGGACCTCAAACACCCTACATCTGCACTGCACTGCAAAGGTAAGTAAAGAAAACTATCATTTTTTAATTATCATAATGTATTATTATTTTTGGGTGTATTTTGAACATTTGCAGGTACCCATCTGATAGTCTGGAAAATGTGATAATCCGGAATGTCTGTGGGCTACAGCATTCCAGATAAAAGGACTTTTACTGTATTAGGACTAGCAGTATTATAAGTAGTAGTAGTAAAAGTTGGAATAAATTCAGTAATAGTAGTAGAAGTAATAGTAGTGTTAGTGGTGTTCGGGTTGGCTTCACATTAAAAAAATATATATATATATTGCTACGAAGCAAAGTAATGTCATTATCATTACCACTTCCTTTATCATCATCACTTGTATGTGACTGGCAAGTTGGAGAAAGTTTACCTCTATGGATATAAGGCATACCAGTATATAGCTGAAGAGGCTAAGCCTGAGCAAAGAAATATAGAGGCACACTCATGAAAAGGAATTGTACTGTATACACTTAACACGATATGAAAGAAAATTGGCGAATTTATGAAGAATGAATAAAGAATGAAATGAATGAATGAATGAATGAAAGAATAAATGAGTAAAGAATGGAAGAAAATGAATTATACACAATGAACACTATGAACGAAAACTGGCAGTTTGATAAAGAGTGAATAAAGAAGGATGAGAAAAAAGGTTAACAAAAAATGAAAAATATAATACTGTGAAGAACTTGAGCACTGAATAAAATAGAAAATGAAGTAGAGGGCCTCCCTAAGGGGGGAATCTCACCAACCAGTAGCCAATACATATCCAGCACTGCTCGGAATATGACCTTGACCTTGAAGTACGTTCACCAATTTCGAACTCATAGATTTTCATCCCTACTACAACTTATAAAACTTTGTGATGATATCTTGAGCGATTGCGAAATTATCGTGCTTATAGACACACAGACAAACTGAAAACAATGTTCATAGGAGACTTTTATCCCTACTACACACCTGTAAAATTTTGTGATGATATCGTGAGTGGTTGCAAAGTTTTCATGATAACAGACCTTGACCTACTTTCACTGATTTCGAACTCGTGGTCGATTGTTTTCCCTACTACACACCTGTAAAATTTTGTGATGGTATCTTTAGCGGTTGTGAAGTAATTGTGCTAACAGACACACAGACAAACTGAAAACAATACCGGCTTTTCTATCATGGCTGGCAATGGCCTAATAATAATAATAATAATAATAATAATAATAATAATAATAATAATAATAATCACATTCTTTAGAGAATGACACTCTTTATAGTGAGTGGCAAGGGAACTTTAAATAATCACAATTTATTCACTGACACTGGGGGAGGGGGGGCCATGTTCACAGTGTCGTGGCCAGGGAGAAGTACGGTGGGACGTTCCTCACACCAACTAGAGCAGACGAGTAGACTGGAGAAGCTAGATGACGTAAGTCGTGATGTGGAACTATATGATAGGCAACACCTTTGCCGTTTATGATGTTGCTATGACGTTAATGGGGCAGATGCAGCCAAGTGTCCTTGGTTTGGCAGCGTAAGTTGAAGACTTATTGTGAATACAGCTTCGGGGTGTGGCAGGCACTGGGTGGTCATGTACTGCATGACTGGGTGGTGATGTTCTGGTTGCCTGCAGGGTGTGGCAGGGTGTTTGGTAGGCAGTGATTATTTGATGTTCCCCACAACAGGGACGACAGGACTAAGGGTGATAACTATTTACCACACCATGAAGGCACAGGACAGTGGAAAACAGTGCCACAGAGCGAAGCACAGGAGTGACAGGAATTGTAACAATAGGCAGCTGCAGTCTCCGGAAAGGCAGGCCACATGCAGAGGGAGTGCAGGACATGTTGTGTAAGATAGCCTATGCACGTCACTAGCAGGGCAGAGATGGTTAAGTGTTGGGGTCAGGGTGGTTTGCACAACACAGGGCGTGGCAGGGTGGCTTCACAGAATACCAGGCGTGGCTTAATGGCAGTTTTACTGAGAAAATTTGTAGGAGACCGGTATTATTGGCTTTCACCCACTTCACTGCCACACTTTGTTACCAGGTTAAAAAGTCAGAGGGTGAGTCCAAAGTCCAGTTGGTTTTATGCCACTATATTCTTGACTAGATGATAACAGATGCACCCTGGGAGATGTCTAAGCTAGAACTGAAAGCAGTTAGTGCCAGCATCTCTCCCTCTAACTACCCAGACACAAGTCAGTGAAAATTCCTCATGACGCCACACAGTCAGCATAAGTTCTCTCACGCAGACCACTAACGGCTAAACGTGGTTTCACAGCGCTACACTTATATACTATTTTCTATTATACAATATTATATACACTAACATCAGTCTAGCATGTAAAGAAATAAGTAAATCATTTGTAACACCAGGCTCCTGACAAATATGCATTCTCCCCTCCTCCCATCCTACATAACTTCTCTCAGTCTCTCCCACCCACATACCAGCATCATCTCCCCACCTACAAACTCACAGAGCACCACCCTACTCACATCTCTTCTCTCCCACTTACATATCTTCTCTGCACATCTCCATAAATTTCTCCTCATCCAAATAATTTCTCTCAATAATTCCCACTGTCCCACAACATCTCCATCAACATACGGTACTTTCCCTTGCCCTTATTTCCCCACCACCTCCATTCCCAAGCTCTGTTCTATCCACATTAATTCTCCCCCACCAAAATTCCTCCTAAAACATCCATACCTACTGCTAGTCCCTCGCCCACATACCTTCTCCTCCAGCTCCTCCATCCCCCACAGCTTCCCACTCATCTAATGTGTAACGCTCCATGCACCATAGGCGATACCGGTATTCCGTTCACTTTCCCCAGCAACACTGCCTCTCTCCAATATATCCCACCCACATTACCTTCATCATCCACCTACAATTATTCTCTCCACATCCCAAATCCACCAGTTTTCACTTCCCCAACTATATTCTCTGCCACCCACATAACTCCTCTCTCTTATCCCCCTCCCATCACGACATTAGTCATCTTTGTCAGTGCTTATACTATTTGCCTGCTAGTGTCTATCTACAAGTTTCTTCCTGTTTGCCTGTTTACTTCTGTTTTATGTGATTGCTTGTTTCAGCATGTCGTGGTGTTTATTGCTTGCTTCTTCCAGTTTGCTTGTCTTTACTGGCTTGTTCCAAGCTTGCTTCAAGCTATTTCCTTGCCTGCTTATGTTTTATGCCACTTTTACTCCTTCCTATCTGCTTGCTACAGTTAATCATTTTTTCTTGCTCCTGCCTGCTTTCCTTGGTTTTGGTTGTGTGCTTGCCCTCTGTGTTTCAATTTAACTCCACGGCCTGGCCTGCTTTTTGTCTTATGAAATATCTGCCTTCCTGTTCCCTGATTTCTTCTTTGTCCCTGCCTCTTTGCCTGTTTCTTTCCGTTTCCTTGTTTCTTGGCCAGCTCCATGCTGCCCTTATTGTTAATCGTGTATTCTTTCTTGTTTAACTGTGGAGGGCACTTCTACCCCTCAGAATTAGCTGATTCAGAGCAAAATTGGGCACAATGACCAGCCTATGACCTAGTTGTGTCTGCAAGGTTTTGGTTGCTAGGCATCTACTCATTGCCTAGCAACGGCCGAAAACCTGTTTTTGTACTTTTCACGTTTTGGGTCGTAAAAGCATTACTAATGGGCGTAGAAAGCTCTGACTTCTTTAGGCGTAATCTTGAGGTCAGTTCCTATCAGAAGTGTGCCATCCATTTTTCCTTTCTCTCCTCTAGTTTTCGAATGGAAACCTTGCAAAGAGTGGCCTCAGCGTCCCTAGCAACCAGTACCGGTTTTCAAAAATGCACCCCTAGTTCCCCAGTGCGTTGTTGTAATTGAATGAAAGCTTACATGCTTATAAACACTGACTAGTCCTACAACCTTCCACTGTATATCTATGTGCTTCAATGGCCAGGTCATAGGTCAAAGGTCATCAAATACAAAATTGAAAATGACTATGCTTGTGCGAAATGCTAAGGCTCCAAAGATTATTATGCCAGAGTCATGATTCTTGAGTGGAATGTTGCACTGGATATAGAAATGACTTTTAGTGTCAAAACTCACTTCCGGTTGCTGACAAAGCTGGGTCTGCTTAGAGCTGGCATGTTTCTAGGTGTTTACTTTCTTGTTTTTTCCTGCCTGCTTGAGTGCTTGCTTGTGTCCCTCCTTGCCTTTTGGTTCTACCTGCTTGCTTGTTTGATTTCACTAGCTTGCTTGTTTGTTTCATTTTCACTATTTGTTTTTACTTGCTTCCTCATTTGCTTCTTTCTGCCTCTTTATTCTTGTTTTGTGGTTTATTTCTACATGCTTACTTGTTTCTAACTGTTTGGTTGCTTTTATTAGCTTCTTTGTTTCTTCCTGATTGACCGCATTCCACCTGCTTCCCATTTCTATTAGTCCGCTTGTCTCCACCTTGTTTCCTCTGCTTGCTTGTCTACCTGTATGTTTACCACCACTTTGGTTATGCTAAATCTTTTCTATTGCTTGCTTATTTCCCTCTCACCCTTTTCTCCCCTCGGTTCCTGTTTGCTGCCAGTTAACCCCTTCAGTACCACAACATTTTTAAAAATTAAATTATTGTTTGTACACTGATAGATAGATAGCTATAGATAGATAGATTAATAAAATGGCCAGCTGATCACAAACCCTGCTTAACATCTTATCACATTGTCAGTTCTTTCACATTTGTCATGGGGTTCCCAGGAAAGAACAAGGCACTGAAAATGATGGTTATAAGGATGATGATGATGATGATGATGAATATACTGACCCACTGATAAAGCATTACTTCCAGAAGCAAAATATTTAGAAATTTAATTAAAATTTAATTAAACTACAGTGTTTGAGAAAATTAGGAGAAATACACTGAGGTGGGTTGGACATGTGGAGAGAATGGAGAATGAAAGACTGACTCAGAGGGTGTATGTAGGTGAAGTGGAGGGAGGGAGACGGAGGGGGAGACCGAGGATGAGGTGGAGGGATGGAGTTGATAGGTATATGAGGGAGAGGGGAGTGAGTTGGGGGGGGGCAGTCAAATGGTGGGTGACTGAACGACTTGGAGGCGTTTTGTCCGCGGCCACCCTTTGCAGGATTAGGGCGTCGGACTATAGATAGATAGATAGAAATTATTCTCTCTCAGCAGACAATTTTATTTAGCTTGGGAGAGACTTTTCAACCAGGACGGAATCGATACAGACTTCATTAATCTCTCCGCTGCTTAGATGCTCTCCTAAGCTGAATAAGTGTATGGCAGAGGCAAGAATAATATATAAATGGCGCTCTCGGCCTAAAGAATTATTATTATTATTTTTTACCACTGCCAGCCTAGTGTCCTACATACCTGTTTGCCAACCTCCCTACCTGTCTCCCTACTTGCCAGCCTGCCTGCCTTTTAACTTCTCTGCCTGCCTCCTTGTCCCCCTACTTGCCTACATGTCTGCCTGCGTAAATTTGTCTCCCTAATATACCAGCCTGCCTGCTTGTTGACTGCTGCCTGCATACTTGTTTGTCTTCCTGCCTACTTGTTTGCTTGTCCATTTTCTTGCCTGCCTACTCGCTGCCTGCCGCCCTGCTTGCTATCTGTCAGAGTACCTGCCTATCTCCGGCTTAACTGCTGTCTGTCTGCCTTCCTACATGCAACCTGTCTGCCTACTTGCCTTCCTGCAAGTCTAAATGCTTCCTACCGGCCTACTTGCCAGCCTACTTATGTACTTGCTCCCTGCCTGCACTCCTACATGCCTGCCTGCCTTTCTACTTCTCTGCCTACATATTTGCGTCCCAACTCCCGGTCGACAGTCTGGAAAGTAATAGCGCGCGCGCGTGCGCGCGTGCGTGCGTGCGTGCGTGCGTGTGTGTGTGTGTGTGTGTGTGTGTGTGTGTGTGTGTGTGTAACTTCACTTATACACACGTATAAAATATCCTACGGTAAAGATTTTAAGGTAATCATGTACAGATACAGGTATTTCTTATGCGTATCGTGTAAGCACATGGATGAACATACACCTACAGGAACTTATATACATACCTGGATTATCATCTGGGCCACTGTCTGATACTGGTTTGCATTAAGGTGAGCACGCAGTACACGTCTAGCTACACACTCACCCGTTGTCCTTTCAAACGACTCCAATGTTTAACCAGCGCTTTCAGTCTTTCATGTCAGTGAATTGTCAACTCAAGAACTGCATTCTTCAGTCTACCTTTATTGTCTATGAGCTCGCCTTTTGACGATGTCTTCAGGTGTCTCGAAAAGAACAGATCATGAATCTGGCTTTCCTTTTCCTTCTGTTTTCTTTGGAAGGACAGGTTTCGCAAGTTCTGAGCCTTGGACTGCACAAACAAATACAAAACCACTAGATGCTTGAACATTACATTCCACGGTAGTTGCACGCCTTGTTAACGAAAACAGCGCGACTGACTGAAAGTTTCTTTGAAATTACCCCGCATCTAAAAGTGTTCAGGCAAACAAGGGCATAAAGAAAAAAAAAAAAATAACAATCTTCATTTTGATATTCTCACTGCGTTCTACATGGCACTGTTGCACGATGTTACTCAGCATTCATAAGTTCATTAAAAGTCCCGAATATATACCAATGTATATAAGTGGCTGAGTCAATACATGCAGTTGTAGGCATCAATGTACAGTATATTCAGATTTCTTGATCATACCCTTGAATTTTCTGGTACCTAAATAACGTCGTTTGATGTTAGTCAGAGAGAAAATAATACAAAAGGGTCAGTTTGGCGTGTGTGTGTGTGTGTGTGTGTGTGTGTGTGTGCGTCACACGATGTGGAGGCGCTGCTCTGGTAAGGAAAAAAAAAAAAAGGTTGGAGTGAAAAGGTAAATAGAGGGAAAGAGGAGAGAGAGGAAAGGAGGGAGGGAGGGAGGGAAGGGGAGGGAAGAGGAATGTTCATGAAAAACCAAGGAAGGCAGAAAGAAGTTAAGAGAACGGCGGAAAGGATAGAAAAGGCTGAGTAGGAAATAGGAAGGAGAAAGAGGGAGAAGGGAAAGGTAAATAGAAGCAAGAGCAAACACGACATTATGGAAGGAAAGAAGGGAAAGACAATAGGGGAGAAGACAGGGAGAAAGAAAAGATAATAGGGAAGTAAACAGGGAGAGGGGATGGAAAAGGAGAAATACACAGGGGGGAGAAGGGAGAGGAAAGGGGAAATAAAGAATGGAAGGAAAGAGACATGGAGACGCAAACAAGGAAAGAGAAAAGAAAAGGAGAAATTGGGATGATGAGGGAGGACAAATGGGAAACAGAGAGGCATAGGGAGGAGAGGAATGGCGAATTAATACGGAAAAAAGGAATGGATGGAAAACGGGAACAGGAAAAGTGAAAAGAGAAGGAGGATATGGGGGAACCAAACAGAAAGGGGGAAGTAAAGAAGAAGAGGGAGGAAGGAAGAGAAAAAAAGATGGTAACAGAAAGAAAGTGGGAGGGAAAAAAGTGGAGTATTCAGAGAGAGAAAAGAAAGAAAAAAAGGAGACAGGCAGTGAGAGAGTGGAAGGAGAAAAAGGTGCAGTAGATTACAAGAGCGAAGAAAAGTTAATTGGAAGCGCGAGGAAGGGACAAAAAATGAGAAGCAAATGGGAAGGAAAGAAAAGTTGAGGCGTAATGGAGAGGAAGCAAGAGAAGGAAAATCTGGAGGCTTATGCAACGGTCAGGGAGAGTAGGAGGGAAGAAGTGAAGGTTACGAAGAAGTGAGGGAGAGAGAGTAGGGGATGGGGTGGGAAATGAAGGGAAGGAGAGCAAGGAAGGGATGAGAGGAAGATAGAAGGGAAGGGGGAGGAAGAAAGGGACTGAAAGGAAGGGAGGAAAGAGGAAAGGAAGGAAGAAGGACGGCTTGGGAGAAAATGAAGGTCAGGGAGGAGGAAGGAAGGGAATGAGGAAGAGAAGAAGTGGGGGGAGAAGAAAAGGAAGAGAAGGGACAGGAAGGAAGGTATAATAGAGGAGAAAGGTAAGCGGGAGAGGATGGAAGGGAATAGTGAAGGAGGGAAAGGAAGGGGAAGGAAAGAAGGGAAAGGGGATGAAGGGAGAGAAGGAGGAACGAAGGAAGGGGAAGGGTAGAAGAAGGACGGGAAGAGGAAAGAAGGGATGGAAAGTGGGAAGGAAGGTATTGGGGGAGGAAGGAAGGATGGGGAAGGGGAAGGAAAGTAGAGAGAGGGCGTAAGAAAGTTAAAAAGTGAGAAGGAAGGGAAAAGGGAGAAGGGGAGGAAGGAAAGGGGGGAAGGTAATAAGTGGATGAGGGGGAGAGGGAACGGAAAGTAAACAAGATCTGTGAGGAGAGAACTGGGAGAAGAACGGAAATGGCGGAAGAAAGAAGAGTGAAGCAGAGGAGGAAAGATGAAAAGAGAGTGTAAGGCAAGAGGAGAGAAGGAGGTGGATTAGTGATTAGAAAGATGGAAAAGAAACAGTACTGAGGAAGGAATGAAATGAAAAGCAGGAAATGAAATTATGTGGAGACAGGAATAAGAAGTGACAACAATGACGAAAAAAATAGCAAGAAAACAGACAGGAGGAATTTGAGAGGATGAAGTGATGGACTGCGAAAGAAAGAAATCACTGGGAGGGATCGTTAAAGAGAGGGATGAAGGACGTGTAAGACAAGGAGTAGGACAGTTAGAGAAAGAAGGGAAAGGGTTTGAGAGAAAGGAGAAAGGGGGGGAGGTTGATAAAGAGTAAGAAAGGGATGGAGAGAGAAAGAAGGGACAAGAAAGGGAGGAGAGAGGAATCGTATGGTTGAGGAACAGAGGGAGGGAGCGAGAAAGAAAGGTAGGGAGCGACAGAGAGAGAATGGTAGAGAAAAATGGTAATGCTGAGAGTTGTTGGGGGGGGAAGGTAGTCAGTAGGAGGGACAAGGGGAAAGAACTGCAAAAATAAACAGAGAGGAAGGAAAAGAGAGAGGGACAGGGAAGGAGAAACAATAAATATATAGGTGGAAGGTGTAGGAGAGACATAGGAGGAACAGAATAGAAAAGTATGAGAGAGAGAGAGAGAGAGAGAGAGAGAGAGAGAGAGAGAGAGAGAGAGAGAGAGAATGTTAAGAGGAAAGATTTAGGAGAAAAAGTGATATTGATAAAATTGTAAAATATAAAGGAAAACAAACAGCTCGAGACTCAGTGATCAACTCGAGGCTGTTTGTTAGATAGAACACTACATCTAATTCTATGAGACGAAGATAAGGATAGGAAAGCAACAAGGCTCTCTCTCCGCCTACCAAACCCTTCAGCCAAGGCCAGGAGTGAAAAGTGAAACGGACCACCATGGAGCATAGAAAAACTGACATGGAAAGTTTATAAGAAAGATTGGAAGATGCAGTTATTCTACAGTGCCTTAATCTGTAATGGAAAAATAACATCAACTAGAAACTCTAGTTCTCATGCTGCATTCACCATGATGTGTAGGAAGGAAAATAACTTTCAGTTTTCCATATTATTTAACCATTATTATGTAAAATTGGGCATTCAAACCTGGAAAACTCCCTAAGCAACTTTTAAGTGTTATTACTTTTCTGCTGTCGACCATATTCCTGCGCAACTTGTTCCATATGTCTAAGATCCTGTTGAAGAAAAAAACAATGATTCATTTCACTGGAAATATTTGCCCATAATTTTAGATCCATTACCTCTAGCATAATCGTAATCAGAAAGGTCTATTGTGAAGTACTCGCCGACTACAGTATTGTCAGTTCCTATCTATCTATCTATAGCCCGACACCCTAATCCCGTAAAGGGTGGCTGCAGACAAAACGCCTCCAAGTCGCTCTGTCACCCACCATTTGACTACCCTCCCCACAACTCACCCCCCCTCCCTCATATACCTCTCAACTCCATCCCTCCACCTCATCCTCGGTCTACCCCTCCCTCTCCCTCCCTCCACCTCACCTACATACACCCTCTTAGTCAGTCTTTCATTCTCCATTCTCTCCACATGTCCAAACCACCTCAGTGTATTTCTCCTAATCTTCTCAACCACATCCACATCCACCCCACAACGTTCCTTCACTTCTTCATTCGTCAACCTGTCCCTCCATGTCACTCCACACGCTCCTCTCAAGTAACTCATTTCCACTGCTCTCACTCTTCACTTGTTCCCCTCTTGCAAGGTCTACGCCTCGCTACCATACGTCAGGGTAGGGATCACAATATTATCATGCAGTGAGGTCTTAACTTCCATACTCACCTCCCTATTTCTCATCACTGCTTTCAGTGAACCAACAACCTTCCTTCCCTGCTGTACCCTTTCACGCACTTCATCCCCCAAAGTTCCATCCTTACTCATCACACTACCCAAGTACTTGAATGCACTCACACTCTCCATATCCTCACCATCCAACCTCACTGTACATTCTGTGACTTCATTCCTCTTTTATTAACTTGCAGCTTCCTCCTCCTACACACTATCCCAAATTCATTCACCAAACCTTGCAACTCCCATTCATCTTCACTCAACAATACTGTATCATCAGGAAACAGCAACATCAGAAGCTTCCTAATCTCACCCTCATTCATTAGAGCCACCCCCACATCCACTGCCCTACCCTGCACCTCCCTTACAACCCCATCCATGTATACAGTATATTAAACAGCCATGGAGACATCACACAACCCTGTTTCAGTCCCACACTGAGATAAAAAAAATTCACTCAGCTCACCATCCACTCGCACTGTAGCCCTAGCTCCTTCGTACATACTCTTCACAGCATTCAACAATTTCCCATCCACTCCATATATTCTTAATACCTTTCACATACAGTACCTTGCCTATTTATTCTGTCATAAGCTTTCTCCAAGTCCATGAAGGTAGCATACTCTTTCTTTCCCTTCTCTAGATACTTCTCCACTAAACATTTTAGAACAAGTATCTGATCTACACACCCTTTTCCCTTCCTAAATCCCCCTTGTTCTTCTCCAACTAGCTCCTCTGCCATATGCCTAACCATATCAATGAGTATTCTACCATATATTTTACCAGTCACGCTAAGAAGGCAAATAGCCCTATGGTTACCACATACTTCTCTCTCCCCTTTTCCTTTATATAAAGGAACAATTATACCTGATTTCCAGTCCTCTGGAAACCTTCCCCCTTCCCAAGCCAATCTACACAACTTTCATATCCATTCCACAACAATCTCACCTCCATACCTAAGCGTGGGTGTAGGTATGGAAGGCTTTTCAAGAGTACTGTACATTGAGAATTGCATGCGATACTTTTACTTAGTAATGTGAAGGAACCAAGAACAGAACTAATAAGACATCATCGTTATGGAGGGCTTACTCAAGAGTGTTTGTAGCCTTTTCACAGTGATGAGTCTCCTGTAAGTTATCAAAATGGTCCGCCGATAAAAAGAATAATGTATGAAAGACGTCATTATAATGAAGGAACTGAAGGAGATTCCTTCACTAGAGGGATCTCTCTCAAGATGAACAAAATCGTCTGGTGGTAACAGGAAAAGAACAAGACATTGTATTGATGGGACAAGTGGACATTGTTTTTTACTCTATCAATAATAGGAATTTCCCCAAAGTTAAGTATAACTGTCAAGCGGTTTAAAGAAAATACTCTATAAAGTGCGCATGCATGCGTGCAGGAGGGCGGGCGGGCGTGCTTGTATGTGTAATTCACCGGGTCGGTCAGGATCACCTGATGGTCGTAATCATCAGCATTTGACCACACACTCCATCAATTCCTGGGGCCTTCCCCAACTTGATCTTCTTCATTGCTTCCACTACTTCCGTCCTACTGATCTCTTCCTCCCTCCTCTCATCTCTCCTCCTCCCAGCCATTCCCCAACCACTTACACTCACACTGCTGTCACTCTCTACATTCAACATATCCTAAAAGTGTTCCTTCCATCTCCTCAATTTCTCTCTCTTCTCCTCCAACAATCTATTATTCCTCTCTTTCACTCCCCTACTATTTCCCTTTTCACACTGCCTTACTTTCTTTACTTCCTTCCAAAACAATATCTTACTCTCCTTCCATTTCACACTCAGATTCCTCCCAAACTCTTCATCCACTTTCTTCTTACTCTCCTTCACCAGTCTCTTCACCTCCCTTCTACTCACATATACCTCTCTCTTCTCTCTCTCATCTTCTCCCCTGCCTCTACTCGCTAACCATTCACTATATGCCTTCTTCTTTTGTTCCACAGCTCGTTTCACCACATCATTCCACCATGCTGTCCCTTGCACACCCTTGCATCTCCTCACTCCACAAACCACCTCACACGCTGCGCCTATGTCTTCCGTAAATATGTTACATACGTCTTCCACCCCTTCCATCTGCTCTAGCTCATACCTTTCCAATCTTTCTTCCACTATGCTCTTATACTCTGCCATTTTCTCACTATCTTGCAAATTCTTCACTCTTCTCATTGGAGCTGTTTCCTCCTGTCTTCCCCTTCATCTCCTCAACCATTTTTTTTGCAGCTTCACCTTGGCCATCACTAAGTGATGGTCCGAGACTCCATTCCCCCACCCTCTCCACACTCTTGCATCCAACACTTGTCTTCTCATTCGCTCATCCACATGCACGTAGTCTATCATTGCCTTTCGTTCAACAAGTTCACCATCCATCCTCCTCATTACTCTCCATGTATACCGGTGGATCATCTTATGTCGAAAGTAGGTGTTGGCTATTGCCAACCCCTTACCAGCACAGATGTCCACCAAAGCACTACCATTCCCATCAACGTCAGCTGGCACACCCCACTGACCAACCACTCCATCCACTCGTACATTCCCAACTTTGCCATTCATGTCTCCAATCAAAAGCACTCTCTCGCTCCTCTCAAATTTGTCCATACATGTTTCTACTCTCGCCCAAAACTCATATTTCACTCTTGCCGCTCGGTCCTCTGTCAGAGCATACACACACATACAATCGCCCATGCTTGTATACCTACTTTCATCCTCACCCATACAATCCTTGCACCCACTGTTCCATACTCTCTTATATTCTCCTTCCACTTCTTGCTTATCATCAGACATACTCCCTCTCTTGCCCTCTCATTCTCACTGACTCCCGCACATATACCTACACCGTATTCCCATTCTCTCATCCTTTCACCTTTCCATTTAGTTTCAGTCAATCCACATATATCCACTCTTGCATCCTCAGGCACCTGAACAATCTCTCTTTCACTTCATCATTCAGTCCTCTCACATTCCATGTTCCCACCCTCAGAATGTCCTTTGTCCGTTCCTTAGTTGTCAACGTATGGTCCATCCTGGTCCGAGGCGCTTTATTCGCTTTTTTAGCTAGTTCTTTTTACGGGGTGGGGCACTAACCCACCACCAACCCTTTCAGTCACCTCGTACAACAAGCAGGGATACTGGGGGAATATTCTTGAAACCCCCCTACCCCCAGGGTAGTTCCCTTTAAAAAATAATAATAATAATACATGAATTAAATCCCCTTGCAGTCTGGGTTTTCACAAGTCAAACAGCTTTAGCTCTTCTAATTGCTCCTTGCATGGTTTGTTGCCCTCCAGGTGTCATTTTAGTTACTCCTTCGTGAACTACCTCTAGCTTCTGTCACGTGGACGCATATTTTGTGTAGTTAATTGTTCCCCTTCGCGCCACGTGTATAACTAGCTAGTTAAGGTGTTACTAAATTAACGAACTGGCGGCCCAATGAAGCTGTGGTAGGCCTGCATATAAGCCCAGGCGCAGAGGCTCGGAGCTCGCTCTCTCTCTCTTTTTCCCTGACAGTGACAACGGCTAGCTCCGGGTCATCCAGGTTTAAGGTTTGTGTATGTCCTTGGTTAGGGATGTAGGATGGACTTTAGCAAGTTTATGCTCTTGTCCAGTAGGCAGGGTGATGTTTTGTGTTTTGTTTTCCCACTGTATTTGTTGTAAGTTAAGGTAGTTTAATAGATTATGTTAATTTTGTACGTGGTGTTTTGACTCTCCTTAAATGTTCATATGCTAAAGTAACTCCAGATCTAAGTAGTACAATATGGTCTTGTCGTACACTCAATTATCATTCTATCGTGGTTTTACTCAGGCCGTGCACCCTGTCCACTTGGTGATTGGGTAGTTCGCGACAAATGGGGGCCTGTCCGGGATTGAATATGTATACTAGCCTGTATATTTAGCTACATTACACGTTCCTGTGTACTCCCTGTGCATTGCAATTCAGCCTTTAGCAACAACTGTTTCCCTCATATTTGAGTTTGCTTTATGAAACAAGTGTTCTCCCTGGTAGTCCTAACTGTGAGCACTAGTGTATACGCATGTAGCTAATTCCTGCTCAGTTACCTCATTCAAGAGCTGTGTTCCGTTCACGAAACTGTTCCTAGAGTGTTGTTGCTTTACAACTCTTGTTTGTTCTACTCTGTTTGGGCATATGGGTCATGTATATTGTATGATCTGTATTATTTGATAGTGTGGTGTATAGTGTTTTGTGGAGTGTTTTGTTGTCTTAGCTCCATACACACCACTATCGTTATATTTACTAAACCAGTTGTTTTACTTGGATCTATTAGGAGATTATTACGTACCCACGTACAGCAGAGATTAGTACTCCCACTTTACTGGTGACATTGTATTCCCCACGTAATTTTTGGTAGTGTGTGTGTGCGCGCTACGTTCCCGTGTGTGGTGGAAGGTTTATTGTCCCACTAGGTGAAGTGGTTTACCGATATTTGAGTGATTACACTATCTGGCTAGCTAGCTTATTTTCGTTGTCCTTCCCTTCTTGCCGCCATCATGTTTGTGTTGGAAGATTTTGTTTCTAATCCTAAAGTGACTGCCCTTTCTAGGTTAACCAAGGTTCAGTGGGAAGCGCTGGCAGCTTATTATAAGCTTGAGCTTCGTCCTAGGTTGAAGAAAGATGATATAAAGCAGTTAGTACTTGCACACATGGTGAGGGAGGAAATTTTCAGTGAGGAAGAAGTTAAAATGTTGGAACATCCTAGTGATTTGATGGCTTTGAGGAAAATTGAGCTGGAGGAAAAAAGGCTTGAGGTTGAGAGGATGAAAGCGGACAATGATAGAATCCGTCTCTCTCGTAGTCCCACATCACCTGAGTGTGAGCCAGATTCCTTCAAAATTGCTGCAGCATTAAACTTTGTTCCTAAATTTAATGAGGAGGATCCAGAAGATTATTTCACCCATTTTGAGAAGTCTGCTGCACTCCATTCTTGGCCCCAGGATAAGTGGGTGTTGCTAATACATAGCTCATTTACTGGTAGAGCTCAGAAAGTGTTTACCGCACTGGATGCCACTCAAATTGAGGATTATTATTTTGTAAAAAAAACTGTATTGCATGCATACAAGAAAGTGCCCGAAGCTTATCGGCAACAGTTCCGCCGTTGCCGTAAGACAGAGGGACAGACTTATGTAGAATTTATCCGCCGCAAACAACGACTTTGTAAAAAATGGGTTGAAAGCGAGTTGACTAGTTTGACAGTTGAGGGCTTGCTGGAGTTGTTTGTGCTGGAGGAAGTGAAATCTTGCCTCCCAGCTAGAGTAAGGTCACATGTGGAGGAAAAAGGGTTATGTACGTAATCTGAGGCTGGCATTGCTGCCGATCATTTCTCCCTAACTAATAGTGATCCCTTCCACAAGTACAGGCTGACTGCTTCCCAGCATAAGCCAGCCAGCACTTCAGAGAGTGAACGGCCCCTGAATAAGAAGCTGACGGAGTCCCAGGGACCTTCCTTTAAGCTTGATCCCACTGGTGAGTGCGCTGGTGAGGAGACTCGTGGAGTTACAAACCAAGACGTGAGGAGGTCTCTCTTCTGTAGGTACTGTAAGAAGCCTGGCCACATCATAAAAGACTGTAGGAAGTTGACCAGTAAGCACAGCCCCACCCAGGGCAATGCAGTTCTCCATGCCAGTGCACTCACCCAACCAGTGGAGGTGAGTGACCCACAGGTTAGTGATTTACTTGTTTCTGGGCTATGTGAACATTCAGGTGATTCCCTTGAAGTACCTCCATCATTTAAACCATTCTGCTCATGAGGTGTAGTATCAAAACATGGGTCCAGTAGATTCTCGGCTCCTGTTGTTGTGTTGAGTGACACTGGATCTGATCTATCTTTCATTTTAAAGGAAGATGTTCCCAATTTTGATTGTTATAAAGGTGAGACTGTAATAGTGTCTGGTCTGCCAGGAGAGGCTAGATATCCCCTTTGCTCAGTGTATCTTCAGCCTGTGTTTGTCACAGGTCCAGTAACACTAGCTGTAGTAGATCACCTCCCCATTAGGAACATTTCAGTATTAATTGGCAATGATTTAGCTGGTTCCCAGGTTACTGCTAACCCCATCGTTTCAGACAAACCTGTTGATATCAACAACACTACTGACCTAGAGCTGAAGCACCCTAATCTCTTCCCAACTTGTGCTGTTACTCGTAGTCAGAGCCAGAGGTTGTTGGATGCACATACCCCTGCTGTAGAGCCAGAGGAAAACACACCCGAGGGAGATGTTTCCCTTGCGGAATTGTTTGATGATACACTCAGTAGGTCTAGTTCTGGTCTCCTTGACTTTGGTAGCACCCCTATCACAAGGGAGAGATTAATTCAGGAACAGTCTAGTGACCCTGAATGTAAGTTGTTTCTTGCACAGCTTACTGAAGGTAATGAAATAGATGAGGTTCCACACTGTTTTTATCTCAATTTGGGGGTGTTGATGCGTAAAATCAGACCACCTAAGGCTCCTGCCAATCACACGTGGGAGACAGTCTATCAGATCGTTGTCCCAAAATCTCTACGTA
Source organism: Coenobita brevimanus (assembly GCF_032717465.1). Lineage (NCBI taxonomy): Eukaryota > Metazoa > Arthropoda > Malacostraca > Decapoda > Coenobitidae > Coenobita > Coenobita brevimanus. The sequence continues at coordinate 8,106,527 of NC_136982.1, read as the reverse complement.
TTGAGATATTGAAGGTGGCACATGATGGGGTGGGTGGACACCTGGGAGTCCGTAAGACTTACCACAAGATTTTGTCTCATTTTTACTGGCCGAAGTTGATGAAAGATGTTAGTACCTATTGCCGTACCTGTCATGTGTGTCAGATTAGTGGCAAACCAGGCACTGAAGTCAATCCTGCACCCCTTCAGCCCATTCCTGTCATGGAGGAGCCCTTTAGTAAGGTAATTGTTGATTGTGTGGGCCCTCTCCCAAGGAGCAAATGCGGGAATCAGTATTTATTAACCATAATGGATGTTGCCACTCGTTACCCTGAGGCCATACCTCTCCGTAGTATCAAAAGTAAGAATGTTGTCAGGGCCCTGATCAAGTTCTTCACACAGGTTGGGTTACCTGCCATCATGCAGTCCGACCAAGGGTCTAACTTCACCTCCAGGCTGTTTCAGCAAGTGATGAGGGCCCTGGGAGTCCGTCAGTGTAAGTCAACCGCTTACCATCCCCAGAGTCAAGGAGCCCTGGAACGTTTCCATTCTACCATTAAGACTATGATACGTACTTATTGTTTGGAAACGGGTCAGGATTGGGATGAGGCTATTGATCTTTTATTGTTTTCAATTAGAGATAGTTTAAATGAGAGTCTAGGCTTCATCCCGTTTCATCTCATTTATGGACACCAGGTCCGTGGTCCTCTCAAAGTCTTGAAAGAATGGTGGTTGAATGACGAGAGTACTGTACCAATTGCTGCATATGTAACTCAGTTCCGCTCCAACTTGCAGCGTGCCTTAAAGTTTGCCAATTCTAATCTCAGTCATGCTCAAGTACGAATGAAAGACAATTATGACAAAATTCACAAGGCACAATCCCGCATTTTTCATGTTGGTGATCAAGTGTTAGCTCTGCTACCAGTACCAAAGCAGCCTCTTTAGTCTCGGTACTCTGGGCCATATCATGTTTTGGAGCGGGTTGGAGACCTTAATTATATCATTGCTACGCCAGCCAGGCGGAAGAAAAGGTGAAGTGTCCATGTCAATTTGTTGAAAATGTATCACTCTCGTGACCAATAACAAGGAGGGGAAGTGGAACAGGTCACCTTAACAGGAACTAGAGTAGTGGAAAAGTCAGAGGAAAATGACCCTACACCATTCGTAGGCAGTAAGATGTCAAATCGTGAAATTCTAACAAATCTTATGAGTAAATTAGAGCATCCGCCCCCCACCCAGGCAGGCGATATTGACTGTCTTCTACAGGAGCATCCAGACCTCTTTGGTAACACCCCTCGGCTCTGTACCCTGCTGCCCCATGATGTGGATGTTCAAGGAGCCCCTCCGATCCGACAAGCTCCATACCGTCTCAGTGCCAAGAAGAGGGAATTCCTGCAGTCCGAGGTGCAGAGGCTAAAAGAGCAAGGTTTGATCTGTCCAAGTATGAGTCCCTGGGCCTCACCTGTAGTATTAGTCCCCAAGGCTGGAGGAAGTTACCGCCTTTGTATAGATTATAGGAAGGTCAATGCTGTTACCCTGCCCGACTCCTTTCCACTATCCAGAATGGATGACATTATTGATGACCTAGGAGCGGCCCGCTACGTCACTAAGCTTGATCTCCTCCAAGGGTATTACCAAGTGCCCTTGACAGAACAAGCCAAGTCAATCTCTGCTTTTGTCACTCCAAGCGGCCTTTGGGATTTTCTAGTTCTTCCCTCTGGCATGCAGAATGCCCCGGCCACATTCCAAAGACTAATGAACAATTTGATTGCAGAGTTGCCTGGCGTCCGTGTGTACCTAGATGACTTAGTTGTCTGGAGTGACATTTGGGAGGAACACTTTGAGAGGCTGCGAAAGCTCTTTGATGTCCTGGAGGAGGCCAATCTCACCATGAACCTCGCCAAGAGTGAGTTTGGGCATGCCCACGTCGTGTTCCTGGGGCATGTGGTCGGGCAGGGCCAGCTAGCCCTTGTTGATGCAAAGGTGGATGCCATTTTACAATACCCACCACCAGCTGACTGAAAGTCTACCATGAGGCTCATTGGGATAGTGGGTTACTATCGTCATTTCTGCAGGAACTTTGCCCAGGTCGCTGCTCCCCTTACGGATCAACTTAGCTCCAAGAAGACGTTCCATTGGACAAATGAATGTCAGAGGGCATTTGAGGGTTTGAAGGACCTGCTGGCTTGTGTTCCTGTGCTCCGAACCCCGGACCCACATCAGCCCTTCATCATTAGAGTCGATGCAAGTGATGCAGGGGTGGGGGCAGTGCTCTTGCAAGAATATTGTGAAGTGTTACATCCTGTATGCTACTTTTCCGAAAAGTTTAAGGTTTATCAAAAGGCTTATGCCACCATTGAAAAGGAGGCTCTTGGAATTGTCAGGGCAATAGAAAAATTTGAAGTATTTCTGTCTAGTAGCGCATTCCCCATCACGGTGTTCACAGACCACAACCTCCTTGTGTTTATTGAAAAGGTCAAGTTTAAGAATGCTCGAGTGCTGAGATGGGCTCTAGCCTTGCAACCGTATAATATAAAACTGCAGCATATTCGTGGCAAGGACAATACCATTGCAGATGCATTGTCAAGAGTGTGAACAGAGTGTAGGTTCCCTATGATTTACCATGTTAATTACCCGTTCTATGTTTTTAGGTTTAAGGAATTTTTGTAATACTGAAGTAAACCTACTTTTGTACCTCTAATGTTTGTACATGTTAGAGTAACTTTTTCCGGCTTGGTAAAAAGTTCTTTTTTGGGGGGGAGGTGTCACGTGGACGCATATTTTGTATAGGTAATTGTTCCTCTTCGCGCCATGTGTATAACTAGCTAGTTAAGGTGTTACTAAATTAACGAACTGGCGACCCAATGAAGCTGTGGTAGGCCTGCATATAAGCCCAGGCGCAGAGGCTCGGAGCTCGCTCGCTCTCTTTTTCCCTGTCAGTGACGCTGGCTAGCTCCGGGTCGTCCAGGTTTAAGGTTTCTGTATGTCCTTGGTTAGGGATGTAGGATGGACTTTAGTAAGTTTATGCTCTTGTCCAGTAGGCAGGGTGATGTTTTGTGTTTTGTTTTCCCACTGTATTGGTTGTAAGTTAAGGTAGTTTAATAGATTATGTTAATTTTGTACGTGGTGTTTTGACTCTCCTTAAATGTTCATATGCTGAAGTAACTCCAGATCTAAGTAGTACAATATGGACTTGTCGTACACTCAATTATCATTCTATCGTGGTTTTACTCAGGCCGTGCACCCTGTCCACTTGGTGATTGGGTAGTTTGCGACACTTCTCTATATCGTTCTTGTAATGCAGTGACCAAAACTGAACACAAAATTCCAGATGGAGAGGTACTAAGGAATTGTACTAGAAAGGGATGATGTTAATATCCTATTTGAATCCAAACACTGCCTATAAATCCAACTAGTTTGTAATTTTTCATTACTTCTAATTCACTTGGTATTCATATTCCTCAATCTTCTTCTTGATGTACACTTGCAAGTTGAGTATTATTCACAGAGTAATTGAATTTTTCGTTTTTGCTTTTTTTTTATTTTTTTAGGACTTCACATAGTTGATATTATAATCTACTTGTCATGTTTGAGCCCAAGTGAACAGTAGCTTTATCCCATTCCATTAGAATAATCAGTCTTGGTTCAGGGATATCTGCTCACCAATTTTCATATCATCAGCGAACATGAATACAGTATTCTGTAACACAAATCATCGTCACTGTCATCAGTATAAATCAGAAGCAATTCAGGACCCAAAACTGAATCCTTAGCAATCCAATTGTAACATTTGACCAGCCAGACTCCTTCCCATTAATAACAACTCTTTTTTTTGTGGTTTGTAAGCCAGCATTTAATCCACTTTTGAACATCCCTTTGATACCATGAACATTAAAGTTCTCAAGAGCTCTTTTAAGGGGAACTTTATTAAATTCTTTCTAGAAATGAAGATAGATTAGATGGATTTAGTTTCATCATGCAAATCAATAATATCAATATAAAAGTCATACTGATTTGTAAGACATTAACAATTGTTCCTAAATCTGTATTGTGAGACTTTAATACGCTTCCTTTGTTCTAAATGCTTAACTAATTTATATCTAATTACAGTTTCCAATATTAGGTATAAAACTGATGTTATTCTCAGGTGCGACATCTGATAGTTTCCAGACATGTGATACAGTGCCATTCCTGTGTGGTAAGTTAAATTTTCGGCCCAAAGGTTTTGACATAGTGATTTTTAGCTCCTTTAAAATTCTTGGACATACTCAACCTGGCCCCTGTGTTTTTGGTGAATTTAATTTCATTGACTGGAATTAATAAATTCCTCTCACTTAATGCACTGTCTCCAATTATGCTAGCTTTTTCTACATCTATACAGGGAGACAAAGGGATCAAACATGAATTTTCTGCTGCAACTACCGATGCAAAGAGAGCATTAAGCAATTTAGCCATCTTGGTTTTGTCATTTGTATGTTCTCTATTTGTCAGAATTAACAGGCCTATTGCCATGTTAATATATTTTTATTTCCGATGTGGCTAAAGAACCCTTTTGGATTTGATGTGCTGAGGTTAGCAATATGCATTTCGAGATATATCTTATTTTGTTTTATAAGCTTTTTAACGTTCCAATGATGTCGTGATATGTATATTCTTATCCTCTTCAGTCTTTGTGACTTTATTTTTGATAACCCATTTCCTGTACCAAAAGACATTATTTAATGTCCCTCTTCCACCATTATGGTTTACAATTTTCAGCAGGCTGCTTTTTGTGCATCGGTACAAGATGCCTTGGCAGGTTTACACTTTCTGAAAAATAAATTTCCATGCACCTTGGACATTTGTTATCTGAATAATCTGATTTCAGTCATTACTACCTATATCTGTCTTCAGGTTATGAAAGTCAGCACTTTTGTTTTCTGATCTTTCTCATTAGAATTTATATTGCAATCACTTAAGATTAAATAAGGCTATTAAATGGTCAATGGTGCTGAAATAATCTCCAGTGTTACCATTATCACCCAAGGTTTCTGATATAACTATTACAATTAAGATATGTTATTTTCTCGATAGTTTGGTTGTCCTATGAAATGATGCAATAAGTTTTCCAGCAAGTTAATGTACAAGTCTAGCTCTGGGTGGAAGGGCAGAGATTCATTCGATATCACAATAAAAGAATTACATTTTCCTAAAATGACACTGTTCTGGGCGCAACAAGCTTCTGCAATTTGTTTATGAATATGATTTGTCATTAAGTCTCCCACGGCTGAACTGGCGGACGATACAGTAATCCAAGCATCATCTAACCGTGAGTCTCATTTTTTATTTGAACGTCTTTCACATCAATGTTATCGATTATCAAATTAATACTTGATGATGATTTGTTTTTATTAAATAGCAATGCATCATCTCCGAGTCTACTATTTTTGTCACTACCGAAGATACCGGTATTGTAACCAACCAAATTATATTCCACACTACAGTCCCTGTGTTTCGTATTTAGCTGTGATTCGGTAACGCAAATTTATCAAAGCCGTCAACTACAAAAATGAGTTTCAAATTTCGTAAACTTATTACACAAACTACGTGCAGTTACAAGAAAAGCTTTGACATGTCCATTGGTGGAATGAGTGTTCAAAAAGAGGTGAAAAACGTGTGAAAGGTAAAGTTTACAGATATGTACTGGGGTGAAGTGGAGTAAGAGTGGTGGGGAATGGTGGTGATAGGAAAGAATAGTGATGGGAGAGGAAATTAGAATGAGTGTGTGTGTGTGTGTGTGTGTGTGTGTGTGTGTGTGAGAGAGAGAGAGAGAGAGAGAGAGAGAGAGAGAGAGAGACAGACAGACAGACAGACAGACAGACAGAGAGAAACAACAGAAGAGAAATGATGATGATGACAGAAGATCAAGTATGTGAGAGGAAATCAAAATGATTATGTGTGTGTGTGTGTGTGTGTGTGTGTGTGTGTGTGTGTGTGTGTGTGTGTGTGTGTGTGTGTGTGTGTGTGTGTGAAATGAAAGAATAACATGACAGAAATGGAATAAAGATAAGAACGAAAGATGGTGATGATGATGATAACAGTGATGATTAAGATGAAGATGGAGACGAACAAAGAAGTAAGGGATCATACAAGGCGAGTGGTAATGAAAATAAGATGATAGGTGACGTAAGAAACAAATTAAGCTAGGACAGGGGAAAGTTTCATGATGACACAAAATTTGATAATGATGCTGACAGCTGTAATGATGGAGTGGAAAAAGTAGCAATGTATGACGGAAAGAGAAAGGTAATAATGATAAAAAACAGGATTCCCTTTAATGAAGCTTGCGGAGGACACTAAATGGGGTACTAATAATGATGACGATCATGATAAGAGAGAGAGAGAGAGAGAGAGAGAGAGAGAGGTAATGATTAAGGGGAAAGAGTACCAGCATGGAAGACATGTTACTATGAGAGATCAATGATGAGGATGATGATAGAGATCAATGATGAGGATGATGACATGATGATGACGGATAGAAAAAAAGGTAACATATGAAGGACAAAGAGGAGTAATTATGATAGGTGAAGGGTGAAGTATGAAACGAATTCAGGACAGGAAAAAGAATATAATGATGATGTGACTGGTTGGATAGCTGATCTGATTTTCACTACAAGGGAAGAACATAAAATCAATTATCAACAGGTTCACTGATCCGTACGAGACTGCTTGTTAGTAAGATAATATTTCTCTGTAACTAAAGCCGCCATAAAGACTAACTACAGCTTTGCAACTAAGTGAGAACCAGACAAAAATATTCGAAAATTAACAACCGTTAAACTGAGTTAAAAATTCTCAATTCATTTTCACTCATCTGAGCTGGGTGACAGTTGATGAATGTGATGCTGACTTGCCCAAATTGACTGGTTTCTAGTTACATATATATATATATATATATATATATATATATATATATCTCTCTCTCTCTCTCTCTCTCTCTCACACACACACACACACACACACACACACACACACACACGCACCTCTTGTCCAGGAGGGCAATAACAATGATTCGGTCCCCGTTCTCCAACGTTTAGATTATAAATAGAACGTTTCCTTTGCAGTAAAGAGAAGTGGCGAGGTCTGCATCTGACTCGGTGAAGGCTGCAAAGGACGGGCCTGAGAAAGAACTGTCGTGAGGAGAGAGAGAGAGAGAGAGAGAGAGAGAGAGAGAGAGAGAGAGACAGACAGACAGACAGACAGAGAGAGAGAGAGAGAGAGAGGGAGAATTTGCAAAGCTTTTTGAACTAATAATATTAAATATATCCTTCATTAATGCCTGGACTTTCTAGGCTGCTCTCCTAAGCTGTGCAAAACTCAACAGTCACCGAAAATATAATACAGAAGGTACCATAAGGGGTTGAAGAGGTTAATACCTAATTATTTAACTAAGGCATTATGTCTATGGGCGGCTCCGTCCATCCATTTCTCACTAGTGATATTGGGAGGCGAGATGCTTCACTCCCCTATATTTTAACACCTTTAGCATAGCCACAACACACCGCACAAAGGGTCCTGAAATTTCCTCATTAAGTACTTTTGTTCCTCTTGTATTTACAGCAGAACCACGCTTACTTCGTGTAGAATAAGTTTTTTATTTAATCTGTGCTACCTCCAGACGATTTTATCATATTAATCCCATTAGCTAGACGATGACGTTTGCCACTGTGTTCCAGCTGACACCAGGCTACAATGTTCAGCTTACATGACCCCTCTCATGGTGAAAGACTAAATGAAGGTTACTGGTCTATCTAACGCCCCACCTTGAAACATCTCAGCATGTACTAAATATAACTGTCTAGTGGTGGTACGAAAATACTGTATATGTCAAAGTACTAAAGGTGTTAACATGTCACGAAATTATTTTCAATCCGATTAGGATTTTTCAGTCTTACTTGTGCTATATCCAGGTAATTTCATTCAGCTTTGGAGATTCTTTTTGTGCTGGAGACGATACGTACAGCCTCACATATATTTCATATTTGCCTGTCAACCCCAGACAATTTTGTTCAGCCTGGGTGAGATTTTTTTCAACTAGAGAGGGCTAGATGTACTCTTCAAATGTCATTCACTGCAAGAGATCGTAAAACTGAAGGAGGCAACAAAAATTAATCAGTAAAGCACCTCATGCGATGAAAAATGTTAAAAGGGTTATTACAGTACTCTTGGTGAATATACTGAGAGAGAATGTAGAGTGGTGGCTATTACGACGAGGAAATAAAAGTGAGCGAGGAGAAGAGCAGTAAGGAAGGAGGGAGACAGAGAAAAGACGGAAGAGGAGGGATGAGAAGAGAAAGCGAAGTGGAAAGAGTAAAAAGGGGAAGGAGAGGGGAAACAAAGAAGAGCAGGAGTAGAGAGCACTTGGCAAGTAGACAGAAGCAGGGAGGCAGATCAGAGAGAGAGAGAGAGAGAGAGAGAGAGAGAGAGAGAGGGGGGGGGATACAATGAGAGAGGATGCTAGGCTAATAATAACGAAGCAAGACTGTACTATAATGCAGGCACTGAAGTACTACGGAAAGGATCTAGAGCCGTATTATTGTCTATACTGTCACTGAGCTACGGGAAGCTGCAAAAGGATGAATATCTTCTCCCAGTTAAACCTTGACAAACTAAACTCGTTTCCTTTCATTCTACTTCACATCTTATATTAAACAGAAGACAACTGAGCGGCTCACTGAATACTACCAGATGAAAACAATGAAGCCATCAACTTTTAACCGCTAGAACTTCGGAACTCCACCTTCGCCGGGCTGTGTCTGGATTGAGCGCTGTACAGTGTTTACATACCACCCAACTGATTCAATTTTGTTCGATGACATTTTTCTCTTTAATCTTGATACACTTAATCAGTTTTACTGGGGGTGACTCGTCCAACAGGGGTGATAGATACAGCCTTCATTACGTAAGGCTTCCTAAGTTGAATCTGATTGTAAGGTCGTAGCGAGAATAGAATACTTACTACATCACCACAATCACAGGGTTACGCAAGATCCATGTAAAAGCTTAAGCCATAGGTCAAGATCTGTCAAGTTTGGTTATCTTCTATCTAATCCTGAAAGAGAAAACAATGTTTGCAAAATGGAATCATACATATAAACAATCTTAACTAATACCTTAATCTTAAGGTCCTTATAAAAAATTTCAGTGACACTGCGTCACAGGGATACAGAAAACAATTAATCGTATAAGGTAACTCATTAGAATTTCAGCTACAGTCGTGGCTACTGCAGTTCTTACGGACTTCAAATTGAACTTGGGAAAGTAAAGCATGGCATTGATAAAGTAAAAAATTACAGGAGACTGACATGCCCATCGATCCTGGCAGTATTCTAAGGCATAAGAAATAAGTATGTACTAGTTAAGAATTTAAATGACTTCTGGCTAACAGGCCATCCCCGTACAATTAATTGCTCAATGTTATGTCCTGTCATTTTGTGTCATATTTAGGCCAATGGCTATTCTGGCATGACACAGGCACTGTACGCGGTCGACTAGCACTATTGTACTGTTTATTTCTCTCGGTGTTTATGTAAGTAACCATGAATTTTATATATATATATATATATATCCAACACACCTGAACACGCATCCCCAAAGGTCTGGACCCCACCCTTGACAACGGTACACTGAATATGTGTGGGGAGTGAGTGGCACAATGAGAGATATACAGCAAGTGGCCCCTCGGGGTGCGGCAAAAGAACGGAGGGAGAGAGAGAGGGAGGGAGACCACAGAAAAGGAAAGGGCAAATAATTGGAGGAAGAGAAAGAATGACAAAGGGAGGGCAGAAAGAGACAGAGTAGGTGAACACTGAAAGAAGGTAAACAGGCAGTGGGAAGAGGGAAAGGAGACAGAGATGAAGGAAGGAAAGGAGGAGACCCAAGTAAGGGAGATGAATAAGAACTGAGAAATAAGTGCGGGAGAAAGTAAAAAAAAAAAAGAATCTACTAAGATTGGCAAACAGGTAGGTAGACGACTTATACGCTGAGAGAGAGAGAGAGAGAGAGAGAGAGAATTGGCTTGAAGCACTATTTTGAGTAGATATGAGTAGGTATGTACTCGTGTGTGTGTGTGTGTGTGTGTGTGTGTGTGTGTGTGAGAAAGAGAGAGAGAGAGTAACAACAGAGGAGGAATGATGATGATGATGATAGAAAATCAAGTATGTGGCAGACAGGCGATAATGATGAAAGAATTAAGGATGCTGAGAAAATAAATGCCAGGAGAGAGAGAAAAAAAAAAGAATATGAAAGAAATTGAATAAAGATGGGAACGATGGATGGTGATGATGATGATGATTATGATGAAGACGAACAAAGAAATAAGTGATCAAACAAGGCAAGTGGTAATGAAAATGAGATGATGGGTACCCAAAGAAACAAATTAAGCTAGGACAGGGGAGAGTGTCATGACAGAAGATATGATAATGATGATGATAGCTGTAATGACGGAGTTGAAAGAGAAGTAACGTATGACGGAAAGAGAAAGGTAATAATGATAAAAAAAAAATGGGATTCTTTTTAATGACGCTTGTGGAGGACACGAATTGGGGTAATGATAATGATGGTCATGATGCAAGAGAGAGAGAGAGAGAGAGAGGGTAATGATTTGGGGGAAAGAGGACCAGCATGGAAGACACAATGCTAGGAGAGGAGATCAATGATGAGGATGATAATATGATGATGACGGAGAGGAAAAAAGGTAACATATGAAGGAGAAAGAGGAGTAATTATGATAGCTGAAGGGTCAAGTAAGAAACGAATTCATGAAAAAAAAAAAAAAAAAAGAATATAATGATGATGTGACTGGTTGGATGGCTGATTTGATTTTCACTACAAAGGAAAGTACATAAAACTAAACATCACAAGGTTCACTGATCCATACGAGAGTGCTTGTTAATAATACTTACCTGTACCTGAAGCTGCCATAAAGAATATCTACAGCTTTACAACTAATGAGAACCAGACAAAAATAATTGAAAAATAACAACCGTAGAACTGAAATAAATATTCTCACTTTATTATCACTCATCTGAGCTGGGTGCCTGTTGATATACAGTTTGTGATGCTGACTTGCCTAAACTGATTGGATTCTAGTTGTATATACAGAATACTCTCTGTCTCTCTCTCTCTCACACACACACACACACTCATGCCCAGGAGGGAAATAACAAAGCATTTGGTCCCCATTCTCCAAGCGTTTAGATCATAAAGAGAACGTTTCCTTCGGAGTAAAGAGAAGTGGCAAGGTCTGCATCTGACTCGGTGAAGGCTGCAAAGGACGGGCCTGAGAAAGAACTCCTGTCGTCAGAAGGGGGGGGGGGGAGGGAGAGAGAGAGAGAGATTTGCAAAGCTTTTCGAACTGATAACTTTAAGTACATCTTTATTAATGCCTGGACTTTCTAGGCTGCTTTCCTAAGCTGTGCAAAACTGAACAGTCACCGAGGAAAAAAAAATAGGAGGTACTTTAAACCCCTTAACCGAGGGGCAACACTTTCGTAACGCTTGGGAGCAAGGGATCATACTGCAGGGCGTCACTTTTGTGATTCTGTGTTATTTTGAATTCACCCGGGCTTTCAAGTGGTGGCTTGTATCATCTATCAGTACTGCCAATGTCCAACACTAGTCAGCACTCCTAATCTCATCTGAACTCCCATCCATTGTTGACAATTTAGCCATTTCTCCCCATTCTTGACTCCCCTCCCTACCTCCCCTCCATTACCATCTCTCGCCTGCCCGGCCGTGCTATGCTACGTAAATCTTCCCTGGAATTTCCCACTTTCATCCATTGAAATAAGCCCTATGCCCTATTCTTAAACCAAATAATATATACAAAAAAGAAATAAGGTAAGTGATAGTGCCATACACCTGGAATTGGCTAATTATCACCTGACAATACCTCACGTGCACTCGTTCGCTAATTTTCGCTGTTTATTTCCCTTGAAATATGCTGTATAATCTATTCTCTTAATAAAAATATGTATAAGAAAGGAAGGGAGAAGCCTAAGTGATATTTACATTCACCTGGAACTACCTAATTAATTATGTATTGTCTAGTTTTCCTGCCAATCATTTCATAGCATATATATTAGCAGCTGTCACCAAGCTGACATTGGCAGAACTGCACTCCCCCTAGGCAGCTAGGCCACCACACTGTATTCAGTTTCTGTCGTCTTTCAAGGTGAAACCACGTCGGATTTGCGCCTGTCCAATTCTGCTGCTTTTTAGCCCCATGCAAAGGGCCCTGTGACCTCTACCCCCTACTAAACCTCGTGTGGACAGAGGTAAAGGGCTAAGTGACTGCTGTGGAATGTCAACTAGCTAATTTGTCAATGAAAATGATAGACAGTGACTACGATCTTTCTGGTGAGTAAAACAGTGCAAGTGGAAATGTAAATAATGTGTAAACAGCAAGTGAAAGCAATGAATGTAAATATAAGTGAACAGTGGAAAATAGTTTTATAATTTACTACAAGTGACAGTGCATAACACAGTGTAAACAAAATAGAAATGTAAATAATGTAAATAAAATAGAGAATGTAAATAGAAATGTAAATGAGCAGTAATATAAGAATACGAGTATATACACTAGGAGTAATGAAAGTGAAAGTTTCACTCTAGCATGTATGAATACTATGAGTTATGAAAGTGGAAGTGAAGGTGACAGATTCACTGTCAACGCTAGTGTACAGGATGAGAAAGTGAATGCTACGTATTTTACTGAAAGAAATTGAATGCCTACGGTGACAATAAACTACTATTACTGAAGTAAACTTATGGATAAAGACTGTAGATATATATAAGTGTTATATACTAATAGAAATATAAAGTGTGAGTGTTTTTATGAATAATAAATGACAGAACACCAGCGGCGAACGAGTGCAAGTGGGAAGGTCATATGCGCTCGTAATTTTCATTGCTTTCACAGTGTTTTTTTTTTTTTGGAGTATGGATTCCAAACTATTTGAGAATCATAGAATAATGTTTCTAGTGACAATATCAGGCTGTGGTAATCATATTACGGGTTGTCGGGAAGTGTAAAGTGGAGACTTTGTTACCCAACTTCAGAGGTCTCCACAAGTCCTACGGTACTCGACGAAGGCTCAACAAACATCCCAGGAGAAAGCTGAAGGTATGTGCCAAATGCATATGTAATTTTAATGTTCTAGGACTAATAACTGATTTTTGGCAAATATTTTTAGAGAGTCTGTCGGAGAGCGAATATGCCCGCGAGACACGCAAGTCAAGCAAAAACAACCCTGCGGTTTAGGGGTTAAGGGGCTGAAGAGGTTAATACCTAAATTTTTAACTAAGGCATCATGTCTATGAGCGGTTCCGTCCATCCATTTCTAACTAGTGATTCTGGGAGGTGAGATGCTTCACTCCCCTATATTTTAACACCTTTAGCATAGCCAAAACACACCGCACACAGGGTCCTGAAATTTCCACATTAAGTATTTTTGTTCCTCTTGTGTATACAGCAGCACCACGCTTACTTTGTGTAGAATAGTTTTTTTTTTATTTAATATGAGTTACCTCCAGGCGATTTTATCATATTAACCCTAGATATACAGTGTTGGGAGTAGTACCTTAACTACAGACACGTCCGGGATTTCGGACATACTTTTGGGAATTAAAAAATATATATATAAATGGTACAAATTTTATTCTTATATTTTTTACATGAAATACCTGCATTTCTAAAGTAAATTATCTATTACTTATGTTTCGAAATGAAACTAGCATTGAAGAAAAAGAAAATGAAAAAAAATGGTAAAAAAGGGGGAAAAAAATAAAAGTCAATCTTCTAAGGATCACAGCCAGCCTCAGTGTTGAGATATGCCGCTCAGCCTTGGCACACGTGGAGTCCACACGTCCCCCAGGATGCTCCAGTTCCCCCAGGCCTTAAGCAGCACGGGTTGCTGTGGGCCATGCTGTAAAATGAAGGGTATGTTTCAGCAGGGAGAATAAAAAAATAATGTTGCACCCACTTCCAGTCCTTTTGCTGATACCTGTGGGGCCTGTAATGTAGAGAAATATGCTGCTTGGAGTGAATACAATCATCTAGGGCATCTGAGCAGCAGTGATGGGACCAAGGCCCTCAAGAACGATGTTCCTGCTGAGGATCTGTAACCGATGAGAGCAACTTGGCTGGCACTGCCACTGAAAGCCAGACGAGCATGACAGTGTTTCGACGCCAAAGCCCACAATAGCAAGGGGATGTGGACTGACATCACGACGCTGTCAAACTCCTCGGTCATCATCTGGAGATGAGCTGTCACGAGGCCGACGTTGTCTCATAGAAGAAGCTGCACGACGGCATTGGGGCCGTGACGCCCAAGTAGTGGCACTTGGGTTGGAACATCTGCTGGAGCGTCGGGGCAAGGCAGCGAGGGGTAAGGAAGTGTCAGATGAGGAGGACGAAGGCATAGACTCCCAGTTGTCAGCATCAAACTCCTCAGCAAGGTCATGAGATGCGGGGCGAGAAGCACGGGTGGAGGGAGGGTGACTGAGGTCACGTGACACAGACCGCAATGTGGCCTGCCTGCCTCACTTCTTTGTCTCCCGCACTGGCTGATGCGCAGTTTGGGTTGATGGGGGTTGAGGGTGGTGTGCAGGGGCCAGGTTGGGGTTCAATTGGGCCAATGGGGCTGTGGATCGGCGATGTCCTATTTCACCAGGTAGGCTAAATCCGGGTTTCTGGACAATGGGGCTCTAAATCTATGGTAGGAACAGGGGCCACACGAATGCACCTCACACGGCAACAGCACATCTCAAACTGATGTCTTTGGCAGCCAGCCTCATAGGCTTAACACTGTCTTGTCCACGACACTGAGTAAGCCTCTTGCCGAAATCTCAGACTAGCCTGTTTAACTAGGGTTAATCCCATTAGCTGCGCAACCACGTTTGCCACTGTGTTCCAGCTGACACCACACTACAGTGTTCAGCTTACATGACCCCTCTCATGGTGAAAGACTAAATGAAGGTTACTGGTCTATCTAACGCCCCACCTTGAAACATCTCAACATGTACCAAATATAATTGTCTAGTGGTGGTAAGAAAATACTGTATATGTCAACGTACCGTATTAAAGTTGTTAACATGTCATGAAATTTTCATTTTCAATGAAATATATATATATATATATATATATATATATATATATATATATAGATATATATATATATATCGCACACACCTGAACACGCATCCCCAAGGTCTGGACTCCACCCTTGACAACGGTGCTCTGACTGTGTGTGAGTAAGCGGCACAATGAGCTATATACCGCTGTTAAGTGGCCCCACAAGGTGAGGCAAAAAAACGGAGGGGAGAGAGAGAGAGACCTCCACACCTCTGAATCTACCCTCCTTCCAGTGTCACCCGGTACGAGAGCATCAAACATTACTGACCTACTCCTGTGTGTGTGTGTGTGTGTGTGTGTGTGTGTGTGTGTGTGTATTTTATGTGCACGTACGCACACGTAAAAGTTGAGTGAGTGTGCAACGCCTACGGGATCCGTATAAGCACTTGTGTGTGACGAGTTCATTACAGTAGTTTGTGGTTCCGTGTGTACAGTACATGTATATATTCATATGCTTGTGTGTGTGTGTGTGTGTGTGTGTGTGTGTGTGTGTGTGTGTGTGTGTGTGTGTGTGTGTGTGTGTGTGTGTGTGTGTGTGTGTGAGAGAGAGAGAGAGAGAGAGAGAGAGAGAGAGAGAACTGATGATGGAATATTTTGAGTGGATATGAGTAGGAATGTACTCGCGTGTGTGTGTGTGTGTGTGTGTGTGTGTGTGTGTGTGTGTGTGTGTGTGTGTGTGTGTGTGTGTGTTTCAGCGCAATGATGCCAGAATATTTCCTTCCTGCTACCGCGAGCCTGTATTATTAATTTAAGGAAGACCTTTCGTACCGATATGGTTAAGATTCTTCTCCTCTTCCCACGTCCCCTTGGTGAAGCCTCTTCCTCTGCGTCCCCTCCTGCTAGTTTCATCTCCTGTTATCTATGTCTCTTTCCTAGTCTCTCCTACTTTTCTTCTCTCATCCCTACTCCTACTTTCCTTTTATCTTCAACTCCTACTTTACTAATAAACTTTTCTCCCCTCTCCCTGTACACTCATTCATAAAGTGCTTTCCTTGTCTCTTATTGTTGACACTTATGTCCCCATCTCGTTCCCCCCTTTTTTGGGGTCTTGCTTCTTCTCCCTCACACTGTTCCCTTTCTTGCTTCGTGTTCTCCCTTTCCAGTGATATCCAGAATCTTTATGTCATTTTTCTCTTATCTCTGTGCCAACCTTGTATACCTCTCCCCTCTCTTTATTCCATTTTCCCTTAATCAGTCCTACTCTCTCTCTCTCTCTCTCTCTCTCTCTCTCTCTCTCATGTATTCCATTCTTGATTCCCTCAAATACTTCTCTCTCCTTCCTTTCTTTGTGTACCATTTTCCCCCTCACTTTCTTACCTTTTTCCAGCTTCCATCATATGTTTCTTCTCCGTCCCAATCATCCTCAAATAATATTCTGTCTTCTCTTCTCTCTTTCTTTCGAGCCTTCATTTTTTTTTCCCATCTTCTTCTTTTTCGCCTTTTTACGTTATTCTTTCTCTCCTTTCTCTTTATCAGTCTTTTCTGGATCATTTCCCTCCACTTTCCTTGTTACATTTCACTACTTTTTTCTACTCTTTCTTCCCGTCCTCCTATCAGTAGTATACAAAATGCAAGTACATGCCCACCAGGGAATAATGGTGATTCGGGGCGTTGGCTGCTAAGCTACGCTCATGTCGTTAGTTTTTTAGGGGTTGGTTGAGGTTTGAGATGGTGTGTTGGAGATGGATGGGATATGAATTGGTGTTCTGGCTGGGGACGTCGCTAGTTATTTAGAGACTGTTTTCACCTTAAAAAAAAAAAAAAAATGTGAAAAATTACATAAATGTGCGCCTGTGAGGTTAGGAATCCGTGGTACGAAGTTGAGGGTCGGAGCACAACACGTCAAGAAGGTCATTTGAGTATGTTGGTTGGTATGTTAGGATGCTTGTGCATCTGAATCGGGTGCTAAGTGCGTGCGTGAGTTGAGCAGAGAGTAGGCAGTGGATGCAGGCGAGTCTCACCTGGTCTCCCCTGAGTGCACCATCGATTTACTTTGATGCGGTACGAGCCCACTTGGCAAAAGGGTGGCCGGCATGAGCTGAAGGTTTTAAGTTTTAGTAGGGATGTGAGGTGCCCACTGTTAAGTATGGTGTGTGCCATGTGTGGACACCAGGAGTTTTTGTTAGGTGAAATATTAGATGAATATGTTGGGGTAAAGCGGTTTTGAATTGTTGTAAGTGTTCTTGGACATAAATGGCATGAAAGGGACTGGGGAAGGTAATGATGGTGATGGATGTTATTGCACAGCATCTTGGATGTATCGTGTGATGTCGGTGGTTTGTGATTGATTTTTTCGAATATGAGATGGAGATTGGTATATGAGCCTGAGTCTTTCAGTCTAAGTTAAGATAATTTAAAATTCTGAGTATCGTTGATAAGTTTGAGGCAAGTGTCTGTCAAACGGCTGGTTAATCACTTCGGTAGAAATATTTGAAACCAAATGCCATCAGCTGTCAAAGAAGCAAGCAAAACAAGTTCCGTATTTGGTTCTGAGATTTGAGACATGATAGATCTTTTCCTTGATTGACTTGACCCCACTTTTTTATCTCTAAGAACTTGGGCTTGACAAAGACCCTGAATATGTCTTACTTGTTCATTAGCCATTACACATAACTCAATGTAGTTGGGTCCGTTTGTGAATTACTGGCTGATATTTATCTATCTGCCAATCAATTCTAATTTCACCACATGGTCGGGGAAGAAGAGAGTTCAAACCTCGTTTGAGACTGGATATTGTTTTTGATTCTGGCGTTAATCCTAATATCATTTACGACATTCCAAAGCTAATCTGACTGTCTACTAACCAGACTTAAAACAGATACAAGTTCCTGTATTCAAGCAGTGACACAGGAATAACCTCTTTGTGGATAACATGTAGTAGGAACTGATCAGCATTCTATATGCATTATTACTGATATGATACTCCTTGAAATCGAGATCTGCATACATTTCAAGGTGTGGCTGTGTTAAGGTTGGGGTCACCACACTGTCGTTTTTTGGTTATGGGGATCTATATTTTACTAGGGGCAACACCAAGGCAAATTGTTAGGATCAATAAACGCCAATGTGTTAGGAAGAAATAGACAGGGCAGTGATTATTGACTTGGAACAATACAGAGTTATTGCATGATTTCCAAATAGTACAAGCCATTACATTACAGCATGTGTAGTTCAATTACATGAATGAATAGTTACAGACTAAGGATATGAGTAATGAATTTAGTGAGAAGCGGGAGTGCTGGGCTGTTGCGATTATGTGTATTGTATATGTAAAGTTGTACCACGTGGGCAGATTTTACCAGGTGAGACGGAGAGCAAGGCAGGTAGTAGCCAAGTGAAGTTCTGAGTGGAAAGAAAGGTGAACGAGATCGCCCGCTCAGTTTTAAGCCTCTTAATGAGGTAGGTGGAGCAGAGGTAGGCCTAGGTCACCTGAATGGGCAAATCTGATTGGTTTAGGCACCACTACAGGTGAGGAGGGAAGAGAAATTGAATAATATTGGAAGCGGCACTGGTACAGATGAGGAAGGATGAGAAATCGAATATTATTGATGACGGCATTAGTACAGACGAGGAGGAATGAGAAATTGAATACTATTGGTAGTGGCACGAGTAGCCATGGGGAAAAGCCACGTGGGAAGGAAACCACAAGGGTAGGTAAAATGCAGAAAAGCCACGAGGGAAGGAAACCACATGTGTAAGTGAAATGCGAGGTACAATACTTTGTGGTGTAATATACGCCACAAAGGTACCTCTCACTATTGTGGTAAACGTCGGCATAGTTTACACTACTGTGAATGTAGCAGTTTTCGTTTATCCTTATTCGTCTGAAATCTTGGAGTGACATACCTCAGTTTTTTGGCTACAACTGGGATGTTTAACGTCATCAGACTGTCTAACACTGATTTCAATGCCTTTGTACCGTCTACTGAGGAAACTAATGTGTATCACGATTTTATTAATTTTCCTAGCTGAATTTCACATTTATCCATTAGCTGTACGTTTGAAAAATACCAACTCATTTTCGATAAAGTGACTCTTCCATTGGGAACTTATCTGCGCCAGTTTCCTGACTGCTAGAGTTGAATATAGCATCATAAGAGCTGTTCTTTTTTATCTCTGGCAACTCAGTGTTGATACTATACAACACCTTATCAGAATTTCCATAGAATGTGAAAAAGTAAGAGGATTGATGAAGCTGAATTCCCCATACTGGAAAAAGCATGTTTAATAATATTTTAAATGCAAGGAACAAGGAACTAAAGGCCAGAAGCCTGCAAGATTGCTCCTTCCAAGAAAAAATTTAACAAAATAATAGAACGCCAAATCGAAGATCTGTTAATTACGAGATGCCTGGACACACTGCATTAAAAAGACTGGAGATCATAGGCAGTAGGAAATACAAGCAAAGGAAGACAGTTCCTGAGATGACCTGTTGGATACATGATGGAATGGGAGTAATGGCTAACTCTTGTGTTTGAGAGTTGGACAGAAAAAGAAGGGATAAGCATTTGCTGCTAGACAGGTACTACACACGACGCAGTGGGGAGGGATGCAAGCAGACAGTTCAGAGAAACAGTGAGCAATGAAGTCTATCTATCAATCTATCTATAGCCCGACGCCCTAATCCCGCAAAGGGTGGCCGCAGACAAAACGCCTCCAAGTCGCTCTGTCACCCACCATTTGACTACCCTCCCTCCAGCTCACCCCCCCTCCCTCATATACCTCTCAACTCCATCCCTCCACCTCATCCTCGGTCTACCCCTCTCTCTCCCTCCCTCCACCCCACCAACAAACACCCTCTTAGTCAGTCTTTCATTCTCCATTCTCTTCACATGTCCAAACCACCTCAGTGTATTTCTCCTAATCTTCTCAACTACATCCACATCCACCCCACAGCGTTCCTTCACTTCTTCATTCGTCAACCTGTCCCTCCACGTCACTCCACACGCTCCTCTCAAGTAACTCATTTCCACTGCTCTCACTCTTGACTTGTTCCCCTCTTGCAAGGTCCATGCCTCGCTTCCATACGTCAGGGTAGGGATCACAATACTATCATGCAGTGACTTCTTAACTTCCATACTCACCTCCCTATTTCTCATCACTGCTTTCAGTGTACCAACAACCTTCCTTCCCTGCTGTACCCTTTCACGCACTTCATCCCCCAAGGTTCCATCCTTACTCATCACACTACCCAAGTACTTGAATGCACTCACATTCTCCATATCCTCACCATGAAGTACCGACAGCAAATAGATCAAAATGCAGCAGCGTGGTGAAGAGACAGTAAGGGGAGGAGAGGTAACAAGACAAAATGCCTTTGACTCCATCTTGTTAACAAAAACTGTACCGTATGTGGGAAGCCTCCCCACACTTGAGAGTTGTACTCTACTCAAAGGCGAAGAAAACCCATGAATAGAGTCAACAACTGTGCAGGAGTAAAGCAGGCAAGGAGTCGGCTTAGCACACCTAATCTTTAGTCATACATGATGTCAGTATTATTAGTGTGTGAGTATAGGAAATGTTACAGTTAGGTAAAGCATCTGCAAGCATTGTATTTATTGAAAAGAGTTGCTAATTTGTTTAATTTTCTAAAACTACTCCTCTGAGCTCCACCACACCAGCACCGAGTCAGTCATGGCTGGCCACTCATTGAGCAAGTATGTACAAGCATGTAGACTCTGCAGTTCTGTCGTAATAAATCTAAGTTTAACCCTTATCTGCTGGGGGTTTCCGCCCGTTGCCCACTCCTCCTTACAGGGGATTTCCGATATTTTGGGAAAATACCCTTACTTAAAACTCTAATATCTGCCAAACTACTTGTATAATAGCTAGGGAAAAAAATAAAAATACATAAAACTCATCAACTCTTCTCTTTCCAATGAAGGCATCATGAGGCCTCCAGGTGGTTCCATCGATGAATAAGGATTAGTTGAAGACGACTGGTTTTACACCTTTGGCGGGCTGATTTTGAGTGCGCGCCATTGCCTGTGACCTTGGACTCGCTGGCTAGCATATGCAGCATTAACCAGGCTGATTCTGACCACGCGCCATTGCCTGTGACCTTGGACTCGCCGGCTAGCGTATGCAGCACTGACCAGAGTGGTGATTGTAACACTGTCCAGGCGTCCTTGGTTTGAATGTGTAAAGTTCCATTCGTTTTTCGGTTTCTCCTTACCGTCGTAATGATGAGTCATCACCCTGTCCATGTGGCTCCCCAAAGGGTTTTCCGCCCATGTAGATGCGTGGGAAAGAAAATAGCCTTTTTTCTGTACTCACTTCTTGTGTCAATTATAATAATTTCCCATTACTACAACACTTATAATTGCATTTGACCTCACGATTATGGGTAATTGCACTGTGACAAGTAAATGTTGTGGCTGTTTCATGCAGTAGAGTTGAATGTGAGATAATTACTTGTCCTATAATTCAGACTGATTTGTACTAATCAGGGGTATCATGAAAATCTTACGTATGTTATACACAACTTACAGTATTTGTACTTCACATCACACAAGTGGCTTTCTTTCATGTAGCTGGTAGGTTACTCAAGGTACTTCCAATAATTTTTTCACCAATATCCAATAAGCAGTAACACTTATTGCATTGCAATTGCAGAACTTATAAAACATTCATATCATAGCGCTTACTATAAATCACTTATAATATCCAAAATTTCACTTATTTTTAAAAATACACACACTTTTGCATTCCTGTATACTATTTACACTTTTCCACACACCTGCTCGGTAATCATGCTCGGAGTGATATTCATAAAAACATTTAGGGCATAGGGGGACCTTGCACTCTACACAATGGTAGGCTGTCTCTTTTCATGCTTGGGGGTAACATTTGGTCATGTTACAGACGTGGCACCGCCTGTATGCCTGATGACCTGCTGTGATACAGCCAATCTCTACCAGCCTGGGCCACCGTAAATACTCATCACAGCTTAGCCTGTTTGCTATGGCCGCTGTCCCCCTCCTAGCACCTGGCTCCTGTGCAATTGAATATTCTTCAAGGAATTCGCACACTCACTCTCTCTCAAACTCTTGCAGAGAGAGAGATTTCCTGACGATCTCCTTAAACAGTATGGAACTATTCAGGACTGTGATATCAAGAAGGTGTAAAAACGCCTTCTTGTATCACCCGCAGGACTTACATAGGCAATCAACCTCACCAATTTGCATGTCCGATTTATCACCAAGCTGCATGTTGATAATATAATCATTGACAGCATCTGGCTTCAACACAGATTCCCTGGTCCTGTAGTCTGTTCTTCCAGTTTCCTCACACACACCCATAACCTTTTACCCGTGGGCCATCACTACCGTGATGCTCGTTACATAAGTACCATGCCGTGGGGCATCACTTCTGTGATCCAGGGATTTTTTAAATTGCCCGGGCTGTCAGGTGTGGTCTTGTATCATCTATCAGTACTGCCAGTGTGCAGCTATAGGCAGTGCTGCCAATACCACTAGTACTCGCTTCCAGTGTTATCAATTTAGCCATTTTCCTGTGTTTGCCTTGCCTCCCCACCTTTCCTCCCTTATCCCCTCCCCCACCTAGCTACAGCCTGGCCACGCAACACAACTCCCGGCCGTTTTTTTCCATTCACTTTTTCCATTGAAATGTGCGCTATGCCCTATTCTCATACCAAAAAATATATAAAAAGAAAGGAGAAAGGCTAATTGATACTGCCATTTGCCATGAAGTAGCTACTTTATCACCTGGCAACACCCCACGTGGACTTGGTCGCAAATTTTCCCTGTTCATTACCCACTGAAATGTCCCTTATGACCTTTTCTTATACTAAAAAAAAAAAAAAAAAAAAAAAAAAGGGGGGAAAGGCTAAGTGATATTTCCATTGACTTGGATGAAGCTAATTTATTGTGTATTGTCTAGATTTCCTGCTATCCCCACGGGAGGGCCATGGCATGGCCCAGCCATCCCTCTGGGTAAGGGGTTAAGCACTGATGACACCATGTTAACCTGTCTCTTAACATGCCAGAGAAGGGCTAATATGTTGCCACATTTCTTGGTAAGAAGTGCTACTTTCTCAGTGTTTGCTGGAAATACACGGAAGTGCTTTCTGTTTGCCCTAACAGTTCCACAGGACCCAGTACGATGTTCAAGCAAATATTTGGTCAACGCCGGGGCAGTGTAATAATTATTGGTATACAGAATGTGGTGCCTGTTGAAATATCTTTCCATCAGTACTTTCACAATCGATGCCATGAAACTGTGAGGATCGTCACTAGGTATATTAACATCATTTGGCAAATAAACTATCACATCTAGCACATATCCAGTTGTGCAGTCGCAAAGGACAAAGAATTTCAGTCCAAAGAAGTGATGCTTGGATGGCACATACTGAATAAATGCCAACCTGCCCCTGAATAACACTGGTGACTCGTCAATTACCTCTTTCTGAAATTGACGAAAAACCCTGGAAAATGACTCTTTCAGCATTGTTATGGTTGGTCTACTTTTCCATAACCTGTCGTTCAGTGCAGGCCTGTAATTTCTACTTAAATGGAGGAACCTTAGGATGACCAGGTACCTGTCATGGGCCATATACTTACCGAAGACAGGTGTGCCCACGAGTTAATCTACTGACCAACAGTCACAGAGCACACGTTTTCTTATGTACCCCATCAACATGGTAAGAGCTAGCCACACATACAACTCCCCCGCCTCCACAGGTTTCCAGTCCCGCATGTGTGTGCTTTCGCTGGCAGCCACGTCCAGCCACCACACACACGTGGCCTAGGGGAAATTTACTTCTTCCACCAAGTTTTCCATTACAGCAGTCGTGAAAACAGCCCTGAATATACTGCTAATAGTCCAGGACCTTGAGGGAAGCTCATCCTCCAGAACACCTGCTCCCTCCTTGTTGAACAATGGCACAGACAGCTCAAATCCTGCTCCATCTTCCCAGACAAAGGTATCAACTCTACCCACACGTGGTAAAGCGGGCTGTCTGCCATGTGCAGGGCGTTTTTTCTGCGCATATGCACGCCCGCAGGCAGGGGGTGATGGGGAAGGAGAGAGAGAGGTGTGGGAGGTGGGGCAGTGTGTGATGACTCACCTGATGTGGGCCTTCCCTGGGAAAGACATTTAGTGACACCAAGTAACACCACGTGGGGCCCGTGTGGAAAATTCCACTCCTGAAGGGCCCAGTTGTAGTGATTCTGCCCTTGAACTGCTCAGCTGAGGCAAGGGTGAACGTTGGAGGGCGAGATGTTGGTGAGCAGGCACTGAGCGTGACAGTGAAACTGTTCATCGGCATTTATTCTGCTGATGACCACCAACCTAATGCTCACCTGCCTGGTGTACTGGGTCATTTACCTCCTCCTCCTCCTCCTCAATGAACTCATCACTGTCGATGGCCCTGCCCACCTCCTACAGAAGTTTGAGAGCCTTCTCTGGCGTCTGAGGGCGGGTAGGGATCAGAGGGCAAGAAAGGTCACTCTTGACATGATAGCTCCTCCCCTCCGAGGACGTGCTTTCACTAAGTGTCTGTGAGGACACGGTGTCATCCAAGGCACGACCAATGGCACTGTCACTGAGCCCTTTCCCCAGTATTAAAGGCAGAACTTTCGCAGGGGTCGATGAGGCTATTGCCCCTGCATGTGGTGGTATGGAATCAGACGATGATGAAGAAGACATGGCCCCTCACGCTACCAGTGCTGTGGACAGACTGAACCACACATCCGCGGGGTACCTGGGGGTCCTACCTACCCAATGGGTGTCAAAGAAAATGGTTGCAAGTTCAAAGGGTGGTGGGAAGGTGTGTGCGGTACATGCCATCAGCCGAAAATGCTCTGTGTCCTGAATCATGACAGCTATACACATCAGCCGGTGGTTAGGGGTTAAGGTGGACAAGCACCTTTTTTCTCCAAGACTACATCAAGGGTAGTTGGTGATCTATATGCCAACAAAGTGGTGGCTTAGCTGTGGGATATGAATTAATACAAGCCACTCAGTCATCCAGCTCAACCTTTCGCTACCCACCCAGACTGATGCCAACAGCCACCACTGGCTTCTCACCCACCATACCTCCACCTCCTCAAACACAAGCAAGTTATCTTAGTCCTTTGCCACCCTACATGAGCCTCTACTCATCACATGAACCCTTGTCACGCTCACCAGCCAAGCTCCAGCCCTCTGCCAGCCCCTGTCACCCTGCCCAACCAGGTCCCAGGTTTCCATGTCACAAGACACCCACCTTAATGCTGTCCAGCATTAAGGTCGACTGCTCATCATTCTGTCCCAGCCATTGAGTCCCATCCCCACCAGCCCACACACCACTTTTGCGACCCCCACAAGCCTTCCCACTGCTTCTGTTGCCACTCCCTGGAGCTGAGAGTGGCAGTACCATAGTTCTGGCATCGTTTCCCGTGGCTAGGGGACATTTTTGTGACAAACACTGTGCCTGCCACTTCATCTGCTGCTCACTTCCACTGACTCCACCATCACCACCTCTGGCTCACCTGCTCTTCGTATCATTATACATTACCCCCTGGGACTACGACAGCCTCAATGTATTGAGTATCTGTGGTGTTTACACTCTTCTGCCATTACTGACAAGGTCTGTCCCCAACTATTGATTAGGTCACTTGCTGCCTGTGTTGCACTGTATATGTCTCATTAGATGATGTGCTGAGTGTGTATCCTACACAAATGTCATGTAATGGAGGTTTATCAAAGCCCATGTTGCTTAGAGGCAAAGTGGAGATCCTCTCGTTGGCTCAGTGGTAACGTGCATGCATATGAAGCATGAACGCTTGAAATCAAATCTTGGCCAAGACCAGTGATTAATTTGTTAAGTTTCAGTCCAGTCATTACACTCACTGGCAGCGTTATGGGACATGAGGTGGGGCTTGGAGGACAATGCTGACAGTGTTCTAGTTCTATCTCAGGGATGAGCTGTTCGATGTGGTCCACAGCATCCCCAATGGTGACCTCCGATGCTATGCTATTGTGTGTTCGAAACTTACCAAATTAATCACCAAAGGGAGAAATGAGTGATGTAATGGGGTCTATAAAAGCCCACGTTGCTTAAAGGCAAAGCGGGAATCCTCCCTTTGGCTCAGTTTTAACATGCGCGCCTATGGAGCATCAGGGCCTGTGATCGAATCTCAGCCAGACCAGCGATTTATTTGTTAAGTTTCGTTTCAGTCATTACAGCTGCGTGTATTAACTAGATGGCAGCTGTTATATTGAGAAACATTGTTTATGTCAGTCTGTATAATGACAGTGTGATTCTGTAGTAATGAACCATTTAGTTATGTTCACAGTTTAGTAGTAGTTATCTGTGCATTACCATTCATTGTACTGTAACAGTGACTTTTGGGGTGACATCCTTTGTTTGTAATCATATATGCTATGTGTTACAATTTAATTGTTTAGTGGTTTGTTGTCAGTGTAGGTTACCTGTATTTACTTACTTTTCCCTGTGCTTACACTGTAAGTTATTTTGTTATGTACTGGAGACCCACCTTGGCAGTAAATTACTTGGTACATACTGCCCTCCTCCCCCCCCCCCGCACCCTTTTTGTGCCTGTTTTGCATGGCTTTTGGCAGCATTTAGCAACTTTAGGTTTAGGATTCTGTACTTTGTAGCCACACAAAAGCCAAGTATTAATTTGCATCTCTTGCCAGCAGGCCCCTTGCAGTAGTCGATTTTTCAGGCCTTGTGGATTTCTGCTCCCTCTGTGGACAGACGACATCTAGCTTCACGCCATGGCAAAGTCCGTGAGTGGAATGTTATGACTGGTGTTTCATCTCCACAGGTACCCCCCTCCTTTACTTGCTTGTAACCTTTTTATCTCCACAGGTTCCCCGTTGCCTTAAGAGCTCATTCCCAGAACCCCTTTTTAGGCCTTGTATAGTGTCTTTGCGACTCATACCCCTTTTGCTAACAGGTGTTTTACTGCACTTCTATGTGATCCTCTTCCAACTTGTGTCCTAGACAGTTTCCAACTCAAGGACAGACAGCCACCATGATGTCCTCCAACTGTTCCTCTGTTGACTCTAACACCACCCCCAAACCTCCCTCCTCTTCTCCTCATATGTTCACGGTTGTACAGGATGACCCTACTCTCCCTAAATTTACAAATATCAACCTAAATGTCTCCTCCTTCCCCAAGGAAGTTGAGAGTGAAATCGCACAGCGAAAAGTAATGTCAGACACAGACAAGTTTGCCATCCTGTGCAGTCTTGTGGATTTGGCGACTGTAAAGCAGGAAACGCCCTACAATCCGACATTTTTGAGGAAGCAATTTTTTTTGACAAGTACTGTATGGCAAACAGTTTTGCAAAGAGTTTCCAGAATACAGTAAGCTAGGGACACTATCCCCTCTCTACAAACTCACTCAGTCACAACCTCGGTCCCTACACAGAAAAGTCCAAAGCAGTCACACTAGCCTCCACATTTAAGAGTGATATAAGCCAATTCCTTAAGAAGTCAAACTTGTGTGATGCCAACAAAATCGTTTCAGTGGAGAATGTAGTATCCTTGTTTGGCTATTTCAGGCTCCTCACCGACCTTCACCAAAGCACCCTTGCCAAAGTGAGCTCTGTGGCATTCTCCTCTGGTATGACTCTCACAGACAGTGCATGCCACTTTGATGATTCCACTGAGGCTTCACAGCAAATCTTTTTGCAACTTTCACCAGACCTTCAGCCAACAAAACCTGTTCCCTGGGCTCAGCTGACACACTCGCCTGCACACCACCCTGAAGCCAGTACACTCGCCTCCAGTCCTCCCACTTGCCTTCTCAGTCGCGCAGACCAGTGTGTTACATCTGCTTATACCCAGGCCACACAACAAATGGTTGCTAGCAGTTACAGTGGTCAGAATCACAACAATACTGTGACTTTCATGGATGGACCTTCCACACATCCAAAATTTGCAACATTCTTGCATCACAATGCTCACAGCAGACTCAGACATCATCACAACCACACCAGCTTCCCATGTGACTAGCACCCCCTCATCAACGACAGGAAGTCCCCTTTTGTCCCCTCATGAACTCTCAAAAATGGCTTCATGCAATATCAGTTCCTGCTGTTCCCTGAAACCTCCCCCTGTCTTTATTCATGGACACTGGTGCCACTGTCAGTACTCTTGCCTCCAAGGATATCCGCTGTGTCACAGTCCTTGAACCTTCACATATGAAACTTTGCGGAGTTGGTGGCACCAACTTGCCTGTTCACAGAAAGTCATCCCTAGAAATCTATCACATAGATAGAAGTCCACTAGTTTTCCTCCAAGTTTACGTAGCTGATATTCGGTTCCCTGCAAACCTTCTCGTGGAACTACCAGACATAACAACATAATGCTTTTCCCAACAAAGAATGGCATCAGCTTGTCCAGTGTTTCTTGCCAGCCATGTCTGAATCCGCTCCCTTGCATATGAATCACTGACCTCACATGGCCAAGTAGTCTGTCAGTCAATAAACTGCCCCAGTTCATTTTACTGCTGCGTCTGCCTCAGATGACATTCTTCCCAAAGTTGCTACAGTTCTTGTCATGCCGAAATTCCCACATGATGACCCCATTGGTCCCACTCAGTTGGTTCCCTCATTGTGCAGACACCTCTACCCAGACCCCTCTTGCTTCTCAGTCTGTCTGTCAATAGCACAGTGCATGCACATGCTGCTGAGCCTCAAACTCACAGACAGACTAGATCATCATGACAATCTTGCAAGCGCAGACATTCTGCCTGCCAAACCTATTTCCAGTCTCGCATCACTGCTCATGTACGTAGTTCAGACGTAGATACTGCAGGCGACTCTCCATCTAACATTTTCCAATAACCACTGGCACCCTATCTACAGTCACATCGGAATGCACCTCCCAATCACAGGCTGATCAACCACACTATGTTCCCCCTATGTTCATTCAGAAAAGTGCACATATTAGTTTTCAGCACCCAGGACACCGACATTGTGTATCTTCCTCAAACCATGTACGTAAAGGATATCTCATCTCTCTCTGCCTTGTGTTCCACCAGCAAGAATGGCTACAGCTCCCTGCTTGTCCATAATGAGATTAATGCCCCACTTACACTCTCAGCTGTTACTAATTTGTGTAACTTCCTTGTCTACCCCAGTCATGTCAAAGTTTTGATCAGGACAACCTGCCACAAGCACCCGTGCATGCTACGTCTTTGCAACCATCTACCACCTAGGTCCTGATCCTTCTCACTCAACCTATCATTTTCTCAGAGGCCCAGATGGATTTCACTGCACTTCTCTCTGAGTTCAGGAACACTTTGGCTCTTCCTGCTGAGCCCTCAGAAAGGACTGACATTGCGGAGAACTCTATCTGGCCAGGGAAGACGCTAGCCCATGTTACATACCTGCCTACAGGATGCCCCACAGCAAGCACAAAACACTGGAGCATCTCGTTACTGACTTGCTTGACCAGGACATTATTGCCCCCTCTACCTCTCCTTGAAACATTCTTTATGTAATTCACAAACCTGATGGCAAATTCCACTCCGTCATGGACTTCCGTGAGCACAACAAGCTCACTGTGCAGGACTGCCACCTCATCCCAGTCCCTCAGGATCTCCTCCACTCAGTTGGAGTGAATAACATGCAGTAGTCTTCTCTACCCTTGACCTCATGTCAGGCTACTTTCAGATTCCCCTTGGCGAAGCCTCTTAGCACTTAACTGCCTCCAGGAAACGTACTAAACATTTCCATTTCCAAATTCTTACGATAGGTCTCACTGCCAGTAGCACATTCTTTATGTGCTTAATAAACAAGGTTTTCTCCGTTCTGATTGGCAAAGATGTTTTTCTCTACTTGCACGATGTCATCACTGCATCCAAGTCAGTTTCAGACCTATTGCAGACTCTCCATGAGATCTTTTCATGACTGGAGCAAGCAGGACCTAAAGTCAAATTCTCAAAATGCTGCTTCCTTCAGAAAGAGATCAAATTCTTGGGCCATGTCTTAACCTCACAGGGTATTGTCACTTCTGATGACAAAGTTAAAGCTATTGCTGACTTTCTACATCCCTGGTCACTTGAAAATGTACACAGTTTCTTAGGCAGATCAGGATTCAGCAGAAGGTACATCAAGGGTTACTCTTCCATTGCTCACCCCCTGTCCCAGTTGTTTACGAAAAATACCCCATGGTGTTGGGTAGATGAGCAAGAGTCATCTTTCATTTCCCTCAAGTCAGCTCTGACCTCTGTCCTTTTCCTTGCTTATCCAAATTACAGTAAATCTTTTATCCTGTGTACAGATGCCTCTTACATTGGTCTGGGAGCCATTCTTTCACAAAATGACGACAGTCACCTGCAGCCAATAGCTTATGCTAGTCACCTTCTCAAGAAAACTGAAAAGAACTACTCTGTAACGAAAACCGAGGCACTTGCATTTGTGTGGGCCCTCAAACACTTCGATGACAAGATTTTAGGTTATGCAATTCATAGTCAAACTGACGATCAACCTGTCCTATATCTCTTTAAGGACAAAAACCTCTCAGGGAAACTAGCTCATTGGTTCCCCACTATTCAGGACTACATGCCTACCCTCTCGTACATCCAGGGTCGTTCGAACACTGTCGCTGATGCCCTGAGCAGGAATGTCAATGCCACCGCGTCCCTTTTTCTGCATCTTGATCTCAATGATATTAAGCAGAAACAATCTGAGTACCCTCTCTAGCCCCGGATAGGTAACCTTCTGATACAGTCTTTATTTTGGTAACCTGGGGTGGGATCAACCCCATGTAGGAAATAAAAAATTGTACATTTATTGCTGTAAAAAAATACAAGAAAAAACCATGAACTTAGTACTTTATGTTAATACTAGACCTTTTATGAAAATTATAGTTAGTTGTATGTGAATGAAGCATACCTTTGATGTCTACAATACATTGCAAAGCAGAAAATTTTAATAAATTGCTCTTACCTTTGCTTACTGGCAGTCAAGGAAGGTGAGTGTGGAGTGGTCGATGTACACAGGGCAGTTGCAGGCTGTGCACCTCTTCTTGGACTGTACTGGGGCCCCAACATCTCTGACTCAGTAATCAATTGTCACTTTCAGTTTTTGTATCACTAAAAGAACATATGTAGTCACAAATGAAAATGCGTTGTATTTCCACCCCACAACGCACTTTGGGACCCCATATCTCGCCTAGCTATGAAGAGCACAACTTGACACACCCTCCCTCACAGAGGTCTTCACAAACACTGCAGCTACTGCGAAGAATGCGCATGTGCACAGCGTGGTGTAGGTCTGACAAGCAAAAACAGGTTTTGCTGGGGTGGAAAACACACCAGGTTACATATTCAGAGCTATTAATGTGTAATCTACTATATAGTCTGGTGACAAAGCAGATCTGCCAGTCCTCCCTACCAACATTGATAGCTACATGCTTGATCAAAGCATTCTCTTCCAGAGCACCACACTGGAATGAAAACATGAGCCCAGAAGAGAATTCTCTCAAGTGGTCAACTCCACTGTAATGATCCCTGATCTCTTAAAACATCTTCACGACTCCCCCATCGCTGCGCATCCTTGTAAAGACAGATTTTTTAGCCAAGCTTGCCTCCAATACATCTGGTTAACCATGTGCTAGGACATTCAGGACTATACCGATACTTGTCACTTGTGTGCCTCTTACAAAGGAAATGCCAATGGTACTACCCCCATGTTGTCCCACCCCATACCATCCCAACCATTTGATAGTCGCAGTCGATGTTTTAAAGTTGCCTCGGACCTTCACTGGGAAGCAGTACCTCTTTGTCTGCATGGACCACTTTTCCTGTTCCTCCATCCTTGTCTCCTTGCAAAACAAATCAGCCAAGGCTGTTGCCCAAGTTTTTGTCGATAACATAATTTGTCTCTTCACCACCCCAAGGACCCTTATTTCAGACAATGGCAAAGATTTGAACAATGAGTTTCTCTCTGCGATATACAGTGTCATTAATATCAACAAGTGCAGCATTGTTGCCTACCATCCTAGTTCCGATGGCATAGTTGAACACTAGAACAGGAATATCCTTAGCATCATCTCGCACTTCTGCACAGAAGCCCAGGCTTGCTAGGACGAACACATCCCCATGGTTGTGGCTGTCCTCAACTGTACTATGAAGTTCATCTTTGAAGCCCCCTCACTTCATTCTTTTTGCCATGGACAAGCATCTCCCGTACAACCTCCTTGCTTCTCTCCCTTCTCCTGTCTGCAGTTTTGATGACTATGTGACTGTTAAAGTAGATGCATTAAGAAAATTCATTTGCCTTGTCTAAAGAGGAGATACTTTGTTATCACAATAAGTCAACTAAAGGGATGCAGCTATTGGATGGGGACATTGTTTATTCAGTCAATCAAACCCCCACCTCTAAACTTTCCCTCAAATTTCAAGGCCCATACAGTGTCCTCTGGCGTGAGAAGGGCAACAAAGTCAAAGTTCTGCATCTCCAGTCAAGGGAGGAGATAACACTGTGCATAGACCACCCGCAGCTTGAATGTAAAGACAAACCCTCCACCTGCCTCTACTGCCCCTGACACTAATCATCTCTCAAATCACTCTTACATACTGAGAACCCATGTCACCCCTCCCCCCCTCAATCGTTACTTGCAGCCAGCCCAGTCAAAACAGTTGACCTAGAATGTACTATTCTTTGTGATTCTCTTTAGGATGTCCTATACCTTTGTGTCTTGTTCTGTGCCCCTCAGGCACATGATTTCTTTTGTTTCACAGGTACCAGTATCTTATGTTTCTTGCCAGAAGTCTTACAAACTGAGGTCAGCTTGTCGGTGGCGACCGAACACATAAATGATGTCAGTAATATTATTGTGTAACTACAGGAATTTTTACAGTTAGGTAAAGCATCTGCAACCATTGTGTTTATTGAAAAGAGTTCCTCATTTGATTAATTTTCAAACAATACTACTCCAAGTGCCATCGCGCCAGAACCAAGACAGTCACAGTTGAGCACTTGCAGGGCGAGGACGTACATTCGTGTGGACACTGTACTTTTGTCATGATAAACTTAAGTTTATGATGTACAAGTGCCTTCCTTTTTCCATAACTAAATCAAGGGTTATTGGTGATCTACATGCCAGCAAAGGGAGGTGATATGATCTTTCTAATATAAGTCCCAAAAGACTGAAACCCAAAGTATGTTCAGTGATGATGCATGACTGGGCAGTGGGTATTTAAATAGGTCTGTAAACCTTTTGTTTCTGGCATCTGTCAGCCCCTTATTCATATCAGGATGCCACACAGAGCTCACTCCCTTAGGGTAGTCCCACTGTCTGACTCACTTCTTCATTTCTTCAAAATTCGCAGCCTTTCCTCCAGCACCACCTCTCTTCTAAACCTCACCTTCTCTTTCTGATAGAACCTCAGCTGTATGAGGCAACTGACAGCAAACCCTTTTCTGTTTCCTCCTACTTTATAATTGTGTATATGTACACAACGACTTATCTTGCTCTCGTGTTCCTGAACTTGATTCTTCTGAATTCTCTACTCTCTGGCTTTGGCTTCCATGTCATTCTTTGACTAAATATATCTGTGCTGTTTACTTATCCCCTAGTTCTATTGACTATGAAAAATTCTTTGACTATCTTACTTCTACAATGGGACGCATTCTATCCATTTCTCCTTTCTCTGAATCTCCATTCTAGGAGATTTCAATGTTCACCACCACCTCTGGGTCTCCTCGCCTTTCACTATCCACCTGGTGAACAATCCTTCATCTTTTCTATCCTTAATGACCTACAGCAGCTTGTACAGCACCCTACCCGTATCCCTGACCACCTTGGAGAGAGCTCCAACATACCTGACCTCTTCCTTACAACTAATCCTTCTGCTTATACTGTTAATCTTTCCTCTCCATTGGGCTACTCCGATCACAAACTTTTTTCCTTGTCCTGTCCTATCGCTCTGGTACGGCCTGCGGACCCTCCAAACAGACGTCCTCTGTGGCACTTTGGAGCTGCGGATTGGGAGACCCTCAGGCAGTACTTCATTGATTTTCCCTGGAATAATTATTGCTTCCATGGCCAGGAGCCATCTGAGTGTGCTTTGCGCATTACAGAGGTTGTTCTCTTGGGCATGGAAGCATACATTCCCTTCTCATATCCTTTGACTAATGCAAGAAAGCCTTGGTTTAATCATGCTTGTTCTAATGCTGTCTGCAACAAGGAGTGGGCCTATAAAAGAGCCAACCCACCCCTGAATCACATCTTGTTTATGTTTCTGCCCAGAATCATGCTAAGTCTGTACTTTGCTCTGCTAAAAATAATTTCATCCGTACTAAATGCTCTCAACTCTCCAACTCGAATTCTTCCTGCTCCTCCTGGCACCTTGCCAAAAACCTTTCTAATAACCATACGTCATCATTCTTTCCTCTTTCCTGCTCTGTTGGCTCTGTAGCTATTTCTTCTACTGATAAAGCAGATCTCTTCGCTCAGACTTTCTCCCCCAGTTCCACTTTAGATGATTCCGGTGCTGTAGCTCCATCAATTCCCCCCTCTGACTTCCTCATGGCTGACATTAAAATTAATTAAGCTGATGTATTTTCTGCCATCACTGGCCTCAATACTAACAAGGCATATGGGCCTGATGGAGTCTCTCCTGTTGTCCTCAAGAACTATGCTTCTGTGCTTACACCCTGCCTAGGTAAACTCTTTCACCTTTGTCTTTCAACTTGTAACTTTCCTTCTTGCTGGAAGTTTGCCCTCATTCTGCCAGTCCCAAAGAAGGGTGACCATTCCCAACCCTCTAACTATCGTCCAATTCTTAACTGACTATCGTCAGTTCTTAACAGAAAAATTTTAAAGCATCTTTCCTATCACAACCTTCTTGCTGATCGTCAGTAAGGGTTCCGTCAGGGACGCTCCACTCGTGGTCTTCTCACCTACCTTTCAGACTCCTGGTTAACCTCCTTTCGGGACTATGGCGAAAGCTTTCCCATTGTACTTAACATTTCAAAGGCTCTCAATCAAGTCTGGCATAAATCTTTTATTTCCAAACTCCTCGCTTATGGCTTCTATCCTTCTATCTGTGCCTTCATCTACAATATAGCTTCCTTTCTGGTGGTTCTATAGCTGCTGTTGTAGACAGCGATCTTTCTTCTAGATCTATCACCGGTGGTGTTCCTCAGGGCTCCGTCCTATCACCAACTCTCTTCCTTTTATTCATCAATGACCTTCTAAGCTGTACATCTAACCCCATCCACTCGTATGCTGATGATTCCACCCTTCACCTTTCCATTCAGTCCCCACAACGTCCAGCTCAGCAGTTACTTCAACAAACAAGGTATGAGGCTAAGGCACACCTAATGTCTGACTTGGTTCGTATCTCTGACTAGGGTAAAAATAAACTTGTTGTTATTAATACATCAAAAACTCAGTTTTTACACCTATCAACCCAACACAATCTTCCACAGGAGTACCCACTAATGTTTAACAATATCCAGCTGAATCCTGCATCCTCCTTGAACATGCTTGGGATTTCATTCACTCGGGACTTATCTTGGAAAGATCATATTGCATCTCTTGTAAAATCTGCTTCCAACAGATTGGGTGTGCTAAGCCAACTCCTTCTTTACCCCTGAATTGTTGTTGACTTGATACACGGGTTTTATTCGCCCCTGTGTAGAGTACAACTCTCATGTGTGGGGAGTTCCCCACATACAGCTCTTCTCAATATGGTGGAGCCAAAGGCTTCTCATCTTATTAACTCTCCTTCTCTTACTGGCTTCCTTCAACCTCTGTCTCTCTGCTGCATTGTTGCATCTTAATCTCTTTTCTATCTCTACTTCAATGGTCACTGCTGCTCTGAACTGTCTGCTTGCATCCCTCCACCTCTATGATGGGTGCATAGCACCCGTCTAGTAACAAACTCTCATCCCTTTTCTGTCCAACTGTCTAATGCAAGAGTTAACTGTTACTCCCAGCTCTTGATTTATGCAACAGGTCAACTCTGGATCTGTCTCCCTCTGTCTGTATTTCGTACTTCCTGTGATCTCCAGTCTTCCAAACGCAGTGTGTTCAGGCATCTTGAAAAGAACGGATCTTGAATTTGGCTCTTTTTTGTATTGTTTTTGTTTTTTCTTGAAAGGAACGGTTTGCGGGTTCCTGGCCTTTGGTTCCTTCTCTCTTGCATTAAAAAAAAAAAAAAAAAAACATGTCCAGAACTGGAGTAATCTCCAATGGCTTCACTGCCCAATTTGGTTGAAAAGATAAAAAAGGCCA
Organism: Coenobita brevimanus; assembly: GCF_032717465.1. Classification (NCBI taxonomy): domain Eukaryota; kingdom Metazoa; phylum Arthropoda; class Malacostraca; order Decapoda; family Coenobitidae; genus Coenobita; species Coenobita brevimanus. The sequence goes on along the minus strand of NC_136982.1, from coordinate 8,070,142 downwards.
TTACTGGTGAAGGAGGTTTCACCACCACTTACTCCAAACTGAGCTCCATCTTGTTTTGTTAACCTACCTTTGGTACAGAAGTAACTCATTGACAGAAGAAGGCATGGGTTTGCTTTTGGCTAACAATATGAATTTCTCCCAGTTTATTCAAATCAGTGTCCGTGGAGAGAGCATACTCTTGATGCTCAAATAATTTGACCAAGTAATCCACTTGGAAACCTTGATGCAACTTCAAATGAGCACGAGGGAAATAATTTGGCAGACATCTTACCAATAAGCTCCATCCTATATAACTGTGATATCACTAAAGGATTCCGTCTGAATTGTTTGCAATATCCCTTTCTCCACAGCTTCATCTCCAATGTCCCACCTAGTTATAAAATCAGTGGGAAACCTGTTTCCACGATTTACTCTTACTATTTTATATATATATATATATATATATATATATATATATATATATATATATATAGATAATGGCTCTTCCAGTGAACTCCATCACATATTACTAACGGATCAGAATAACAAACCTCTCATCTTGGGGTAAATAATTATCCTTAGATTGCGTTTGTAATAAACTTTTCCCATTTAATAAATGAAATACTTGAAGTTGTAAGAAGGTTTGGAAGTATATAACTCGGACAAATTATTTGAACATCAAGAGTATTATCCCCGCACAGGAACTGATTTGAATGAATTTGGAGAAATCCATACCGTTAGCCAAAAGCAAACCTATACCTTCTTCCATCAAGGAGTGACTTTTGTACCGAGGGTAGGTTAACAAAACAAGATGGAACTCAGTTTGGTGTAAATGATGGTGAAATTTCCCTCACCAGTAACAGCCTTTTCTATCTTTTCATCCAAAATGAGTATAAATTGGGCAGTGAAGTTAATTAAGAGTACTCCAGTCCTGGAGTATTTTTTTTTTTTTTTAATGCAAGGAAGAAGGAACCAAAGGCCAGAAGCCCACAAACCATTCCTTCAAAAAAAAAAAAAATAATAATAATACAACAAATAGCCAAATTCAAGATCCGTTCATTTTAAGATGCCTGGACACACTGCGTTTGAAAGACTGGAGATCATAGGAAGTAGGAAATACAGACAGAGGGAGAGAGTTCCAGAATTGATATGTTGTACAAATGAAGGACTGGGAGTAATGGTTAGCTCTTTCATTCAAGAGTTGGACAGAAAAGGGATGAGAGTTTGTTGCTAGATGGCTCCATATGCTTTGTTAATACTGAGGCCAGTGATAGCAGAAAATACATCAGTTGAAGAAATTCTAATGTCAACCATGACGAAGTCAGAGGGGGGAAGTGATGGAGAAACAGCACTGGAATCGTTTAAGGTGGAACTGGAGGAGAAAGTCTGAGTAAAGAGATCTGCTTTATCAGTAGAAGAAATAGCTACAAAACAATAAGTGCAGAAAAGAGGAGGGAAGGATGATGAGCTAAAGTTGTTAGAAAGGTTTTTGGCAAGGTGCCAGAAGGAGCGGGTAGAATTCAAGTTGGGGAGTTTAGAGCATTCAGTACGGATTAAATTATTTTTAGGACAGCGAAGAACAAACTTAGCATGATTCCAGACAGAAACATAAAAAATATGAGAGTCAGGGGTGGGTTGGCCCCACTACGTTTTGTAGGCCTTCGCCTTGTTTTGGACAGCATTGGAATAAGCATGATTAAACCAATGTTTCTCTGAATTAGTAAGAGGACATGAAAATGGAATGTATGTTTCCATGCCCAAAAGAATAACCTCCGTAATGCATATGGCAACATATGGCACACTCAGATGGCTCTTGGCCATGGAAACAATAATCATTCCAGGGAAAATCAAAGAAGTATTGCTGAGGGCCTCCCAATCAACAGTAACAAAGTGCCACAACCGACGTTTCTTTGGAGGGTCCACGGGCCATACTGGACTATAGGACAGGTTAAGGTGATAAGGTTGTGGTCGGAGGAGCCCAATGGATAGGATAGATTAACAGTGTAAGCAGAAGGATTAGTTGTAAGGAAGAGGTCAAGTATGTTGGAACTCTCTCCAAGGCGGTCAGGGATACAAGTAGGTGCTGAATAAGCTGCTCTGGGTCATTAAAGATAGAAAAGATATAGGCTTGTTCACCAAGTGGATCAGTGAAAGGAGGGGAGAGCCAAAGGTGGTGGTGAACACTGAAATCTCCTAGAATGGAGATTTCAGGGAAAGAAGAAATGGATAGGATGTGTTCCATCATAGAAATAAGATAGTTGAAGAACTTTTCATAGTCAGTAGAATTAGGGGATAAGTAAACAGCACAGATATATTTAGTCAGAGAATGACAGGATAGCTGAAGCCAGAGAATTGGGAATTTAGAATAATCAAGTTCAGGAACACAGGATAAGTCACTGCATACATATATGCAACAGCCATCTTTTGCTTTGAAATGAGTATAGAGAATGTAGGAGGATACAGAAGAGGGTTTGCTATCACTTGCCTCAGACAGCTGTGTCTCAGTTAAGAAGAGAAGGTGCGGTTTATAGGAGGTGAGGTCGTGCTTAACAGAGGAAAGGCCGCAAATGTTGAAGAAATGAATGTTTACCACGAAGTCACTCATAATCTGTTTGTGGGAATACCCTAAGGCAGGAGTGGGGAATGTCCGGCCTGCAAGACCATTTGATCAGGCCCGCGAGGCAATTCATAAATGCAATTTCATACACTCATGAACGAATAGGCCTATTATATATATATATATATATATATATATATATAGCCTCTGTGGTACAGTGGTAAAGTGTGCGTTTTGCACTCTAGTGAGCGTGGGTTCGCCTCCCGCCAGAGTTGTAAAAACTTTGGGAAGCGTTCACCAAGCCACTTGCTACTTTGGCGGACACAAGGGGTGCTGTGGTTGAACCAGTGTTGCATACTAGTATGCTTGCACCCAGTCGGCTGAAGACGGGCTGATAACACTTGGTTCACAGACTACACACACATCCAAAGCCACTACAACACTACAGTTACACTTACAAACACTTCTCACCCTACATATAGTCTCTACCAGACAGCCTAAGCCACTTAGTAGAGATACATTGGCTGTATCGTCCCTGCTTCGGCAGGGATAGGCCGGTCCTGCAGTGGACCTCAACGGCTGAGGATATATATATATATATATATATATATATATATATATATATATATATATATATTATGTACTGGGCTACAGTTGATTTTAAGTTGATAATTTTGCATGCCCCGCGAATGATGTTAAAAATATTCTAATGGTCCTTAATAGGAGAAAGGTTCCCCACCCCTACTCTAAGGGAATGAGCTTTATGTGGTATCCTGAAACGAATAAGGGGCTGCCAGATGCCAAAAACGAAAGGTTTACAGACCTATTTAAACACCTAATCCTGCAACATCATTAAATATACTTTGGGTTTCATTCTCTCGGGATTTATCATAGAAAGATCATACCACCTCCCTTTGTTGGCATATAGATCGTTAACAACTCTTGATGTTGTCCTGGAGAAAGAAAGGCGATTGTACACCCCAATTAAGTTAATTACAAAAGAAGTACAGATTTCACGTGTGTACATCCTCACCGCACAAGCGCCCAACCATAACTGACTCAGTGCTGGTGCAGTGTCACTCAGAGGAGTAGTGTTTGAAAATTTAAAAAATAAGCTACTCTTGTCAATGAATACAATGCTTGAAGTTGCTTTACCTAACTGTAATTCCTATACTAGGTGGGGGCGCTCACTATCCACTCACTCGATGTAGTGCTGCCCTCGGATGTCTACCCTTTCCTCTCTTCCATCCTTCTTTCCTTCCATCCTCTTCTGTCTTTCTTTCCTTCATTCTTTAATTGTCCTTCTGCCTACGGATGACTTTACACTCCCTTTTCTGTCTTTTTTTCCTTCATTCTTTCCTTTTCCTTCTGCCTGTGGGTGACTCTACACTGAGTGACAAGCCAAATGATTTCCTGTACACCAGGAAACCATTTACTATGCTGGGTGGTAACCATATAGCAAAATTTTGGCACCTGGTGGTTTAGTGGGTAATTACTGCGCTCCAGTCGGATTGAGCCGGTGAAGGTTTATATCCAAGGGATGGTTGGGGTTGACTGCTCATGTAATGCCACTCAGGGATGAGTGAGGTTGGTCACTCTCATGTTAAATGTCGAGACCAACTGCCTAGCCCCGGGCTCCTACGCTCCTCGTGGGGGCAATGTAGGATTGGATGATGGATGGATGGATGAATTCCTATACTTACATGCTAATAATACTGACTTCATACGTGACTCATACGGTACCTTGTAAAATCTGCTTCCAGGAGATTAGGTATGCTAAGCTCACTCCGTGCCTTCTTTACCCCTGCACAATTGTTGACTTTATGCATGGGTTTTATTCGCCCCTGTGTAGAGTACACTCTCAAGTGTGGGGAGGTTCACCACATATAGCTCTTCTCAACAAGGTGGAGTCAAAGGCTTTTCGTCTTGTTACCTCTCTTCCCCATACTGTCTCTTCACCACCCTGCTGCATTTTTAAAATTAGCTGTTATTCCCAGTCCTTCATGTTTGCAATAGGTCATCTCAGGAACTGTCTTCCTCTCCTTGTATTTCCTACTGCCTATGATCTCGGGTCTTTTAAATGCAGTGTGTCCCGGGATTTCACAAGTAACAGATCTTTGATTTGGCTTTCTGTTAATTTGTTTTTATATTTTTTCATGGAAGGAGCAATCTTCCGGGCTTCTGGCCTTCGATCATTGTTCTTTGCATTAAAAATAATTGACCATGCTTTCTCCAGAATGGGGAATTTCATCTTTGCCAATCCTCATCCTCACTATTTCAGGTTCTGTGGGAATTCGGATAAGTTGTTGTATAGTATCAACCCTGAGTTCCTAGAGATAAAAAAAAGAGCAGCCCTCATGATGCCAGTCAGCCCTAGCATTCAGGAAAGTGGCACAGAAAAATTTCCCAGTGGAAGAATCACTCTATCAAATGGGAGTTGCCTAAATCCAAAAGCACGACATTAGAGAGCTGGAAAGAAAAACTGTGGTCTACTCAGATAGCACTAATCCGATTTGGACCACATTTCCTGGAAGTGTTATGCATCTGGCTGGAATGAAGTAATTCAGTTTTGAGAGATACAGATCACAGGTAAGAGTTACAGGGCGAAGTCAAATGTTTAGGCAATAGACAATTTGGCATTCACCGGCAGTGCACTTTCTGAGTGCTCCTTCTAGTTATATAGGCTAACACAACAAAAACATACAGTTTATTCCTTATTACGATGGCAGAATGTAATAGTATTTTATCGAGTATTACAACGAAAACACCTGATTTTCTTTTAATACGAAGACATATACGTCTTTTTAAACAGTGCGAACAAAGGACAAGATTGTTTACTTCTTATTTAAACCTTAAAGGTATTTCACGTCAACACTGTTACTTTTAAGTATTGCATGCACTTTTAACAATCTGTCTTTTCATAACCTTCAAGACCGTTCAGTGTTCTAATAACATACAGGTAAATATTGATGTTCAGACAAAAACAAAAAAAAATTACCGAAGATGAAGAAGAAAAAACAAATTAAATATATGACAAATCCATACAGCAGATTACAGGTGTCATCCATAAAAAATCTGTTACAACTAGACTTGAACAGCTGTAGGTTGAAGTTTGGGGGGAACTAATCTGGGAAAGCATGTTCCGCAATGAAGCAATTCGGGGAATAAATGGATACTACTAGGGAGAAGTTCTGCAATAGGGCAGTGTGACAGTCCAGTCATTAGTCCTACCAGATGCCCTTGTAGCACGGGGAAAAGCGTGGAGAGGTGCCACAATGGATGCAACTTCGTCTAAGCATCTTCCATAAAAGAATTTGTAAAGCAATGCAAGAAAGGCAACATTCCGTCTTACTTGTGTGTGTGTGTGTGTGTGTGTGTGTGTGTGTGTGTGTAAATGCTAGGTTATTACTAATTCTTATAGCTCTGTTCAGAATTCTGTCCGGTTGTTTTAGTGCAACCTCTCCACGTCCATTCCACAAGGGTGAACAATACCTGAGCTGAGAGTGCACATTAATTATATCAAAGTGCTCGTCAGTGAAAAACTTGCAGATTCTGTACAATAATCCAGGTTCGTTGAGATGGTTTTAGCAAGTTATCTAATGTGAGAGGTCCACTGAGGGTACTGTTAAGCGACACACCGACATTTCAATACATTAAGATAAGAATATTGGTTGCACTGAAGGTTATATGGGAATCATTTAGCATCTGTCAATTAGTAAACTGGATACCGGATATCAGGTTTTCCTGGCATTAAATGAGACAATGTTATTTTGGTCCAATTCAGTGATCGTAGATAAATCTTGATTTATGAAGATTGCTGTACTGAACTAGGAGTTAGAATAATGGAGTAAATGGGCTGAAGGAAAAACAAAGGTTTTAACTTATCCCCTTCAATAAGACAACGTATTTTGCCATTTGTTCTTGCCAGTGCTATACTGTCTTATTGAGCCTCGAATGGCCCACAATAATGAAGATCTTAGTGAAAGATGAACCTCACCCCTATACTGCCAAAAGAAACCAAATCCACACTGAGTAAAATAATTAGGAGATACTAAGAATGAAATACGAAAATCATCATTGGATTGAAAGGATTAAGTTCTTAATGGCTTTAATAATTCAAAGTACATACGAGTATGTAGTAGCCGACGTCCGTATGGTGTGATCATCCCTCCTTTGCATACATACTGCCTCCATTATGGGGATGTAAAGTGCCCACCTGGCATTGCACTCTCACCCCTTAGCTTTATAGCTTTCCAAAGCAAGACTTATCCGATATTCTTAGTCATTCAAGTATGCAACAGGACAGCTCCGGAACTGTCCCCCTGAACCTGTTTTCCTTCTGCCCATGACCTCTAGTCTTTTAAATCCACTGTGCCCAGGCATCTCGAAAAGACTGGATCTAGAATTTGGCTGTCTTATTAATTAATTATTCAATCAATTTTCTAGGACACTTCTTTGGGGACTGCTAGCCATTGGTTACTTGTTCAATGAAAAGAAAAAAAAAACATAATGTTCCTTTTCATCTTTTGCACAGCATTATAGTTGATGGCCTGGATGCAAAATCGACTGCTGTGGGTCATGTTCTATAGGACGATTGTGATATGTTCAGAAAGTGTTGCCTGTCTGAATGACGTTTCTGCAGTCAATGGGAGTAAATCTTAAGCATTTATTTAGTAATTTATTATTTATTTATTATGGGTCCTGCGAGTTCAAACATTATAGTAACATGTAATAGGCGTCCACAATGAAAGTGTGGAACGTGTTCGAGCAGGCGAGCGAGAGTCAGGCAGTGCTGAATATTGTCTCATGTGGCTCATCATCTTCCTCTGATTTCCTAACCTGAAAATACTAGAAAGAACTAATTAGATTACACCAAAAATATTTCCTCACACTTCCTAAAACCAATACTCCACTTGCATTAATTTAGGTCTAGGGCCAAACAGAAAGTATTCTTTGTTTTGAAAAGGCAAAACCTGGTTGCTCTCAGCAATCATCAGAAAATACTGCCGCACTACTCACGCAACCAGAGACCATTACTTCTTGCACAGCCTGCTGTTACACTAACCTACCTTATAAAAAATAATTTCCTCGATTTACGGAAAAATTATTGGAAATTACCAGTTATCTATGAAATGCAAATAACTGAGGATTTTCATGCAATTTCCAAATTGGTGTCCATCTTTCTTGTAACTTCAAAATTGGCTGAGATATCCAAAAAAGTTCACTTCTGTACTATAGAGTTTTCCTCCCGACCCCTGCCCCCATTTCTTGTTGATGCTATAAATCTTTAGTTCAGGTATATATGTCAGGGGTCCCAACTGTGACTAAATATGTTCTCACTCATTTCATTCGCTTGAACAAACAAATAACTTAACCTCTTTTGTATATTTTCCACTTTCACTCATTTTGTCACTATGTATCAATTATATATATGGACACCATTTTCCCAAAGTTTATTCTGAAAAGTACTGTTTAAAAATCTAGCAGCAATTTCTATCAGATTACTGGGCGAGGTGGGGGAAGGGCGAACTCAATTTCCTTCATGCTTCTCATTTTTACCATTATCAGGGAATGAAATTTCAAGACTCAGGATTCAGGCATGGGAAAAACTAATGAATGTTAGCCATTGGTAACATTTTTTCTTCCTTCACAAATTTCCCATTCACATCGAGAGCACAGGAATGTCAAAAAGCCCATTAAATCATTCAGTATGGTATTTTTCTCGCTACATTCAGAAGATTTCTCATAAATCTGTCTATCTATCTACAAACAGATAGACAGACCGGTAGACAGACTAACTGACAGATAGATATAAGTATATACATACAGTACATAAGTAGATATGTATAAAGCCATACACGATATGACTAACGAGAGGTGGCTCCTCCCATCGCACATGCCTCCTCACTAAACATGCACCGAGTTGAGACGGTAAGTTCTATCTCCTGTCCTAAACCTGATAAGGTTTCGAGGCCATGCATCTTAAAGACTGAGAGAATCTGCAGTTTTCTGACAGTTAATGAGACCAGACAGTCAACACGACAATCTTTGAATAGGGGGCTGATGGCAGTTTCCTAGCAACAGGATAGCTATGGTTGTAAATACTGCACCCAGAAACA
>NC_136982.1:8051487-8056487 GCF_032717465.1 Coenobita brevimanus | reverse complement strand
TGATTTTGATGTGGCTAAAAATGTTAAACTTGTCCCTCCTTTTAATGAATCTGATTTAACAAAGTATTTTCAGTTGTTTGAGAGGGTAGCTACAGGTTTTAATTGGCCTAAGGAGTTTGGCCAGTACTCCTTCAAACTGTTCTCACCGGTAAAGCTCAAGTAACTTATGCATCTTTGCCTCAGGATCAATCTGATAATTATGATGTAGTTAAGAGCTTGATTCTTAAGGCCTATGAGCTTGTTCCTGAAGCCTATAGAGTAAAATTTAGGACAACTTACAAGCAAGATAAGCAATCCCATGTTGAGTATGCAAAAATCAAAGAAGATTTGTTAGAGCAGTGGTTAAATTCTAAGAATGTGGATTCTGATTTTGATAAATTTAAGCAGATGATTTTGCTGGAGGACTTCAAAAGGTGTATTTATAAAGATGTAAGCCTATATCTTGATGAGAAAAGAATAGATAATTTGTCTGATGCTGCAGTTTTAGCTGATGAGTATGTTCTCACTCACAAGAGATATTCTAGAGAAAAAGGGAAAGCTGAGAGTAAGTACGTTGCCTCTACTCAGAGTACAGGTAACAGGAAAAGAGAATAAGGATGATGTTTCTCAGGAAGTAAATACCAGCTTCACCTCTAGGTTTCAGAAAAGTAAATGTACTTATTGTAGTAAGCTTGGTCATACTACGGAGAGATGTTTCAGGAGACAGCGTGATGTGAACAAAAAGGAGTCTTTAAATATTCAGTCAATTGGTCTAGTGTCCACTCTTGAGAGTTCCCAGAATTCTTTAACTGAGTTAACTGAACCTGCTTTGAGGGGTAACTTAAATTCTCATGATGGAGCTCCTCTTTTGAGCAGTAACGTGGGTGACACTATCAAGAGTTCATGTGCTAATTTCCTGTCTGATGGTTTTGTCAGTCCTCTGGACAGTAATGACAGGAAATCAGTTAAAATATATCGTGATACAGGTGCTTGCCAATCCCTTATGCTGACCAGTGTTCTAGGCTCTAATTTTAATTCCTCTGATGAAACTGTAATCTTACAAGGTGTAGGGAATAATTACTTCTCTGTCCCTCTGTGCAGAGTGAATTTAGAGTCTGGTTTTGTTAATGGTTCTGTTATGGTTGGGTTGGTTGAGACACTCCCAATGTCAGGTGTAACTTTCTTACTTGGAAATCATATTGGTGGAAGTCAAGTGTGTCCAGCTCCTCAGTTGTCTAGTGAGCCAGTGGCTGTGTCCCGGGATTGTGATGTCCCTGATGTGTTCCCTGCATGTGCTGTCACTAGGGCTAAGTCTAAAGTTACTGGTGATTTAGAGGATAATGATGATGATGATGTTATCCTAGCTGACACTTTTCTTGCTAATTTGGACCACTCACCAGATGAGGCAGTACCCCGTAGTGTTGATAATTTGTCTCGTCAAGAGTTGGTTGAGTTGCAGGTTGCTGACCCTGAGTTGAAAGGTCTAGCTAACTCTGCTTACAGTGAAGAAGAGTCAGCCGGTGCTTCTACTTGTTATTATGTAAAGTCAGGAGTACTTATGAGGAAGTGGAGACCCCCAACAGCATCAGCCGACTGTGAATGGGAGGTTGTACATCAAGTTGTCATCCCTCGTGTTTGTAGGCAGGATATCATTCGAGTGGCTCATGATTCCAGTTTGGCAGGACACCTTGGAGTGAGGAAGACTGTGGCACGCATTTTGAAACACTTCTACTGGCCAGGTATCTTCAGGGATGTTTCCTGGTATTGTAAGTCTTGTCACACCTGTCAAGTTGTGGGAAAGTGTAATCAGACCGAAAAGGTTGCACCTCTAGTTCCCATTCCTCCTTTTGAGGCGCCTTTCACCCGTGTGTTGGTGGATATTGTGGGCCCTCTTCCTAAGACTTCTTCAGGATTTTCTTATGTGTTGACCCTGATTGATATGGCTACTCGTTATCCTGAAGCCATTCCACTTAGAAATATCTCAGCAAAGAACGTGGTTAAGGAAATGCTAGGGTTCTTCACAAAGTTTGGTCTGCCCAAGGAGGTACAGTCAGACCGGGGAAGTAATTTCATGTCAAATGTTTTCAAGCAGTCTCTGAAAGAGTTGGGCATCACCAAGATCACGTCTTCAGCTTACCATCCCCAGACCCAAGGAGCGTTGGAGAGATATCATCAAACACTCAAATCGATGCTCAAGAAATACTGTTTGGAACATCAGAAAGACTGGGATAAAGGTCTTCCATTCGTTGTGTTTGCCTGCAAGAGAATCTCCAAATGAATCACTGGGCTTCTCACCTTTTGAACTACTGTTTGGCCATGAAGTAAGAGGACCCCTTAAGTTACTCAAGGAATGCTGGCTGTCGGAGGAAGATGACGTCAACCTGCTGGAGTATGTGATGAAGTTCAAAGAACGGCTGTCCACTGCTTTACAGCTGGCGAGAGAGAATTTAGGAGCTGCTCAGGAGAAGATGAAGACTTGGTATGATAAGAAGTCCAGGTTACGCCACTTTCAGCCAGGAGATCAGGTTTTGATTCTGCTACCAGTTCATGGGCAACCTCTTCAAGCCAAGTTTAGTGGCCCTTATTTCGTGGAGAAGAAACTCAGTGATGTCAGCTATGTCATCGCCACACCAGATCGTAGAAAGAGCAAGCAACTATGTCACATCAACATGCTAAAGTTATATCACAGGCGGGACGAAAATAATCCAGTCTGCACTGTAGCTGTTCCACCCGAGTCTGCAAGTGAAGCTCTCCCATGCAGTATGAGCCTGAGTGATAGTTTGGGGAAGAATCCTGATATCATGAATGATCTCCAGACTAAGCTTTCTCATCTACCACCCAAGGAAAGGCAGGAGTTTTCGGCATTACTGCAGGAGTACCCGCAAGTGTTCCGTGCTACTCCAGGAAGAACCACTGTGTTGATGCATGATGTCGATGTTGGAGACGCAAGCCAATTAAATTGCCTCCTTACCGTGTGAACCCAGTGAAAGTTCCTCTCATCCAGAAGGAGCTTGGCTACCTGTTGGACCACAAGATGATTGAGCCCTGTCAGAGCGAGTGGAGTTCTCCTGTCACTCTGGTCCCTAAGCCAGGTGGGTCACAGCGGCTTTGCATTGACTACAGACGTGTTAATCAGATAACTAAAACAGACACTTACCCTCTCCCTCGTGTGGAAGATTGCATAGACAAGATCGGAAAGGCTAGGTACATAAGTAAGTTTGATTTGTTAAAGGGATACTGGCAAGTACCTATGACTGAACGTGCTAGGGAGATCTCATGTTTTGTAACATTAGGAAAGGCTTTTGCATGTTCAGTAATGCCGTATGGTATGAAGAATGCACCAGCCACATTTCAGAAGCTCATGAATGTTGTAACAGAGGGTTTGGCAGGGTGTGTTGTTTATATTGATGATGTATTAATCTTCAGTGACAACTGGAAAGATCACCTATGCCATGTCAGTAAATTTCTTGACCGTTTAGTTCATGCTAATCTTGCAGCTAATTTATCAAAGTGTGAGTTTGGTCAAGCTAAAGTTCAGTACCTTGGGTATGTAATTGGTGATGGACATGTTGCACCACCAGGAGCTAAGGTTCAGGTTATAAGTGATCTTCCCAGACCTAAAAGTAGGAAAGAGCTACAAAGATTTTTGGGAATGGTAGGTTATTACAGGAGATTTGTTCTTAACTTTTCTATTCTTGTATCACCACTTACAGACCTACTGAAAAAGGGAGTTGAATTTGTCTGGACCGATAACTGTGAATCCTCTTTCAACAAACTTAAAGCTATTCTATTAAGTCAGCCAGTGCTCGCTACTCCAAATTTTGCTAAGCCTTTTAAGATGGCTGTTGATGCAAGTGATACAGGAGCTGGGGCTGTTTTGCTGCAAGAGGATGATCAGGGTATTGAACACCCTGTATCTTATTACAGTAAGAAGTTCACTCCACCTCAAAAGAACTACTCCACTATTGAGAAAGAGCTTTTGGCCTTGATTTTGGGTTTACAGCAGTTTTCATTTTATTTGTGTTCTGGTTTTGACCCCATAGTCATTTATACCGATCATAACCCACTGAAATTCCTTAGTAAGTTTAAAGATAAAAATCAGAGATTGACAAGATGGAGTCTACTTCTTCAGGAGTATTCATTAGACATACAACATGTCAAGGGGAAAGAAAATGTTATTGCAGATTGCTTATCTAGACTTTAGACAGATTGTTTAGAGTAATAAGAAATTTCCTTTGTAAATTTCTTTTTCTTTGTGGGAAGGTGTTACATAGCCTATGATTTCATCATCCTTTGTGTAATTTTAACGCACAGTTGCTGCATGTTTGATCACGAGCGTGTTCTGCCTCAGTCCCCCCCTTCTACCGTTATAGTAGAGTAAGTCGACATCTCTGTTATACTTTGCGGGATTGTCATCTCTTTGTCCCCATGGCTTCATTTGCGCGTCCTCATTACAAGTTGTATCAGGCTCTGCTGGCCCCTATATAATGAGCTCAGTCTCTGCATCATGGCCACTTAGATCTGCTCCTCACTTTGTTCACATCTCTGTCCTCCCCTATACAGATATTATTATTGTGAGTGCTCAAGAAATCTCCAACCATCTAGCAGCTGTGTGTAATTTGAGTATTACTGTTATTGCATTTTTCTTTTAATGTATAGCAAAAGAATAATTTGTAGGCTTAGTGAAGTTTTTTTAATTCATGTATGGATCTTTATGTCAGTCATTTTTGATAATAGTTTGTATCTGTAATAATTTATCTGGCATTCACTGAGTATTATCTGGTATCTCATTTTATCAGGGCTGACTTAGATAAATTTACTCTTGCTAACTTCGTGTTAATAGAGGCTATTGCAGTTAACCATATATTTAACCTGTTTATTTGCCATTACATTATCCTTATGAGTTCTGAATGTTTTGTTGTTAGTTTGTGCATTAAACTTTAACTTGTAATTTTACCTAACTCTTTTGTTTTGAACCTGGAACTTTACGGGACAGTAGTGACTCTTCGTATTCTCACTTA
>NC_136982.1:8031487-8048987 GCF_032717465.1 Coenobita brevimanus | reverse complement strand
TCCTTTTTTTTTTTGTCCTTCAATCATGCTATAATTACAGATATGCAGATGAAAGTGTCTAGTTATTTTGGCAGAGTTGTATACCTACGCCGAAACTCCAAGCACATGTGAGCGTCACGTGCTTCTTTTGATGTTATCCCTCTACTTCGAAAAACTTTTGTTTTAACTCCAACACTCAAATGGTTAGTTCAATCCTCGTCTGATTACTTTATGCAGTTTATTCTTGCCACATCCAGACGACTTCATTCATTTTAGGAAAAAAAAATTTATCGAGAGGTAAGGTATAGCCTTCTTTATCCTGTGTAGCTACTAGTGGGGGACACATGTTAAGCTAAATATAACATTATGACAAAATTTAAAATATGTAACAGGTAATCAGACTGAATGGATCAAACCATCGCTACGCCCATAATGGATGACCTACAATGCCCATCCTTAAAAAGTGTATTACCCTACAACTACAACCATTGGATACCAAGCCCATTGCACCCACTTCTCCACCCATATCACCATTTCTTAACCCCCTGCCCCCCACACACAAAACTTTTTAAGAGAAATCTATGATGCACATTCCCAATGCAGTGCATCCCTCATGAAATACTGATCTTTACATGCTGATGGTTATGCCCGCATGATTCAGGCACATGGTCAACGAACAAGTTTGCTAATTCAGGAGAGTGAAGGATGGTGATAAGTTGTTAACAACCTTTTGATCATTTTTTTTTTTTTTTTACCCAGTATAATTCTTGCTACCGTCTGACGATTCTATTCTGATCAGTGGAGATCATTCATGGTGAAAAAAAAAAATCCATTAACCCCTGGATTATGATGTCTTGCATGCTTTGTTACTTGCTAAGCCAGTATTCAATCAAGGGAGACTATCTAAGAGAAGGGATATATCTGTATCGCCATTCAACCGAAGGACGTTATTTCCAAAGTTGTTTGGGGTAACGTCCGGTTATTACATTTAACTTGGACCTTCCTCCCCTCTAAGGGAAGCTGCTAATTAAGGCTTTATCTAACCGCACTAGTTCAAAAAGTCCCTTCAGAGCTCAATATAATCGTTTGCAGATGGATATAAAGATAAAAGTCATCGTAGTGAAATGTAAGGATGGTATGGATTTCCTTCTTTTTTTTTTTTTATTCAGAACGTTGGGATAAATTTACACAAATTATGATACACGACGATGAGGACGAGGATGAATTCATGGATATTAATATTCTCATTCTTTACTGTGGGGGAATGATTTTATTACTGCATGCAATTTACTTCCACTGGACGCGGGTTGAACTTCTGGCTGTGGCAAGGAACAGGTTATGGATGTGAATTAGGTTAACGCAGACTTTACTGATCTATCACAATTTTTTTTTCATTTTTTTAATAACGAAACAGAGGAAGGAAAAACAAATGAATAAAAAAAAAATACATCAGATTACTGGTGTCATTTCTTCATAAAACAACTGTAACAGTTAGACTTGAACAAATGTAGGTTGAAGTTTGGAGGGAAACAACTCTGGGGAAGCTAGTTCCAAAGAGATGCAGTACAACGAATGAAAGAACACTGATAGGCAGAAGTTCTGCAATATGGCTGAGTGACATTCCATTCATGAGCGCTACCAGATGCCCGTGTAGCATGAAGGGAGGCACGGATAGGTGGCACCGTGGACGCAACTTCGTCTGAGCATTTGCCATAAAAATATCTCTAAAATAATGCAAGGGAGGCAACATTCCTTCTTACTTGTAAAGGACGTAGTTTATTTGTAATGGTAGGGTTGTTAATAATTCTAACAGCTTTGTTCTGAATTTTGTCTAGTTGTTTTAATGCAACCTCTCCACATCCATTCCACAAGGGTGAGCAATATTCAAGCTGACAGTGCACATGACTCCTATAAATCACGGCTAACTGCTCGTCAGTGAAGAAGTTACGCACTCTGTTCATTAATCCAAATTTCTTTGAGGTGGTGTAAGCAAGTGATCTAATATGAGAGGTCCAGCTGAGGGCATTGTCAAGTGAGACGCCGAGAATTTCAATACTTTTGGCGATGGGAATATTAGTAGTATTGAAGGTACCGTAATATATGAATCTGGAAATATTTGTCTATTAGTAAATTGTGTATATTTAGTTTTACTAGCATTAAATAAGACAAGGTTGTTTTGTTCCCATTCACTGATCGTAGATAGGTCTTGATTTATGGAGATGGCTGTACTGAGTTGAGAGGTAGAAATATTAGATTTTATAAATGGGTGTCTGAGTGTGAATGAACTCTGTAGTGTTGAGTCATCTGCATATGAATGGATGGGATTGTGGGTGACAGATAAGAGATCATTAATATGAACCAGGAACAGGGTTGGGGCCAGAACTGATCCCTGCGGCACGCCGGCGTTAACTGAGTGGAAATTGGAATATACATCATATACTTTTACTCTTATTTTTCTGTCACTGAGATATGAGGAAATCAATGGAACAAAAGACGTTAGTTAGCAAGGGAGTTTGGACAGCAGGGAACGGTGCCATGCTCTATCAAAAGCATTAGAAATATCAAGGGCTACTGCATGACTTACTCCAAGTAGGTCAACTGATTGATGGATGGTATGAGTTAGGAGACCGAGTATGTCAATGGTGGATCTTTCGTGGCCAAAACCATATTGCCTGTCACTAATTAAGTTGTTGGATTCAAGATGTTTAACAATGTGCTTATTAATTAGAGCTTCAAATACCTTACCAAGAGAAGATGTGACTGATATTGGTAAGTAATCAGAGGGGTCAGAGGAACTTCCTTTCTTCGGAATTGGGTGGATATTGTCTTCTTTCCATGAATTTGGGAATGACGAAGTACGTATGCATAGTATGAATAACTTAGCTAGAACAGAGGCAAGTTCAGGGGAACACTTTTTCAAAACAATTGGCGGAATTCCATTTGGGCCTGGAGCTTTGTTAGTGGGTAAATTGTCTAGGATGGATTTTATGTATCTTATCTGTATTTTAAGAGGAACATTTTCGGAAGAGTCAAGTTCTAGTACTGACGTTCTGGCTGGCATCATCTATGGTAGAATTTCTGTCAAATGTACTGACAAAAATTTCTGCTTTAGCACTTGGGTCATTTGTAATGTTGCTATTTGAAGATTTTACTGGGGGAATGGATGATGACTTGTTAAAATTATTATTGAAAGAATTAAGAGTTGACCAGAATATTCTATTGTCATTAGGGTTGTTAAATAGTTTTGATGCTTGCTTTTGAAGAAAGTTTGATTTAGCAAGATTTATTACAGCTTTTGCATGATTTCTAGGAATTTTAAATTGAGAGAGTGATTCAGATGTTTTTTATTTTAAGTAGGAGTTATATGCTAATTACTTTTGGGCTGTTGCTCTGGGACAGTTGCCATCAAACAATTTTGGAGAGTTCGATCTTTTAGTGAACTGCTGACTTGGTATGAATAAACCCATACCAGCTAGTATTAAGTCGCAAATGTGGGACTGGGTAGAACTGGGATCACTAGAGATGAAAGACTGCCATGGCATGTCAGCAAGATAATTTCTAAATCCATCCCAGTTTACCCTATCAAAGTGCCACCGGGTCACCCTGACAGGTTCAGAACGGGGAGGTGGGGGAGGGGGGAGTTACCTAATGAGGTTTGGATGAGACTGTGGTCAGACGATCCAAGTGGTGACAGTACCTCTATCTTGTATTGATCTGGATCATTTGTCAAGAATAAATCCAAGAGACGGGCATTATGGTCAGGATTATCAGGTATTCTTGTTGGTTACTTTATCAACTGAGTGAAATTAAACGGTTCTGCTAACAGCTCGCACTCTAGATCAGCATCATCAGTCCTGGCAGAATGCAATAACCATTCAACATTTTGTACGTTAAAATCACCTAAAATGGTAATTTCGGTGCTAAGGGCAAGGTTAAGGTTACTCAACTGTGTGGATATGGAATCAAATACACTGGGTTCCGAAGAAGCACTGGGGGAGCGATAGACTACACAAAATATCCCGGCTAATTCCAATACACAGCTCAATCGTGTATTCAATATGGACCGTGTGTGTTAGGACCAAGGTGGTGCTGTGCACGTGTATGGTACCGTAAGTAGGAGGAATTCTGGGTCTTAGAGAACAGGTTGTTAAGCCTGTGCCCAGAGTAGGATACAAAAAAAAAGGAGAGAGAGAGAGAGAATTCTTAACAGTGGTTGTTGGATCCCTGCTCATCAGATGTGCATAATGAGTGCAGGTAGTGTATCAGCCATACTTATTTTAATTCAATCCCATCAGCCAGATACATCCTTCTTGAAACAGTTAAAATCTCATGGTGATAAAGTAGAATATAACACAGGATTATATAAGGAGTTATTAGAGGGTGTTGGAGGAACAAAAGCTGTGGATAATATTTCTTTTTCTTGAGCAGTTTCTACAACCTCCATTCCATTAACATTCACTGGCAAAACCTTTAAGGTAAGGTATAAAGAAGAGAGTTTTGCCACTTACTTGTATTCCACAGCATTACGTTCATACAGGCTATCTACAAAAGATTAAATAGTTGTAAATCCTTTCAGTTGGCGTTCTTGATTACAGCTAATCATCTGATAACGGAAAAATGTCGACTCATTCATGCATTATGTAATAATGTCCTATCAGGAACTTAGAGCCAATGATTAAGGCATATAATAAAGATGTTTCGGAACAGGTGAACTTTCTCCTTCGCATTAAACTCGTCTCCCCCTCCGCTGGATTCTAACCATTAGATGTAGGTTCAGTTGGAACAAAATAACCTATAAAAAACATAAAACCATCTGGCCTTCATTATATTGGTTACATGGTCACCATGCAACCAGGTAAAGGCACAAATGTTTCCAAGTTACGCCCTCTGAAAATCCGTGATCTTTAGTTTGACCTTTTAAGGTCATCAGGGTCAAAGGTCATGGTGGCAAGTGAAAGCCCATATTAGACTTCCTATATCTTGATAATTGTAAATATATCTAACTTCAACGAGCTTCGAGTTATAACCCTCTGAATATCCCTGACCTTCATTGACCTTTCAAGGTCACTTACGGTCAAAGGTCATGGCACCAACTGAAAACCTATACAGGACTTCCTATGTATTGATAATAGTAAATATCTCTCTATCTTCAACCAGTTTCGAGTTATTGCCCCTGAATATCCGTCACCTTGAGTGTGGCATTTCAAGGTCACCCAAGGTCAAAGGTATTGATGCCAAATGAAACCCAATATTACGAGTCCCTGTAGGCTACATTCTTAATAGTAAATATCTCTAACTTCAACTGGTTTCAAGTTACAGCCCACTGAAAATCCGTGACCCACATTTTGACCTTTCATGGTCACTCGATTATCTCCAAAATATCCTGGAAGTTTCACGTAATTTCATATGGCCGTTTTTCCGTAATGTTGCTAACAAACAAACAATCAAACAATGAAATAAGCAAAAACAAAACCTTGCCAGACTCCATCCGGGCGAGGTTATAACGAGAGAGATAAGGAGAGAGAGAGAGAGAGAGAGAGAGAGAGAGAGAGAGAGAGAGAGACAGACAGACAGACAGACAGACAGACAAAGATTTACTAATATTCGGTCTATCTGAATTGCCTACCTACACGTCAACATGAAAAGTGATCAGCTGTTCAAAGTCTGTTACTAAAAGGAAAAAGAGTAACAAATGAGAGTCTTCCCCCTTGATGTGATATAAACATCCTAAGAAAATGAATCTCGAAGACAAAACGTAGTGGTATACACACACACACACACACACACACACACACATACAGATAGAAGGATAGATAGATAGATAGATATAGACATAGATAGATAGATAGATTGATAGACAGATACTCACAAACAAGTAAACAAAGCTTTTGACTAGAACTGAGCACTCGTTCACACACACACACACACACACACACACACACACACACACACGCAAAGGCTATGGCTAACACTGTATAAGCACACACACACACACACACGCAAAGGCTATGGCTAACACTGTATAAGCACACACACACACACACACACACACACACACACACACACACACACACACGCAAAGGTTATGGTTAACACTGTATAAGCACACACACACACACACACACACACACACACACACACACACGCAAAGGCTATGACTAACACTGTATAAGCACACACACACACACACACACACACACACACACACACACACACACACGCAAAGGCTAAGGCTAACACTGTATAAGCACACACACACACACACACACACACACACACACACACACACACACACACGCAAAGGCTATGGCTAACACTGTATAAGCACACACACACACACACACACACACACACACAAGGCACAAAACCGACAGGCATTAAGTCCGCATCTGCAGGAGACAATCTCTCTCTCTTTCTCTCTCGTAGCTTCGGGGTATATATCGTGAAGCCTCTCTTCGAATTTTTATAGACGGCCTGGCACTAACTGAGGCCTACTTCAGAAGCAGAATGGGGAGCATGAAGGCCAAGTCTTGGGGGATGAGAGTGTCCTGGGGAGTGTAAGAATGGGGGTGGGGGCGGTGGGTTGTTGTACGAAGTGGGAAGCGGGGTGTCGTGAGGGGTGTATGAGGTGGAGGGGAGAAGGTAAAGGAATGGAATGGAGGGAGTTGGGGGATGCAGTGACTGTCGTAGGGTGAGTATGGAAGGAGAAGGGGGAAAGCCAAAAGGGGGTGAGTAGCGGGGAAGGGGGACAATGGAGGACAGTTTGGACGGATCCTGAGAGAGGTAAGAGGGTGAGGGGGGGGGGGCGCGAAGTATCGTGGGTTGATGAGAAGAAAGACAGGAGGAAAAATGAAAGTATCTGGTCTTAAGAGTGATACTTGGTTTGTTGGTTGTGGGGTGGACGGTGAAATAAGGCAGGATTCATCTGGCAGGTTATTAGTTCAGGGCATTTGAAGGAAGACATTTTAGGGAAATGGCCAGAAGTGTTTATTAAGGTTCCTGATCATTGTACAAAATAAACAAGTTTCTACAATGATTACATATAGATGGCCTCTTTGTTTTTCATATTTTGTCACTTAAATACTCACTCGGTTAGTGAACCGTACGGTAGTTACACGAGTGAAGACAGATGCACAGTACATACATGAAATCTTATAATCCAAGCTTATAAGAGTTTTTAAATATGGCACTCAGAGGTGTGGGTGGGGACTGGAGAGGCAGTGCAGAGAAGGGAGACCATGAAGGCAGATGATGAAGACACAGTGGAAAAGATTCAAACCCTTATGCCATGGACGTACATTGCCTTATGTTCTGGCTAACATCGGGTGATTGCATTTGGGTTACCTGATGAACGATCCCTCCTGAGGTGAATAAGCCATAGGCAAATGTCATTACTCACTTCAGCAGAAGCACGACAACGAATTCTACACTTTATTCATGCTCCTTCCCGACAACTTTATTTACCTAAAGTCAGACTTTTCAAACAGGAGGTATGATACATTAGCCTTCATTTACCCCTTTACTATGAAAGGCATTTCTAAGTTCATGAAAATCATCTGTAATTTCCGAGACCTGAGTGGCACGTTTCCAGATTCAGGGGGTTAATTGCTTCAGTCAAGAACAAACTTTGTATTATGCGATGGGTTAAAGGAGAAAGGGAGGAGAACGAGGGAAAGAGGTGTTAATGCGGTATAAAATTTAATTAAGAGGGGTGTGATAGGGGTGTGAAGGGGTAACTATAGTGGGGATGTGGTAGAGGGGGTTTGTTGGTGACGCAGAAGTTTGGTGAAAGAGAGAGAGAGAGAGAGAGAGAGAGAGAGAGAGAGAGAGAGAGAGAGAGAGAGAGAGAGAGAGAGAGATACAAATAGTAACTCAAAATGTCTTACGACGCATAACGAAGAAGGTACCATGAATGAAGTTGGTAGGTACCCACAACTACTCTACTGGCAACAGAAAAATATATTAATGCTGACGGCTTTCCTCACCCACCTCACCCACAGCATGGTCACAAATAAGGAAGTGTATCTGTAACCCAAGAGGAAGAGGTCGACCAATGGGATTTTACAGACAAGGAGGAAATATTCATTATGCCATTAAATTATGCCTTACAGAACTTTGCCTAACCTTGTTTTAACTGCTGTATTGAAGGATAGTTAATTATCTCTACTGGTACTAGATTCCAGGTACTGCAGATCTTGTACATGAAAAAAAAATATTACCTGTACCTGATGTATCATTTTTGAAACACTTCAAGTCAAGCTTCCATCGACGTGTCCTCGTCAAGCTGATGGTTAAATTAAGTACGTGCTCGTAGTCCACGTTTCCATCTTTATGAAATCTTTTGACAACTGCAATTAGCTGTCCACGCAGATGCCTAGTCTCTTGAGAGAGAGAGAGAGAGAGAGAGAGAGAGAGAGAGAGAGAGAGAGAGGGGGGGGCCAGTACTTGCATCAGTCTCTATCTTAGTGACCATGTGCCTGATGAGTGGGATAAGTGTAGCAGCCGGCTCCCAGTCTATCTTAACACTCATTGTACTGTATCATTCTTCGGAGGGGGGGAGGTGGCAGAATCGCACAGCATATTCCTGATGTAGCCACACAAGAGTAGTTATAGATAAGGGACAATCTCCTTGTTTCTATACCTAAGCTATCTGTTTACATATGCTAGAAGGTCCCATTGTTTCTTTTCAGATTCAATGCATTGTTTATGAACTTGAGGTCACTAATGATCAGTATACATTTTTTTTTTTTTTTTTTACAGAAATGAACGTATGAAGGAAAAAATAATTCCATCCATCAGATTACAGGTGTCCTACATTTGAGAAAATATATCTGTAATAGCTGGACTTGAATTTCTGCGGGTTGAAGATTAGGAGGAAACGAACCTGGGGAAGCGAGTTCCAAAGAGGAGTTCGGGGAATAAAGAAATTCCGATAGGCAGAAGTTCTGCTGTATGGCGGTGTGACAGCCCAATCGTGAGCACTACCACATGCCTATGTACCACAAAGGAAGGCGTGGAGAGGTGGCACAATGGATGCAACTTCGTCTGAGCATTTACTATCAGAGTATCTGTAACATAAAGGAAAGCAAGCAGTATTTCATCTTGCATGTAGAGAAGGTACTTCATTAATAATAATAATTATTGCTGGGCTAGTAATTATTCTTATAGTTTTATTTTCAATTTTGTCCAGCTGTTTTAGTGCAGCTCTCCACATCCACAACACAAGGGTGAGCAATATTCGAGCTGAGAGCACACATGACTCTTGTAAATTATGGCTAACATCTCGTCAATGAATAAATCACAGATTTTGGGCAGTAATCCAATTTCTTCGAAGGAGTTTTGGCAAGTTATTTAACGTGGAAGGTCCAACTGACGGTACTGTTAAGCAAAACACCTAGAATTTCAATACCCGGTACTTTTAGGGATAAGTATATTGGTTGGACTGAAAGTAATATAGGAATCATACAATATCTCTCTTAGTAAACTGGATATATTTGGCTTTCACAGCAAAGATTTACCGATACTTCAGTTCAGCATAGCTGATTGCAATTTGTATCAAACGGCAGCTGGTTCTTGGATCTGCATGACCAACTTGTCCTGGTAGAACGGCATTTGCCACCTTTCAGATCACTCCCCTATCTTAATCAAGTCCCTTGATAGTTCTTATATCTTCTCGAGTGATGAGGCATTACCTCCTAGCTTTACGTCACCCGTAAATTTTAATTGGCTAGAGATGCCTGCATGTACAG
The DNA here is from genome assembly GCF_032717465.1 of Coenobita brevimanus. NCBI lineage: Eukaryota > Metazoa > Arthropoda > Malacostraca > Decapoda > Coenobitidae > Coenobita > Coenobita brevimanus. The sequence goes on along the minus strand of NC_136982.1, from coordinate 8,039,259 downwards.
TCTCCAGCAAAAATCGAGCGACTGGCTCGATGAGCAGGTTGGTATATGTGACACCGCCGCACCCCCAGTTTCAGCCCCTCCCCCCTCCCCTCCCTCGTTCCCATTCATTTGTCTACCCCCGACCCTCCCCACATCCAAGGACCTACTCGCATTGTCTCAGCCACTCTTCCATCATCCATTTGTCTTGGGAAATAATGGTTTTGTTAAGATAACAAATAAAAACACATTACACAGTATTTTACTCCACAGTATAGTTATTTATACACCACGCTCTGAATGCAGGGTAATATAAAATCGTAATATAGGCCTATTCCTATGACAGTGAAGTCTGTAATGGTACAATTTATCACTCTGACGGTTGTGTCCAGTCGGTGCATAACATTATACAGTCGGAAGCTATATGTCTGTAGTGGTCGGTGGTGTGCTCCTTCCCTTACTCGACGTAGGCCTAATCACTGTTACTTTACAAACTTTAGTATAGGTCATTACCATTAGTTACTACTAATACCCCATGTGTGATAATAGCAAAGTATTGCTGATAAGGATCAGTATTATCTGGGTTATTGATGTCTTAATACATGATATCGGATAACGTTGGGCAACAGGGACCGAGTGACAGCTTGTCTAGTGATTAAACAAACTACGCTGGTCAAGCCGAGGCCATGACATGGTTGCTGGCATTACCAGAGGTCAGTCAATATTTAGACGCCATTCATTACTGCTGACATTATCATATCATGGTCATTTCATACACAGGACAGCCAACAGTAGAGTGAGCCGTGTGGTGTGCTGACCCCGCGCACACCATACAACCAGGGCCGGATTACCAGGTATAGGCAAATTGGACAACCGCCTACCAGGCCACGGCCTGTCACAGGCCATCCAGACTTCCAGAGCGGAATAAATATACGCTTTGGGCGTCCAAATAAGGTCCATCACCCATCAGGCCATTATAGGTCATGCCAACATTTCACTGGAAATAACAGAAAAAAAGAGATCTATATGTTGCAGGTCAACAGTCTGCATTGCCTACCAGGCCACAGCAGGGTTAATCCGGCCTGCATACAACCAACCTCCTCCATCCCTTGCCTCAGCCACTTATCGCCACTCACTCCAGCAAGAGACCCGCCACCACCTGATAACAATATCAGGAATATAACCTTGCCTTATATAGATATAACTGCAATATGGTGTAATTTGCGATTCACACGTTTATAACACGACATATTTCGAAAAAGGTAACCAAAAACTAAATTGGCCGAATGGATGATCTGCATAGTAACCAAACTTGTATCGATTGCAGCTTACGCTAATCAACATTATCGTGCCATACAATAAATAATTAAGTTTATTCGTTTTCAGCGAGAACATTTTCAAAAAAGGTTTGACGAGTTACAGTTCACACTGGTCTTATAGCAACGTAACAAACGTAGCGGTCAGGTTAACTTTATGATTATTTGCTCTTCAACTTGTGTTCCATGTCTGTTACTACCTTCCTCTCTCTCTGTGTGGCCATGCTTTTTCCCATTAACTATCGTCAGCCGAAACGTCAGCTGCCTCAGAGAGGGAAGGATGTTATAATGGACAAACGGTTTTGGTTACGCAAATATTTAATAAGGAAGACTAACTGACTTCCGGTATATTTAAGAACACACTTTAAAACGATATGAAACAATGGGGTCAGACAGTGGATTTATATAATAATGGAATGTTGTGGGTAACTGGGGGAGTGATAAGGTAACTCTGTCAACTCCGAGTAGGACCACCCACCACCTTTGCTATCACCCTGTTCCAGTTGCCCTACAATAACATGTGGTATAGTGACAATAGTGAATGTTCAATAGAGATCTGGTGTTCTAGCTTGACTTACCCTGCAGAGTTAAAGGCTACGTTCAAACTGATGTATTATAATCTGCTATTGTATTGAATATCTGATTGAATAACATTTAAAAAATAAGGTCTTACTGTGTACTGATCATTAAATGCTTATTTGCCATATCGTTACACTATAAATATCACTATTATATGGTGCAGTGGACAATATTGTAATGCACACTTCATGGTGATAATAAAGACGTGTTTATGAGCATTGGTGAAAAGCACACACACACACACACACACACACACACACACACACACACACACACACACACACACACACACTATCCACCCCGGGAGGAGCCGTCGACCCCGGTCCCATCTCCCTCTCCCCATGCCTCCACCACAACGTGTGACGGCCAGCTACACCCCCCCCCCACACACACACACACACCACTGACCATTACAAACATCTTATAGCTTCCGACTGTTTAATGTTACACGCTGACTGGATACAACCGTCAACATGATAAATTGTATCATTACAGACCTCACCGTCATACGAATATATTACTATTTTGTATTACCCTGCGTTCAGATCGTGGTGTATAAATAACTATACTATGGAATTTTTATTCGTTATCATAACAAAAACATTATTTCCCAAGACAAATGGATGATGGAAGAGTGGTTGAGACAATGCGAGTAGGCCCTTGGATGTGGGGAGGGTGGAGGGTAGACGAATGAATGGGAACGAGGGAGGGAGGGGGAGTGAAACTGTGGGTGCGGCGGTGCCACATATACCAACCTGCTCGTCGAGCCGGTCGCTCGACTTTTGCTGGAGACTGTACATCATTGATGTATATGATATTTAATAGCAGACCTTGACCTGAGCCCTGAAGCACTCTACTCTTAAACTCATAAATGACGCTCGGCCAGAGGTTTCCCCAGTGACTACTGGTCTCCGGTGCTGCTAGGTCATCCAATTCCCAATTTATTCAGTTGGTTCTTGAATTCTCAGTGCACGACTTTTGCAATCAGTCTACGATGAGATATTTCACTGAAAGCCATCTGGAGGTCCAGATAAAGAATTTCAATTGCCTTCGATGATCATACTCAGGGAGCATACAGTGGAAGAATTTTAATAAAACTGTCAAACAAATATGATGCCCCTTAAACCCATATTCCGAGTCATACAATAAACGTATTAACTGTAGATGATTTACAGGCCTATTTGTATCTGCACCCTCAAGTACTTTCTTTAAAACAATAATTGTCAGGCAGAATGGACCGTACACTCCTCAATAAGAGCGATCTCTCTCTCTCTCTCTCTCTCTCTCTCTCTCTCTCTCTCTCTCTCTCTTTGATCATATCCGCTTCCTTCCAGTCCAATGAAACTCCCCCAGTAACTAGTGACATATTAAAGATGGCACCTTGCTAAGGGGCTCACTTGGTCGCGCACTTCTCACAAAACATTTGAAGAAACTCCTCATGACAGGGGGATATACTGGTTCTTAAAGTGATTAGCAGACACTTCCACTTTCGTGCACTGAACATTCTCTAAAGTCTCATCGTCATCAGTAATAATTAACATAGGAATGTCACCTAAAACAGAGAGAGAGAGAGAGAGAACGGGCATAGGGGGGAGAGGTACAGGACATGATGACAAGAGGGAAATGGAGGTTCAGGGTGGGGGGGAGGTGTATAGGCTTCTTACGCGACAAGGGATGAAGGGAGGGGAGAGAAGAAGGAACAAAATTCTTGAGAGGATTCTTTTCTGATGGTGAGAATGAAAGGGAGTGAGAGAGGATGAGAAGGGATGAGGGAGGGTTGGAGAGGGGAGAGGCTGAGGATGAAAGGAGGAGGAGATGAGAAGGAAATGAGGCGGGAAAGAGCATAAAAGTGGGGGGAGGGAGGTGAAAGAAAAGATGAAGGCAGAAAAAGAAAAATGCAGAAAGGCCAGAGTATTGGAGTGGATGGGGTGAAAGAAGAGCTATAGGACAGGAGGGGTAGGAGGACGAATAAAACGAGAGGAGGCGTGGAGGGAGTAGAGAGAAAAGACGAGAGAAGGGAAGGAATGAGGATGGGAAGGAAAGGGGAAGGGAGGAAAGCCAGGAAGGGGAGGGCAATGGAGAGACAATGGGAAGATGACAAGTAAGACTGGGAAAGTGGATCATGCGACGAGAGGACGGAAAGAAAGAGTGAAAAGGGAAGGAAGTAAAGGAAGTGATGGTGGGAGGGAGGGGGGAAAGGGAGTGTAGATTGGGAGAAGCGTGGGGATAGTCACTGAGAGGAGAGGAGGGAGTGGTAGGGAGGGGGTGCGAGTCCTATTGATGGCTGTGGACACTGAGGCAGAGAGAGAGAGAGAGAGAGAGAGAGAGAGAGAGAAAGAGAGAGACAGACAGACAGACAGACAGACAAAATCTAAATATACAGCGATAAGAAAAAAACGGAGGGGGGGGAGAATAAACAAAGTTATGAATGGCAATCTTAGAAACAGGTAGATTATTTGAAACCATGGTTGAAAAGAGGGTTAAGCGAAAAGTGGGGGTTGAGGATAAAAAAAAAAAAAAAAAGATGTCTGTACGTAGATATAGAGAAATGCGAAGGAGTTAAAAGTAAACAACAGCCGACCTAATGGTCCTTTTGACACTGTCTGTCAGAAAGAATACTATGAATATATCTAAATCTAATACATATAAGGATAGAAAACCAGGAATAGTTTGATGACGAGTACAAATGGGATGAGGGAAGGAGACAGGGGAGAGACGAGGGAGGGAGATGGAATGGTCAGGGGAGGAGAGACGGAAGATGTGAGAGAAAGAGAAAAAGGAGGAAGGCTTGGAGGTGTTAAGGTAAGAAAAGATGACCGAGAAATGGAGAGTTAAGGGGAAATCTAAAATGGGGAGAGGGGAAGAGACTGACTAGGTGAGAAAGAAAAACAGGGAAGTGAAAAGAAGGGATGAAGAAGGAAAAATTAAACTGGAAGAACGTGGAGGAAATGGGAAGGGGATGGAGGGAAGCAAGAGGAGAAAGGAAAAGAACAGAAGGGAGGGGAAGGGAAGAGAAAGGAAGGGATGGGAAGGGAATGGGAAGAAAGGAAGGGGAAGAGAAAGGAAGGGAAGAGAGAGGAAGGGAACGGAAGAGAAGAATGGAAGGAAAGAGAAGAGAAAAGGAAGAGAAGAGAGGGGAAGGGAAGGGAAGGGAAGGGAAAGGAAGAGAAAGGGAGAAGAGTGGAAGAGATGGGAATGGAAGAGCAAGGAGAAGAGATGGAAAGGGAAGGTTAGGAAGAGGCAAAGATAGTGGGGACATAATTATACTATACGGTACATCAGAAAGGTAATTAAAAGTAGACTCAGTGTTGCCTTTTAAGCTGCAGTTTGGGACTTACAGTATTATATACAGACAGGTTAAAAGAGAGCTTAACTACTTCTCATCGATTACCGGTACTTCATCAGACTTCTTCTTTTACTGCAATCAGATAAGTTTATTTAGCTGAGGAGAGAATATTCGGGCCGGAAGGTTAGTTATAAATAGGTTTAATTAACCCTTTCATGATCACAAATCATTCCCAAGTAACTTATAATCGTCTGGAGGGAACATGAATAAAATAAAATAGAATTCTTACATTGCTGAAGCAATATTAAAAGAACTCCACATTCTAGATGATAATGGCACATTCCAGATTAGAATGACAAAAAAAAAAAATGTACATCAGATATGGTGTTCAGTCTTTGAAATATACACAATATTTTGATGGTAGATCCAAAAATCATCAAAAAGCGTCAACAAATATTGATTTGTCATAATTACTGTCATGAAAACGTAAAAACTACAGACTATTAGGATTCTGAAAATACCTTTATCACTGTAGATCTAACATCAAGAGACTTTTAGAAAGACTTACAAGTTTTTTACGGATTTTGACCTGCGACCTTGAGATCAAGGTCATTCATACAACGCAAATCATGCTCACTCATGACATTTCCACCGAGTTAGGTCAAAATCATCCAAATACTTTCTGATTAAGCACTTTCAGGAATGAGGCGGCCATTTGGTTTTTCCTCAATATTTCAAAATGTATTTGTTAGATTTCAGTATCAGTACCTAGGAGCACTAGTATAGGCCTATGTTGACGACTACATACTGGAACATTTGTAAAGCAATCGATTCCGTAGTTTTTACTGCGCAGGAGGGCAAATACTGAAAGAAAAAATATAGAGGGCGCTAACACTAAAGGAAAAAAAAAAAAGTGCCAAAAGCAGCCTGCAGCCAAGATACATCACTCCTGAAAATTTCACTTCTATCTCGAACAGTTTTGGAATGCCAACCTTCTAGATCTTCATTCATTCATCATTCATTGCCAGACGCCATGCATCCCAGACGGGGTGGCCAAGGGCTTAGAGTTAATTGTTTTACAGGGAGGGGCACTAATCCTCCACCAACCCCACTTGACAAGTAGGGAGAACGTACATTTAGCCATAATTCATCCTGCACCAACGTGTGTCTAATGTTACAATTGTTTGCTCAGTGCATATAGGTATTTATATTCAGAAATATTTTATTAACAGTTCAGTGTGATTTCTGCTGGATCAGTCGCTCCTAGCATAAGCCTAACCCATTAGCTTTAGCTAGAGGTAATGCAGTACTTCAGTTAATAGTATTTGGATATATTCAGTTTTCATCCTAATAGTTACTGATCCAAAGTAAGTCAGGTTGCCTATTAGCAGGTAAATTTTTAAATTCCAGAGATGTGTGGAAAATGTAATTTTATGAAAACCCTATTCATTTTGTGAAATGGATTTTAACTTAGGTTGGGCTGACAATGGTTATATTAGTATAAATGAAGGTTTTAGTTAGGTGAGGTTAAATTACAATATTGTAGAAGGGTTAGGTTAGGGTATACAATGTTAGAGTAATGTTAGGTTTGGTTAGTATAAGTTTGTTTAATAAAAGCTATGACAAGGTTATGGTAAGCTGCACAAAGCATAATCTAAATTAATCTAATCTACTGTAATCCAACCTTGCCATATTTAACCAAACCTGACTGAAATCTAACCAAAATCATCCTGGTCTAAAAATCCATTTCACAGATTGACCAGTGATTTCACAAAATGGCTATTTTCACAGATTTCCTGTAACATTATAGGTTATAACCTGCTGTTCTTTGTTGCTATGGTTGCTGAGTACTGTGAAGTACCGGTATGTGGTTAGGAATAATGATTATGGCAGTTTAACTTTGGTTTAGCTAGCTCGGTTTTTTTTTTTCTTCCCTTAAAAAATAATAATAATAATAATAATAATAATATCTACAACATCAATAAGAACTCCACAAAATGTGGAGTTCATAAAAAAAAAAAAATAGTCATTACCTCCTTCTGCCATGTTCTCCGGGAAGCCACCCATGCATTAATGTAATCACCCTATCACATACCTACCTGTCCTCTTCCTATTCTCTATTCCCACCTGCTCTTCCACCCACTCACCCACACACCCACCCCTGCCTGCCTGCGCACCTACACGCTCATTCTGCCCGTCTACTCACTAACTTTGCCCGTCCACACGGCCTGCCCGTCAACTGAATAACCCTGCCCGTTTGTCGTGCCTACTCGCCCCTTCACCCACCCAACTAACCCACACAGCCTGCCAGTGTAGCGAAATATTTGGTCCACTTGAAATATACTGTCCCCTATGCATTGCGCATATATTTCGCTACACCGGCCTGCTACCCCACTCTGTCCATCCATCATGCCTGCCCGTCTGCTCACCCACTCTGTCCATCCATCATGCCTGCCCGTCTACTCACCCACTCTGCCCGTCCGCCATGCCTGCCCGGCTGCCCACCCAACCATCGACCCACCACACCCCGCCAGTAGGATTACTCAGTACGGTATACTGAGAGAGAGAGAGAGAGAGAGAGAATTTATAAAACACATGACGTACTGGGTACTCTG